>NC_133647.1:153690968-154023959 GCF_009905375.1 Apium graveolens | reverse complement strand
GTCTAAGGACACTTGTACAACCATCAATATGTATACAACTATTGACACATGAATGAACTTCATTAGTTGTTCAACTTTATGAGTCATGTTTAGTGAATTTATTCTCTAATAGGCACCTACATACTAGCTACATTGTTACCACACAAATGTCTATGAGAACATACATCATTCGTAATGAAGCAAGCATAGTATGTACTGGGGCTATAATTCGGGCCGAGCGAGCCGAGTTTCGAGCCGGGCGTAATTCGAGCCGAGATTAATCGAGTCAAGCTGAGCCGGCTCGTTTAACTAAACGAGCCTCAACCTCTGCCCGAACTAGACTCGTTTAATTTCATGAGTCGAGTCGAGCCGACTCGTTTAGCTAAACGAGCTGATTTTAATGAGTCGGGTGAGCCAGCTCGTTTAATTTTACACCTAATCGAGCCTAAACCTCTACCCGAACTCGGCTCGTTTAATTTTACGAGTCGAGCCGAGCCGGCTTGAGTAATTAAATAAGCCGAAACCTCTACCCGAACTCGGCTCGTTTAGCTAAACGAACCGAGTCGAGCCCACATAAACGAGTTCGAGCCGAGCGAGCTCGCGAGCCGCCCGACTCGAATTACAGCCCTAGTATGTACCAATCTTTGCGGATTAACTAACTACCAATTAGTTATCCTATGACCAAGAATTATTTAAGTTTAGAGTTATCTTCTTTTCGGTCTCATTATTATGATCTCACCATACTCCTTAAATTTTTTACTCTAAACTATGGTACATCTTATTTAAAAACTTAAATGAAGCTCGTAATAAAAAATAATTCTTTTATTAATACAAATAAAATGACAATAGATTACATAAAAATTTTTCCTTACTCGTCTTACATGATTGGACGTAGGACACATCCGTTTCACCTACTTTTATTCTGAAAGGTACTGAATACTATATCAACACTGATGTGATGAATGCATGTTTTAAGATTCCTGAAAACAACATAACTACTGGTCCTACTAGCACTGATATTGTTAACATGCTTCATTCTATTGGGTATGTTGGGGCTTTTGGGAACTTAGGTGCTATTTTTATGAAAGGTATAAGAAAAAAGTGAAGTTATCGGTATGATGCTTTTATTAGGGTAATTTCTAGAAAAGTAAGTAATTTTGAAGATGTGACCTCTGGCATGCTTTCTATGCTATTTATGTTACTTAATGATAGATATTTCAATTTTGTCGATATGATGCTGATTACTAGGTACATGACATGTCTATACAATTATAAGAAGCCTACTAAAGTTATAATGTCACTTCATATGGCCAAATGGAGTCCACAGTTTGGATTAGTCATATGTTGCTATGCACTTGTCTTGTTTGCCTTTTAGATAGCTCAAAATGCTATAAGAGTTTAGTTTTTTATGCAATAATATTGTATATAATAGTCATAGAATAAAGTCAATTTGTTAGAAGTTCAATGAAGATTGTTCAAATAGCAAATTGAAGACAAAAGACTTTTGAAGCCAATAAATTACAGTAATTTCTCTAAGTTCAACACCGTGAAGTCCATAAGAGATGTGTCATGAATTCCATAAAATCCATAGAGTGAAATCCATTTCAAAGTCATCTTGTGAAGTTCAAATTTGGTCTAGATCGTGAAGTCCAATTTGTTCCTGATCGAGAAGTCTAACTTTGTGTTATACCGTGAAGTAAAGAAAGATGCTATATCGTGAAGTCCAGAGTTACACTATATCGAGAAGTCCATAATTGTGCTATATTGTGAAATTCAAAATGAACTGTATCATGAAGTCAAGCAAAACAGAGTTCACGATATCCTCACTTAGTATTTTCATAACAAGACAAATGAAGATACAAATTACCAAAAATGAAGAAACAGGATCACACATCATATTGTACATAGAGGTGGTCCATGGACATGTCTCAAGCCTACGGCTAAACTTGGAGAGGAAGAAAAGGAATTACAGTGCAAAAGATGAGGAACATATAAAAAGAATAAAGTGGTCCTCAAAAAGCTACAATGTGTCACCTTGCTGAATAGGACAACATACTGTAAATGAGTGTGTACATTATGTAGTACATTGTTTTATTTATATGGAGCACATCCCATATTTAGCTGGTGCGAAATAAAAAGCATATTTAATCTTGAAATATCTTTTTTCTCTCTGTAAGCCAAACTCGAGAAACTATTCTTGAGAAGTAGCTAAGAAAAACACCAATATTTTCTTGGAGCTGTAGCAACAATTTATTTATTATATATAAAGTAAATTGACCCAACTTTCTTAGTGTTTTACTTGCTTAATTTCATTACACTTTGATATTTTTTAAATGAAGTTTCAAGTTTCAAAAAGACACCTAAAGTTTTTGAACTAGTCATTCACCCCCTTGCCTAGTTATTGATACTGTATCATTGTTTTCTAACACTGATTGAAATAAATGCTAAGTTAGAAAAAAAATGGTAGAAGTAATCATATATACTTTACTAGATTTTTAATGATGTTTGCTAATCATATCACTACCAGTTTATCGATCACTACTGTTAATAGTAAGTTTGATAACTGTATTAAAATAAAGAAGTGTTAGGTGACATGAAAAGGAAGAACATGCATCATGTGGTGCAATTTGTCTATCTTCCAGGTATTTAGGTAATAGTTAAATATGACCCTCCCTCTTTCCAACCTCAAACTTCTTTAATTTCTAGTGATGCTATGGAGGTTGGTGATAGTACCCAATAATCTCCAGCCTCTGCAGTCACAACTAAAATTTTTAAATAAAAATTAAAGAAAATGACATTAAGTGTCTCCCAAAAGAAACTTGTTGTAACAACTACTACTACACAACCAGATGGGAGTGTAATTGAAGGTGTGACTAATGAGGGACATAGGGAACATCAAATAAGCCCTAAGATAAGGAAGAAGATGCAATAATGAGTGAAAACCAGCCCATCCATTATGTGTTTCTCAACAAGGTTCATATATTAATAAGGAAATTTGCACATTTCTAGTAGTATCCTCCCAAAAGGACATTGTTATTAGAAAGAGTCCCCTTCCAGAAATAAAGCTAAAGAGGGTTAGAGACATTACAAGTCAAACATCTCCTACCATACAGTTTAACAGAAAGAAGAAGTAAAAAATAATCAGGGATGCACAGGGTACACACACTGCACAGAGCAAAATCCCTGATTTTGTGTCTTAGTTACAAATTAAAACAACACAACCATAATCTCCAAGTCCCCCACGGGATGTTGATATGATATCACCATCACAAGGTGATTCTCCATCTTCAAGGCTCATAGAGGAGCCCCACACTAAAACTAGCATTCATCATCTTTTAGATGATTTGTTGGAACACCAGCCAGTTCTTTAAGTCCCTTAAATTTAGTATGCGGAATCATCCTAAAATTAATCACAGAGGATCAACTTTGATGACTACTTCAATCTTGATTCTTTCCCTTCGTCAACAACTATCTCTCAGTCGTTGATAAGTGTGTTGATAAGTATTAGTCCATCAACAGCTAGTATGATTTCTAGATTAGCCATTGCTAGATATAATTGTACCATCTATGGCTATCTCCGAGCAACTGATAAACATTCATTAAGCACAATTTCAAGTAGAAGAGACACAACTCTCACATTTAACTATTCCCCCAGTTAGTTTTGATGAAAAAATAATTGCTCTAACACTCTTAGGATTGATGGAAGGGAGTGAAAATATTTTGCATGAGAGGTTGCCTTGTGAGCATGCAAAAGAAGAGGTTGTGAGTGAAACATTTGTTATTTCTTCCAGCCTTGCAAGTAAGGTGAATGACACTACCACCCTGAAGGAGATGGTGTGAGAAGTGTCACCTATGGGGAGCCCCTAATGCAACAACATAGAGAAATTGATAGAAAAACATGTACCGGAGCTATAAAGCTGGATGTTATAAATAGAGGAATGTGTGAATCTTCCAAATTCATAGCTAAATTAGAGGTACAATATTAAGCTCAATCTCAAGTTATCTCAGATGGAGTAGATTTTGATGCTCGTGATTTCAAACACACTCGTTCTCATCATATCAGGTGTTGGCTGAGCAAAGCAACCCAGAAGCTGAGCAAATTTTAAATTTGATTCACACTACCGAGTCTATGCTGATAGCCAAGGATGCAATTTCCAAAATGCCACCTAATACTGGTTATGATTTTAAATATGACAATGATGGTGATGATGACTTTGATGATGGTGATAAAGATGAAGAGGGTGAAGACATTGATAGTGAGGAGGAGAAGTAAACCATTCTACCACTTCCAATTTTCCTAGTTGGGTGTATTAGACAAATATTTAACATAGGGCTGTCAAGAATGAAATTGTAAATCAATATAGAAGAACTGTTGTGACGCCCCCAAACTCGGGGTTAGGAATGATGACCCACAATACCACTTACACTAATATAATAACATCAGAAATATAATAAAACCCGAAACTAAAAGGATCTAACAGGATAAAGTATGAGAAAAAATTACAACTACCAACCAGAATAATATTATTACAACCCATATTATAACCAAAACCAAATTATTCAATTCCGACTTGGAATCGACAGATAACCCAAAAGTATCTAATTTAGTTAATACATTTCCCAACATCATATTATTGCTTGCTCACAACATCTGCCTGATCTGGCATCTGAAATCCCACAACACGATAGGGACCACCATAAACGCTCTTGCGAGCGGTGCGCTTAAGTATGGCCATCCTCTTGCTTAACTGCCATTGTTAGATAGAAGCAAATAAATGAGCAAATAAGCTCAGCAACTATATAATCAGTTCTAAATATCAACATAAATAACATCATCTGAGGCATTTAATCTCAAAATCAGAACTAAAAATAAACTAGGTGGCAGCATTCTATCAATTTCTGAGAAAGGGGTTCCAAGGAAAGATTTCAAAAGCTTTTAGGATTAAAACTGGTATAACCAATATTTCTCAAGATCAATCGATATAGTTTTAAGAGAGTTTCACAATTTGAGAGATAAATCGCTCTAGGCTATGAGCATCAATATAAAAGTAACGTGACAGGGTTCTCAAACAAGATTCTCAAGACTTTAAAGGAGATTCAATTCAAACTATTCAACAATTCAAAAGAAAAGCTTAACGCTTCTTGCAACATTTATAAAACTTTTACTTTTTATTCTTTAGGAATTAAGAACACTTGATTGCAATATCCATCTTTTAAATATAATACAGGTGATCAATCCGTATTGACCTCTATCCGGTCATTAAGGTACCTATGGCATTATTTCAACTCTATATTGGACTAGCCCCACTAGCCTTTTTGCGTGATTGGTCTAGTCCCACTAGTCTCTTATGTCTCTATCCAATATTATAGGAATTCATTTGGAAAACCTTTATGTTGGAGTACAAGGAAGTTTGGCTAGATTTCATTTTAACTTTACCGATATGTGAAATCGTTTGGACTCAATCAGTTGAAAGTCATTATTAAGTTCAGTTCAAGATTTCAAGGAATGTGAACAAATTGAAAGAAAACAGGGGACGTAAGTCAAGGATATTAATAAAATGTTAAACAAGGTATACCAAGGTCGTGATGAGGATAGTTTCAAAGAATGACGCATAAATAAGGCACAAAAGGGGTTATCAAAGGAATCTAGGATAACAAGATATAACATATGAAAGGTTCATTATGACTCTCTTAGGTTCAAAGGATCATAAGTTAACAAAATACGAGAATGGGGTATAAGTACTTGAAGCAAGGGGTTACTATTAGGGTGTATCACAAGGATAAATAATGAGTTTATCACAAGAATCAATAATAGGGTTATCACAAGGATCAATAACAAGTTCTACTCTATCAGTGCATGGCATTAACAATAATCTCTCTATAATCAATTTATAATAGAAGGCAGAGTTACTTACCTCAAAAAGCTTTCTTGTTTTACAGAACCTGAGCTACTGCCACCTAGGACTTCTTTTCCTTTTCTAGACTGAATGCCTCCGCATTCCAAATCTACAATTCAAATTAAAACCCTAATTAGAAACTTGATCGATTCCCGACATTTCTCATAAGGTCGAATTTCTATCCCAAACATAATATCCTCTTATCTTATAAACACATGCATAACACGTAGCACATAATAAGATATAGATTTATACTCTTTGTGGCGCCCTCCAAACCCGGGTCAGAAGTTTGGGGTCCACAACACAAACACATTATATTAACCTGTATACCAAATATTATTTGTAATGACCCTGCTTCATAAAACCACGGATCGCAATAGGTTAAAGTATGAAAACAAGCCACCATCTTAACCTTTATTACAACGTACCAAATCTCAATTAATTTAACTTACAATTGATAATAAAATCATTCTTACAATTTGACTATCTCTATACCGCATGAAGCTTCTGCTAGCTCGATTCAACCCGATTGGAACCTTAACCCGCACTTTGGACTGAGGAACTTCACTATCATCCATATCCCTTTTGACTGTAAAATATACCAAAAAGTTTCGCAAGAGTGAGCTAACTAGCTCAGCAAGTCACAATAACGATATCTGAGGTTAAACAATGCTCAAATGAGATGATTCAGAGGAATCAAGTTTCTTTTTAACTAGTCATTAGAATTGGATATTCATTTTAAGTTTTAAAACTAAGGTTAGGCTGCTGATCAGTCACGCACTAACCCCGAGCAAAGCACACAACACTGCTCTAATTACTGGATCCAAGGCACACATTGGCCTAACTTGACCATTGGTATGGTCTGACCACGAATCTGGTCCACATATATAAAAACTATCCAATCCTAAAGCAGTTCAATATGATAAACAATATAATTCGATAACACAAGATCATAATCACTGATGATTAAACATTTGCATAAAAACGTAAGGAAACTCATGGATATCTCAAGGTATATCAGGGTATGTGTAAGAAACGATTTTCAGTTTATACAAGGGTCAGGTATCAGACCAGTAATGATTTTTCAGGATATGATTCTTTGATGTTATTAAGAATGATTGGAGTATAAAAGTTTCTGTGTTTTCAAATCATTCTCTTTCAGTGTTTGGTGTTTGGTAGTTATACCTTTGAGGAGTAGTATCATATTTGTGTGATTTGGTATTTGAGGATCCACAAAGGATGGTTTTTAAAGAATAAGGCTTACGGCTCAAGATCAAGAAAATCAGGGTTCGAGGTTAAATGGTTTGAAGCTCTTACAATATAAAACATGAGTTATTTTGTATAATAGCGACATGTTATAAAACAGTTCGAAAACATTGGTAATATATATATCTTGAAGCAAAGTTCAGAAGTACTTGCCTTACAAGGCTTTATAACTATTACTGATCAATTATGGACCAACTCTGCCGCTCAGGCTTTTACGTCCAACCACTATATCATTCTGGATTCGACCTCAATACTTAAGTCCTTTAATTGGGACCTTATAGAGCTTTTCGATTCACCGCCAACTATCTTTTGTCCAATTCCAATTCTCGGGCATTCCAACTAAAACCTACAAGGTCGAAATATCCTAATTTAGACATTCGATTATTCTTGACATGTCCTCGCTAACAATCTACCCATACGTTAACAAAATCCGACTCATAACATACTTCATATAATACACGTATCACTTAGGGCTCACATTCTCGAAAATCGGTTCAATGTTCGTTTTCGGAAAATACCTATACTCTTTATTTTACAAAATCAAGGTTATCGATTTAGAAAAATATTTCATCACGTCATACAATCAAGTTTCGTATAAAACATGCACACATATATATATAGTCTCCCGACGTCCCGATATTCATCAGATACGTTTCTGTATTTGCGTAATTCAGTTTCCCGAAAATCGAACAGAGTTTTCTTCGTTTATCGGACTACCCGTCGAACATAATATCGACGTCAAATCAATAACGACTATCCAATTCACAACAACCACAATCCCAATCACAACTCGTCTACCAAATTACGTACTCGACTTAATGTAAAAAATCAAATTCTCGTTTCAAAGATAATTTCACGAATTAATTTATTTATTTTAAAATATTAGGACTCAGAATATAATCATCATAGTCCACCGTCCGCTCGTCGAAATTCATCGCGGACGGTGGTAAAGTCCGCGGGTACCCGTTTAGTTTCGGGTTTCCAACGCGTACTTCACCGATTAAATTAATAATTATTCCTGCACGATCAATTTTATTTCACGAAACCTCGATTCAATTCATTCACTGCAGCAAATAAAAGAAATAATTAAATCAGTAAAATTTCTAATACTACCGCGTGCAAACACGCGCACAACCATCAGCAATTGAACCAAAACAGGGCAAGCCGGAAAATGGCGGAAGTCAGGCAAGAAGAAAAAAAATGATAACAAAGGAGATATAGGAAGCATAGCAACACAATAACCAGGACTCGGACAACCGCAGCACACTAATATATACATACGTTATTTGCATGTACACACGGCCCAGTCACAACAGTCACCGGAGAAAGGCAAAGATACCGGAAAAGCTGACCAAAGTGGGGGAATAAACGGGAACCAGAGGAACAGAGAGGGAAGAGCGAGAGATCGAGAGATTCTCGAGAGAGAGACAATGGATTTGTAGAGAAAGAAAGATGAGATGAGAACCCGGGGGGGTGATGCCTCTCCTCTTCTTTCTTTTTCTTTGTTCTTAAATAAAACTGTTGTCCACCCACTATATAACACGTATATTATCACCTGTTAAAAACTTGACACATATCAAATAAATAGATACGTGTCCTGAATTTGACTGTAAACCCGAAATTATGAATTTTAACGGTTAACGTGCGATAAATAAGAAACCCAAAAATTATCAAACAGATTAAAAAAAATATTAAAAATATCCTGAAGTTAATAAAACGCAAACTTCGTAATTTTTAAATAAATTTCGAAACACAACTTATACCCGCATTTACAATTAACGAACCGAGTTGCTCTTAAAACAAATTCTAAAATTCGCGAAAATAGTCTTAAAATATTAGAAATATCCCGAAGTAAATGAAAATGAAATTTTCGTAATTTTACATTAATTTCTAAAATGCACTTTATACCCGCCTTTTTATCAATTAAGCAAAACAACGCGCGGGTGAAATTAATCCCGAAAATTTCCAAAATAATTTTAAAATTCTCGGAATATTCCAAATTTAAATAAATATGAGTTTCATAATTTTTGAAGAATTTTAGAATTAAATATGGATTTTAAAAATAAAAGTATTCAGAAAATCATTTAAAGATAAATAATTAATAAAATATTGATTTCTCAATTTTATAAAATCCTAAAAATAATTATTATAATTATAAAACCATAAAAACAATTTTAGAGATACTTCAAATATTTATACAAATAAATTTGCATTAAATCCACTTTTAAAATTGAAACAATTCAATATGATCGCATCATTAATCGCGCGGACAATCCGATACACTATAAATCACATATGGATAATAATCAAACAACACATAGCGGTCAAAACCAACACACATATTTTATTTATTTAATAATTTCCATAGTTGCATAATTAAATAATTCAAAAAGATTACACGAGTCGTTATATCCTTTCCCCCTTAAAAAGATTCTGTCCTCAGAATCTGGTGTAGTCACACAAGTGAGGATATTTGTCAAGCATATCTGACTTTAATTTCTAAGTAGACCCTTCTACTCGAGGGTTCAAACATATTTATAATAGGTATGCACTCATTTCCAAGGACTTGCCCTTGACGATCAAGAATTTGGATTGATCACTATATGCAGAATAACTTGGACAAGAGCCCTATTGGCTCCTGATCAATCACTTAATTCAAACTCAATACTTATTACTTTAACATTGACAAGTAAAATACATTAGGTGTACACACAGGTGTGACAGTCATATCATTTAGGAACAACTTTATCTATATTTATCAATACCTCGAATGGTTCACTAATTTTAGGACTTAACCTGTCCATTTTACTTAGACTTATCCAGTTTCTTATAAGACGACACTTTTACTAACACTATTGGTCCTATTTCTATACTCATATTCTCTCTCAATATAATTTCGCCTTCTTTCGTTGTCTTTTCCAAGCTGCTTCAATCAATATTACTACGCTCTTGGTGTGCCGATTTCACTTAGAATTTGACAACTTTCTTTCTCCCACTTTATTTTAATAGAAATGGGGACCTACACTTGCGTTCACATGAAGCTTGGTAAAGTGGCATTCCAAAGCTAACATCGCTGGTAAATGATCATTCTAGTGTTTCCTTAAAACTCAACCTCTCAACATATCTTACATTTTCTGAATCACTTCCGTACTTTTGACTCTCCGTTTAAAGATGATAGGCGGTGCTCATTTTCAACTTGGTTTCCAAACATTTAAACATATCTTACTCTTTTTCATCAGTTAAGGCTGAAAAGTAATCTCATATATTCACGTATTATCACCTTTAAGTATTTAAACTTCAGATTCTAGTCTTTCCAATTCGTTTATTAACTCCTCGGTGGTCTTAATTACTTCCAATACTTTCTGTCGATATAGGGCATCTGATATCATACAGCTTTGCTTAGGTAGTTATTAATGGATTAATTCATAATCTTTTGTTAACCTTAGTCAAAATTTTATTGTTGAAGACTCAACGTATAGTTGCTTTCCTTCTGATCTTTGGAGAAAAATCCTTGGGCATCCCGCGCAGACTTTCTTATTCCTTGAGTAGCTGAGGATGTTATCAATAAATACTGTTTGTTTATCCAAGTACTCCTTATACACCACGTTCCTTAATTTCTTATAACCACCTGATACACTCATCATTTCACATAATATCACCAGAGCTTGCAATGCTCTTAACTCACCTTAATCGTAATCTCTGATATTTTCTCAGGTTGGATCTTAAGTTACTCCTCGAGATATAATATATTGCTTGAATTAGGTCTCGTAAGTAGTCAATTCTTTTATAGGGTCTCACTTCTTCTTATTCGTTGAACTCCCGCTAATCAATACATAATCTCATAATTTTATTCCTTTTCTTCATAAACATCATTGATAACCTTCACAATTCACTTCTTATAAAACCACTCCCTGGGTCTGCCTTATCTACTAGGCTTCCAATACTTCGCTTTAATTTTATGACATATCAAACACTTCCTAATCCATCTCGAAATTTCCTTCTTATACCTGGTTGTTACTATTTTTCTTTAAATTTCCGTATATCTTGACATTTCTTCAATAAATTAAACACTTTATATTGTGAATTTCCTGTGGAATCTCATTTCTTAATTCTTCTACTTGTAGCATCCAAGTGCTGGAAGAAAACCTGGAGATATCGTGATCGTTCTCCTGGGCACATAAATTTCCTCTTACTAACTGCTAACATCGTGATCCATTATCTTCTCTTGACATCTCCTTATCTTTCCCTTAACAAATTTGACTGAAAGGTCATACTATCCATCCTTGCTCTTTTTGGATTATAAACTCTAACTTTCAATTCCAACTTCTAAAATTCCATAGATAATTCTTTTGGTATAGTTTTTATGTTCGTTCTCTCTTTTTTGCTTAGTGCTTGCCTCTACCTTTACTTTTCCTCGTGAATACATATTTCAAACACTTATGGCCCATATAGCTTTTACACCTTCCTCCATACATATCATGCTTCCCCATTCTTTCAAAACGAATATTATTTCTACTAGTCCCAATTTATGAGCAGGATACTTCTGCTCATGAGGTTTCGGTTGTCTGGATACACATACCATAATTTTATTGTGCTACATCAACACACATCCTATTCCCTGATGAGAAGTATCACTATCAACTACCAAACCTCCTTGATACTTTCAAAATGATAAAGCAAGTGTTGTAACCATTCTTTCACTTAACTCCGTAAAACTTTCTTTACCCTTCTCTACTTCGTACTCACTTATTGCTTTTCCTAATTAGCTTCATCAAAGGCATTGCAACTTTCAAGAAACCTTGTACAAATTTTCAGTATAGCCGGTCCATGGTAAAACTTCTTACTTTTGTTGGTGCTTTTGATCTTTCTTTATTCATGGTGACTTTAATTTCTACTGGATATCCTCTACTCTCCTCCTCACTAATTATTTATTCTTTCTATCATCAAAACTTTCACCTTGCAGCTTTACATACAACTTCTTTCCTTTCCGACTCTTCTGTTGTCATTAAATACTTGGCATGGTCCTCTATTGACTTTAAATAACACAAATACAACTTATCCAGATATTCCTTAAAGATTATGTCCATAGGTTCAATCTCCAATTGGTAACACCCAAATCTTAAATCAATTTTAGAAAATACTTTGCTCCTTCTGTTTGATCAACAAATCAGTAATTCGAGGTAACAGATACTTACCCTTGATAGTAAATTTGTTGAGTTGGCTTTAGTTGACGCATAATTTTATACTTCCATTTTCTTATTAACAAATAGTACTGGTACATTTTGTTGTGAATATGTTGTGTACTTGATGATCACTTAAACAAAACATCTAAGTAGATTTTACTTAGTGAAATAATGTAGCACTCGACGGATAAGAATTATAGTCCCGACGGATGACTCATTATAGTCCCGACGGATGATTAACTAATTATCCATCGAGTGAGTAGCTTATGTAATAATAAGATTGTAGCACAGTGATGTATGCACCTTTGTATAGAATCTGTAGTAGCATATAAGTCATGTTGACTTTAACTAGATATGCAGAATAGGTTGATTAATTGTACATAAGCAATGTCTTGTAATTCTGTATAAGTGAAATGAAGTCAAGTGCCAAAACAGCTATCAACGGATGATTAACAAAGCCTTCGACGGATGATCAAATGACTATCAACGGATGTTTAACATAGCAGTCGACGGATGATCAATCAAGTCATCGACGGATGATCTAAAAGTCGATGGATGATCATATCAAGAATTCAAACATCAGTTGAACAGTGAAAGCTGACACATAGCCATCGAGTTGGATTCAAACACACTGTGGAAGCCCATTAACTGGGTAATAGAGGACGAAAAAGCAGCAAAGATCAAGACTGTTAGATTTTATATTTGTTCAGTCTTTTTGACTTTGTAATCTTGGTAATATATAACCCAAGAGAGTAGCAAATAGAAATAACAACTGATATAGCTGAGAAACACAAAAAAAAACAGAGAAATCTTTGTAAGCATAATCTTTAGCATTTCCTGTATTCTCAGCAGTTTCATTTGTAAGCAGCTGTGAGCATTTCTGCATACAGAGTCCTCTAGATATATTATATATATCTCTGGTGGAATTGTTTAAATCCACCAGAAAGTTTTTAAAGACTCTTGTTTTTAATTACTTATGTTTTGATTCATTCAAGTTTACATTCCGCATTGTGCTAATCAAAACAAATATATCTATAATCGAGTTGAACATTTTTATTTCAAGAAAAAGGTTCAAGAATTCCATTCAACCCCCCTTCTGTAATTCTTGCTATATTGTTAAGGGACTAAAAATTGGTATCAGAGCAAGCTCTTAATCTACAAAGAGTTTAAAGATCAAAACAATTCAGCAAGATGAACAAGAAAGATGTTGGAGTCAAGATTCCTTTTCTTGATAAAGATAATTACCATCATTGGAAGGTAAAGATGCATCTTCATATGCTTTCTCAAGATGAGGCCTATGTGGACTGCATAGAAAGAGGCCCTCATGTTCCAATGAGAGCTGCAACAGGTAATGAGCCATCTGTTCCAAAGCCAAGGCATGAATGGTCTGATCTTGACATTGAACAAGTCAGGAAAGATAAAAAGGCCATGAACATTCTGTTCAATGGTGTGGATGCAGACATGTTTGATAACATCATCAACTGTAAGACTGCCAAGGAAGTTTGGGACACAATACAGATAATTTGTGATGGTACTGAGCAAGTAAGAGAAAATAAAATGCAGCTCCTGATTTGGCAATATGAGCATTTTCACAATGAAGAAAGTGAATCACTCACTGACATTTTTAGTAGATTCCAAAAACTACTAAATGCTCTTAAGTTGCATGGAAGAGTCTATCAGACTAAAGACTCCAATCTGAAATTTCTCAGATCTCTTCCAAAGGAATGGAAACCAATGACAGTCTCATTGAGAAACTCACAAGATTATAAGGAGTTTACGTTGGAGAGACTGTATGGCATTCTGAAGACCTATGAGCTTGAGATAGAGCAGGATGAAAGAATGGAGAGAGGAAAGAAGAAAGGAGGATCCATTGCACTAGTTGCTGATCTGGAAAAGGAGAAGGAAGTGAAGATGGAAGCTGTGGAATCAACTTCAAAGGTCTTTGAAAGCAAGGGTAAGGGGCTAGCTGCAAAAAATGAAGATTCATTGAGCCAAGATGACATGGAGGACATTGATGAGCACCTAGCATTCCTTTCAAGAAGATTTTCCAAGCTCAAGTTCAAGAAGAACTTTGGAGCTGCCAAGCCAAATAGAAACATGGTGGATAAATCAAAATTCAAGTGTTTCAAATGTGGCTTGGCAGGGCATTTTGTAAATGAGTGTAGAAAGTCAGATTCCAGTAAGAAAAGATTTGAGTGTGTAGATTACAAGCAAAAATACTTTGATCTACTCAAACAAAAGGAAAGGGCTTTTATTACACAAGAGAATGACTGGGAAGCTGATGGCTTGGATGAAGATGAAGATGTCAGCTATGTCAATCTAGCCCTAATGGCCAAGTCTGATAAAACAGAGACAAGTTCCTCAAGCAATCAGGTAATCACTACAAACCTTGCACATTTATCTAAAGCTGAGTGTAATGATGCCATAAATGACATGTTTATAGAATTGTATCATTTGCGTGTTACACTTAAGTCCCTCACTAAAGAAAATGCTAAAATCAAAGAAAACAACTTGTTTTTGAGTGAGAGAAATTGTGTGCTTGAGTCTCAGTTTGTTGAGTTTGAGAAACTAAAAATTGAGTGTAGGATTGCCAAGGAGGAATTAACTGAGTCCTTGAAAAAGGAAGAAATTTTAAAAAAGCAGCTCGATCGTGAACAAGAGGTGATTAAAGCATGGAAAACATCCAGAGATGTTCATGCTCAAATCACCAAGGTTCAAGGAATTGAGTCCTTTTGTGATGAAGCCTGGAAAAAGAATAAGGAGAAACTAGAACCTGTTTTGGTGGGTTGCTGACAGATGTAGACTCAACGGATGATGAGGACTATCCGTCGGATAACAAAAAGTTTTATCCGTCGAATGATAAAAATCCTCATCCGTCGGCTGTAAGCAAACCCATTACCAAATCCAAATTAACCAAGCTAAAGGATAAGTATGGGTCTGTTTCCAAGAACTTTGTTTCAGGAGAATCAAGTCAAGCTAAGAAAGGGGAAAAGGCTAATGTTGGTCACATGACTGTCAAACAGTTAAGTGACAGACTTGAGAAAATAGAGGTAAAAATAGAGACTAAAAAGAAAAACAATAGGAATGGTAAAGTAGGGATTAACAAACACAATAACTACACACCTGATAAATATGCTCCTAGAAAGATCTGTGTCAAGTGTGGTAGTGTAAATCATTTGTCTGTTAATTGCAAATCTGCCATGTCTACTCCCATGTCTGTTCAACCTCAATTTCCTAACATGAATGCCATGCCTCTCATGCCTGTTAATGCTATGCCTACACAGAATATGAATGCACAGTTTGCTAATATGCCATTTGCACCTAATCCATATTATGCTGCATACAATATGCCTCAAATGCCATTTAGCATGCCTTACTGGAATAACATGTTTGCACCAAGCATGCCATTTCCTGTTAGCTATAACATGCATGATAATTCTGTTGCATTTAGCGGTTTCAAAGGTACAACCCAACTGACTAAGGAAGAATCTAAAATTCCTAAGGCAAATGAGTTAAAACCTAAGAAACAGAAGAAGAAAGCTAACAAGGCAGGACCCAAGGAAACTTGGGTACCAAAATCAACTTGATTTGATTTTGATGTGTGCAGGAAAACAGAAAGAATCTTTGGTACTTGGATAGTGGCTGTTCAAGACACATGACTGGTGATTCTACCCTGCTCACAGTGTTTAAGGAGAAAGCTGGCCCAAGTATCACTTTTGGAGATGACAACAAAGGTTATACTGTGGGATATGGCTTGATTTCAAAGGACAATATCATCATTGAAGAGGTTGCCTTAGTGGATGGTCTCAAACACAATCTGTTGAGTATCAGCCAGCTTTGTGACAAAGGCAACTCAGTAACCTTCAACAAAGAAGCCTGTGTTGTGACCAATAATCAAAACAACAAAGTGGTTCTCACTGGTGTGAGAAGAGGAAATGTGTATCTAGCTGACTTCAACTCAACTAAAGCAGAATCTGTAACTTGTCTTCTCAGCAAAGCAAGTCAAGATGAAAGTTGGCTATGGCACAAGAAGCTATCCCATTTAAACTTCAAGACTATGAATGAGCTGGTAAGGAAAGAGCTAGTTAGAGGCATTCCTCTAGTGGAGTTTACAAAGGATGGACTGTGTGATGCCTGCCAAAAAGGGAAGTAGATTAAAGCATCATTCAGGAAGAAACTTGATTCAGCAATTGAAGAGCCTCTGCAACTGCTTCACATGGATTTGTTTGGACCAGTCAATGTATTGTCAATTTCAAAGAAAAGATTTTGCCTGGTAATTGTAGATGATTTCTCAAAGTTCTCTTGGACATATTTCCTAAAGTCTAAAGATGAGGCTAGTGAAATCATCATCAATCACATAAGGCAAGTTAACAATCATCCTGATTTCAAAGTTAGAAGAATCAGGAGTGACAATGGAACTGAATTCAAGAACTATATCATGAGAGCATTTTATGAGGAAAATGGGATCTTGCATGAGTTTTCAGCAGCAAGGACTCCACAACAGAATGGAGTAGTGGAAAGAAATAATAGATCTCTTATTGAAGCTGCAAGGAAAATGCTTGAAGAATCAAAATTACCAACTTATTTCTGGGCTGAAACTGTAAACACTGCATGCTACACTCAGAATATCTCTCTGATTAATCAAGCAAGATGCATGACTCCTTATCAATTGTTCAAGAACAAGAAGCCAACTCTAAACTTTCTTCATGTCTTTGGCTGTAAATGCTATATTTAGAGAAATCAAACTGATCAAAATGGAAAGTTTGATGCTAAAGCAGATGAAGGAATTTGTGTTGGATATGCTGTTTGTAGAGCATATAGAGTCTACAATCTAAGAACCAACATTGTTGTGGAATCTATACATGTTGTGTTTGATGATAAAAAGATTGAAGGACTAAAAGATGGAGATTACCATGAAAGCCTCAAATTCGACAATGTCGAGATGGTTAGTGATGAAAGTGATGATGAGAGTGATCAAGAAACAGTGTCTAAGGATAATGCAGACAAGTCTACCACAAATGAAGCACAAAACTCAACATCCGTCGAGTTACATAATACTTCATCCGTCGGAAGGCAATCTGTGTTATCCGTCGGAAGACAACCTGCCTCATCCGTCGGTACTCAAAATCCACCATCCGTCGGGTTATCAAAAGGAGCAGGAAGTCAAGGCAGATCACCCATAGAAAGTACCCCTTTCTTAAATCAAAGATCCACAAACTCAGGGGGAGTCTCTAGCAATTAAAACTCAATCACACATCAAGACAACATTGAGGTCTCTTCATCTAGAGCTAATCTACCTCAGCCAAGGAAATGGACAAAAGATCACCCCTTTGAACTGATTATTGGTGATGTTTCTTCTAGAGTTCAAACCAGGAGAGCAACTCAAGAAGAATGTCTATACAACAGTTTTCTTTCAAAGGAAGAACCAAATAAGGTAGAAGAAGCCTTGTTAGATCCTGATTGGATTTTAGCTATGCAGGAGGAGCTAAACCAATTTGAAAGGAATAAAGTATGGAAGCTGGTACCCAAGCCTAAAGGAAAGAATCCAATAGAAACCAAATGGGTATTTAGAAACAAGATGGATGAAAATGGCATAGTAGTAAGGAACAAAGCCAGATTGGTTGCCAAAGGCTATTGCCAGCAAGAAGGAATAGATTTTGATGAAACTTTTGCTCCTGTTGCAAGACTTGAAGCCATCGGAATCTTCTTAGCCTATGCAGCCCATGCCAATTTCAAGGTCTATCAAATGGATGTCAAAAGTGCCTTTCTGAATGGAGATTTGGAGGAAGAAGTGTATGTTAGTCAACCTCCTGGCTTTGAAGATCCAAATTTTCTAGAGTATGTCTATTATCTACTGAAAGCACTTTATGGACTGAAGCAAGCACCTAGAGCCTGGTATGATACTTTATCAAAGTTCCTTTGGGAAAATCACTTCACAAGAGGTATTGTAGATAAAACCTTATTTTTCAGAAATGTTAATGGCTCTAGCATACTTGTTCAAATTTATGTAGATGATATTATCTTTGGCTCTACAGATGAGAAGCTTTGTAAAAAGTTTGCCAAACTGATGCAAAGTAAGTATGAAATGAGTATGATGGGAGAACTAACTTACTTTTTTGGTTTACAAGTTAAGCAAGTTAGTGATGGAATATTCATTAGTCAAACTAAATATATTTTTGATCTTTTAAAGAAGTTTGATCTAATGGATTGCACATCTGCAAAAACTCCCATGGCCACTGCAACTAAGCTTGAACTAAACACTACTGAAAAGTCTGTGGATATTTCAAGCTATAGAGGCATGGTTGGCTCACTTCTATACTTGACAGCTAGTAGGCCAGATATAATGTTTGCTACATGTTTATGTGCTAGATTTCAGGCTGATCCTAGAGAGTCTCACTTAATAGCTATTAAGAGAATTTTCAGATATCTCAAGGGAACACCAAAACTTGGCATTTGGTATCCTAGAGATTCTGGTTTTGATCTAACTGGTTATTCAGATGCAGACTATGTAGGTTGCAGAATTGACAGAAAAAGCACAACATGAACTTGTCAATTTCTAGGAAACAAGCTTGTGTCCTGGTTCAGTAAAAAGCAAAATTCAGTTTCTACTTCTACAGCTGAAGCTGAATATATTGCTGCTGGTTGTTGCTGTGCACAGATTTTATGGATGAAGAATCAATTGCTAGACTATGGTTTGCAAGTTGAAAGGATTCCTATTTTCTGTGATAACACAAGTGCAATTGCCATCACTGAAAATCCAGTGCAATATTTAAGGACAAAGCATATAGACATCAAGTACCATTTCATAAGGGAACATGTAATGAATGGTACTGTAGAGTTACATTTTGTTCCAAGTAAGAAGCAACTTGCAGATATTTTTACCAAGCCACTGGATGAATCCACCTTTTCTAGGTTGGTAAGTGAGTTAGGTATGCTTAATTACTCTTGAATTTATCTGAATTATTTTGCTAGATGAAAAGTAGCCAGAAATTTAGCTAATTTTTAGTCTTGGATGAAATTTTGGCTAAGTCAAAATTTGCATCTCGACAGATGACCATTATCCATCGAGTTGAGTCATCCGTTGATATACTAATTACAAATAAAAATCAATTATTTTTCTGGAATCCTTTAAAAACTCGACGGATAACTGTCTATCCTCATCCGTTGAAGTGTCTAAATCTTAAACGTTAATTCCCTGAACATTATCCATCGAGTATACTTACAGTTTGTAAGTATTGCACGACGGATGATGGTTGGAATTTTTACAGTTTATTTTAAAATGGCTATTTTAGGCAATTTTTATTGGGTAATTTACTTTTCTTTATTATTTTTATCCGTTGTTTTTGAGCAAAGTATAAAAGCTTATTTCATTCTAATCATTTTCTTTTATCATTCTCAAATTCAACTGTGTTTATTTCATTCTCTCTCAAGCAAAAATCCTCTTTCTCTTCAAGCTTTTCTTCTCTAACAATGGCACCCATAGTAAAGATCATGTCACAGACTGGGTTCATCTATGAGAAGAACAACTTCACTGCTTTGGTCAATAAGGGTATTCAGCAATCAGAAGACTATCACAGAATGATGGACTTCGTGAAAAACTGTAAACTAAGTTATGCCATGCTGGAATCTCCCACAATTTACTGTGAAGTTGTTGAAGAGATGTGGACAACAACAATCTACAAGACAAAACCATCACTCTAACTATCAAAGGTAACGAGTTCTGTATCAATAGCGATGTCATAAAAGCATGTTTCAAGATTCCTGATGATAATGTAACTGCACCACACACTGACACTGATATTGTCAATATGCTCAATTCCATTCATTATGCACTTCCTACTACAAAACTAAGTGATATTAGAAGACTAGGTCTTAGGAAGGAATGGAGTTACTTGTGTGATGTTGTAACTAAAGTCTTTTCTGGAAAAATTAGTAATTTTGATTCTGTGAACATTTCCATGCTTAACATGCTATACATGCTAGTTACAGACAAATTTTACAATTTCAGTGACCTTATTGTGTATGAGTTAGGTTTTAAACTAGGTGACTCAGCCAAAAGAGGAAAGAATATTTACTATGCTAGATTTTTTATGCTTTTGGCTAACTATCTGTGTCAAGAGATTGTGCTTGAGAACCCAAACAACAAACTGGCTTGTTGGGTTCAAGAGAGAAGAATCATTGCAGACTTCAACAGAGCCAACCATCACAGGGATGTGCCAATGTTCTATTTCCCTGCAATGCTGACACCTCAGGTAAGTGAGGTAAGTTCATCCATACCCTCAACTATTCCAATCTCCTCTATTTCTTTGACTTCAGGCATAGCTATGGGAACTGTGACAATGACCAAACAGTTGCCTACCAAAGCTGCCAAAACAACTGTAATTTCCAAATCCAAATCAAAGAAAACCCCCTCTGGTATCTCTCAAAAGGTACCAGTTGAAAAATCTTCCAAACCTAAAGAGGGGAGTGTGAAGGAGGGTAAGATAGGTGAGGGAAGGGGTGAACATCAAAGAAACCCCAAGGATAAGGTTGGAGAGTTGAGTGAATCCCATCCTAGCCACACTGCAGTTTCCCAACAAACTGCAGTGCTTAAAAAGGACAAAAGCTCACTTCTAGCTGCATCCTCCCAAAAGGATGTGGCTATTGAACAAAGCTCTCAGCCAAGAGCACAGGCCAAAAGGGTTAGGGACACAAGCTCACCCCAAACTTACCCTAGAAAGAAGAAATCCAAAACAACTGGGGATGCACAGGGCACACACTTAGTGCAAACTGGTGCTAAAGACACAGTCCCTGCACCTTCTCAAATTCAGATTGATGTGGCTCCAATAAATGTGGAGTCACAACCAAAATCTCTCATTATAGAAGCCACTGAAACACCATACTCACTAACTAACTCACTGGAAGTGGACATGATAAACACTTCAATTCCTGATTCCCCTTCTTTAACTCTGTTGGGGAAGCCAAAATCTAGTACAAGTGAGCATCATCTTTTAGATGATTTGTTGGCTCACTTGCCAATTCTTTCAGACTCCATTGTGACATCTGTGCCTCAAATAACTTCAATCAACACAGAGTCTACAATAGTTTCTCTTCCCACCTCATTCATTTCTACTCTCTCGATGGATATTGCTCATCCGTTGAGTAGTGATTGTATCCCGACGGATAAGCTTAACAGCAGTTATCCATCAGATAGTTTTACCACTCACCCGACGGATATCACTTATCCGTCAAGTATCTCTGCACAACTTCAAACTTCAATAATTTCAAGTACAGAAGATTTAGTGGTAATACAATCACTCTTAGGACTGAGAGAGGAGAGTGCATTGAGTGAGAGGCTGGGTTGCTCCCATGCAAAAGGAGAGGAAAAGAGTGAATCTCAGCAATCCATTTCTTCAGGATTGGCAAAAGTGAGTGAGAGGAGTCCCACCTTAGTAGGTGAAGGTGAGGGTGGGGAGCCAGGGTGAGACCCTGATGTAATAAAAGAGAGAATATGAGAGAAAGGTAGGTATAGGAGAAATAAGGATGGAACCAGCCATTGCTAGTGAGTCAATGATTGTGGATGATGCTGAAAAGGAAAGACAATTTCAGCAACATTACAAAGCTGTAATTGATAACATTTCCTTGGATGCTGACACTTTTACTCATCCTGTGTCAGCCTATTAATTATTGGCTACTCAGGGCAAAGTGGAGGCAGAGCAGACTTTGAATTTAGTGCACACCATAGAATCTCTTCAAAGAGATAAAGCTGCTGTTAAAAGGATGCCTTCTCAAGCTGGAGAGCCATCTGAAGAATTTGGAGTAAATTCTGATGATGATGACTCTGGTTCTTTGGATGGAAGCATGAACTTAGGGGGAGCTGAAGGCCCAAGTTCTGCTTTAAGTTTACCTGAATGGGCATGTGCAAAGGAATCTACACCAGGATAATTTGAAGTGTCTTTGGTCAAACAAGTAATAGCTATTCAACAGGCTCTTCAGGAAACTTCAGATGCTGGTACCAAGGCAGTTCTTCAAGCTCACCTACACTCTTTACATCTCATGAAGATCCAACACTTAAGACAGAATATGAATGTGGATGAAATCAAAAGAGAGATAGCTGACTTGAAGACATACAATTCTGAGAAGCTGGATTCACTAATGCCATATGGTACCATGCAAGATCTATTACTGAGATTAAGGAGAGAATCAGATTCTGACAAGAAGATAGCCAAGCTTGAGAACAGAGTTCAAGTTATTGAGAATTCAGTGGCTCTACTTCTTCAAAATCAACAGACTCAGACAAATCTTCTTATGCAACTGGCTAAAGCACAAGGCCTAACTCCTCCACTTGATGATAACAAAAAGGGGGAGAGAGAATCAAGTAAGGGGAGAAAGGACCAACTAAGGGGGAGACACTACAAGTTCAAATCAGCAAAGTAATTGTACCTTCAATTACTATCTCCAAGCCACCAGTTGCAGATGGTATAGATCTAATCAATGCAACAGCAAAAAAATTGAAAGATGCTGATAAAGGAAAGTTGACCCTGATCAACTGGAAAGAGATTGATGAGGAAATACAGAAAAAGTTTGAATTAGTTAAGAAACCAGTTTAGTCAGCCATCCATCACTCTCATGTCAAGCCAATCAGTGGGCATAAGATGAGCATGAACTATCTGGAGAAAGGACAATCTTCCAGCATCAAGACTACAAAGGCTGAAATAATTCTTAAACCAAGGGCAAACTATCCAAAGTCATCTTTGAAGAACCCTATAGATACTGTGTATGAGACACCCAAGCCTGATGAAAAGAAGCTTCAGAAATGGAAAGGAAATTTGTGTGGTAGCTAGACATCCACAATTTGCTCAAGCAAAGAAAGAAGAAAAAGCCAGATTGAAGCAGGAAAAGAGGCAAGCTGCTCTAGATGCAAAGAAGTCTAAACAAAAGAAAGAACAGTTTACTATCTTGGCCAAGCTACATGCTGTGAATTCTTGTAACACCCCCAAATCCGGGGCCGGGGATCCGGGTTGTGACGAGTTCCATTTCCCTTAATAACACCCAATCTTAATAAATAATCAACTACTCTGTACTGTGACCCCACAATAAACACACACACCACAAGTTATATGCCATTACACCTTAAAAGGGTTTCTGAATAAATTTACATTTCTTTACAATTATTACAATTCATATAGATACATAAGTCTGGTATATCAGAAGTTGAAAGTCTAGCCTATTGGTAATTTCTACCTCAGCTACAGCGGCATCAACGCTTCCAGAAAACTGCGGAACGTTTCCTAACCGCTTGCGAATTGGAAGCTTGGTCCTGTTCATCTTTTCTATCTGTTGTTGTGTGATGAAAGAAGAAAGCAAGGGTGAGCAACAAGCCCACCAAAATAATATGTATAATGATTAACAATATATGAGCATTCTCATAGTACTCATGAAAGTCTTGGTCAAAAAGAAATGAACCAAGTTTGTTATCTTAACGCGACCAAGTCGCAAAATATTCAGTATATATATACATATATACTTTTCACAATCTTTGAAATCCTCTGACATGTATAATATACACAGAGTTCCAGTTTACAACTGTATAAAAATATCTTTGCAAGGTGATCTCGTATATCTAACCTTGTCTCAACGTTTTTCTGAAAATCTTTGACATGCACAAGATAATCATTTACTAGATATAAGTTTAAAAGATGAAGTTACAAGATACTCCAATATACTTATATCTTTTCCGAATACTACTTGAACTACCACCGTTCAAGTTATAATTAGTTCATCACATATATGAAGCTACAAGGCATAACTTGTATAGAATCAATCTTTGAAATATCATTCAAAAGAAATGAAGTTACGAGATACTTCATTCAATGGAAACACCATTTTGAAAACTCGACCCTGCCAACACTCAACAATCGCCCAGCCGTAGCCTTTCTATCGAAGTGCTCTGGGTAGTGTTGCAGAAATATCCAACTGGATGATGAACTCATTACGGGAGTTTGTCGCGCCAGGAAGACCACTTACGATGATCAGTCGCAGTAGTACAACCCCACCATTTTCTATATGTAGAGGAGAACCTGTCGGATTTACTTGTCAACCGAACACTGAACTCCTAAGGAATGGACCGTCTTAGCGGAACTTCAGGCCAATTGGGCCAATATAATAAGGCTGGGCCGGCGCCACTCGACCACTTATGCCACTCCTAATTCAGATGAAATCCATGACTCTGAAACATAAAGCTCGTCCCCACTTTCCCCAAGTAGAAACTTGTTGATACGGCTCCACCAAGAAGTCGTATCTAGTTGGAAAGGAAAACTCACCGATATTTCCCAGGCGATGCCTATTAATGGATTAACTTGTTCCAAGAATTTTACTTCCCGAGTATTGGGTAAGTAATTAAAAACTCTTTTATCAAAATAGCAACCTTGTTGCGAATATAAAACACACCACAGAGCCGTATCCCTCAGGTTTTGAGTGAATATTTAAATCCCCTTTGAAAGGAAGATCTTAAATATATAAAAAAATGAGTTTTGGGATCCGCTCTAACTTTTAAAATCATTTTGAAGACTCGCAAAAATTTGTAAGAATGTTTGGAGTAATGCTGATTTAATAAAATAAATCAGTCCCAATATATTAGAAAATATCTGAATATTATTATTTAAATAATATTCCCATAAAGAATAATCTTTATAAAAATAATTGAAGTAGAAGTTTTAAAACTTATACTTGAAATGAATATTAAATAACCAAAGATATACTTATACGAAAGTACTATCTTTATTTGAATAATCAAAAGTGAGTTTGATTATCGACACATTATTCTTTAATAAAATTAAGAATAATAATTAGTAAATAATCGGAGTCATAAGTCCTCGAATGAATATTCAAATAATAATATTCATTAAATAAAATAAACGGAGTCATATGTCCTCGAATGAATATTCAAAATAATATTCATTAATAAAATAAACGGAGTCATATGTCCTCGAATGAATATTCAAAATAATATTTATTAATAAAATAAACGGAGTCATAAGCCCTCGAATGAATACTCAAAATAATATTCATTAATAAAAATAAAGTTATCGAATAAACCTTATTCAATTCATAGTTTTGAAAAGTATATATATATAAATATATATAATATACTCGGGAACACCGACTCCCGGTTTTAGAAAATGTTCACCTTTGGGTCCCCTATACTAAGGGTATACGCAATTACTGCTTATCTCTAGCATAGGTATTATGCAACTTATAAGCAATTGAATCAACTATATATATCAAGATTACGAAACAGACATGCATATATACCATATCACATGCTCCAATGTATCGCAAGATTTGCTAATTAACCACCATGCATCTATCACAAGATAATGCATATACATATGTATACATCACAACAACAGTATAACGGGTAGAAAACTTGCCTGAGTGCTCCCGGATAGACTTAAGCTTAGAGTGGGTCCGATAACCTATGAACAACATCATAAGTCGGAATTAAACCCCGATCTCTTAGGAAACTAGACTTTAACCATTTAGAGTCCTAACGTTCGCTTTCGCGCTTAACGATTCACTTAAGTCGCTCGAGTACCCTCGGCTCCACCATTTTTAATAAATTTACCGTTAAGAATTTTAAAGCGATTCTTTCGCGAGTACCTTGCCAACTGCCTAATCCACTTTACATAAATGTTTCATACCCCAATTAGTCATTTAAGGTCCTTAACCAAGGTTTCAAAGTAAGGCGAGGGGTAATGGTTCGTTCGCGAAACGCCGTTACTTAAAACGGCCATTTCTCCTAAACCGTACATCGGATTCAAACGAACCACATATCAAAACGAAGCTCGTAACATGAACTATCTAAAAATGGCAATGGTAAAAACCTAGCAGTGAGTTCACGGGTCCTAATGTTAAGAACAAAAATAGTCTAAAGTAAATCGGACATTACGACGACTATGTTTACGCGATTTCCCAAAATTTTACCAAACCAATTCAACACCAAACCATCACCAATCAATCCCAATACAACCATATGACAATATCACTCATCAACCACTTTAAACCATTTAAACCAAGCCCAAATCATACCATGAATCATCAAGAACAACTAGTGCTACTCTTAACTCCCAAAATCAACAAAAACACTTAACAACTAAGATCTCAACATGACAAAACAACTACTAAACTTAATCTATCATTCCATCATCATAATAATTTATACCAAACAACTTAATGCTAAGATAATTTAGGGTTATACCTTCCTTGAAGCTTTTAATCAATGAAATATCCTTGGAATGCCCACGGAAGCCTTGATCTATGCTTAAGCTACCTTGAACTTTCATAAAAATCAAGAAAACCAAAGTTATTTCTTGAAGGTTACTATTCACCATCTTCTTCCTTGATTTATTGGAAGAGATTGTGAAGGAATTAGAAGCTTAAACTTATAGGATATCCATATCTATGTACAAGGAACCTTAGATAATTACCTCACTAATTAACAAGGCTTGGATCTTAAATTTTGGAATTTTCCTCTTTGAAAAAGAAGAAAAGCCGAGAGCTCTTCTTGAAAATGGAAGTGTTTTGTGTTTTTTGATTTGTTTGCTTGGTTGCTAGCTTTTGTTTTTGATTAATTAACTTTTTACCCATGAAAAATTGTGTGGTTATTAATCAACCACACCTCCTTCCCTTATGTCATGCTTATGTCACCTTTCCTATGTCATCTTGTTACACTTGTCTTCCTCCTGTTGGTGTGATGACATCATCATCCACTAACCCTTGATTAACTCCTAATTACTTGGCTAATGACCGCTGATCTGTTATGCGGTTCGCTTAACTTTCGTTTTTGTTTATCGTTTGAGGGATCATACCCGGGATCTTATTACTTAGGTTTCCTTAACCTTTCTCAATACATTATATTCCTTTTATGATTCTCTCTTATAATCCTTGAATTTAAATCCTTTTTATTCTGTTACCTTATACTCAATTCTTTCTGTATCTGGTAGATTTCCGGGAAAATCAAAGTGTTCGGATTTGGATTCTGACGATCTTTATATACACTTATATACCACATAGAGTACTAATAATATCCCAGAAGATCAATAAAAGAACCCCTACATAGTGTGGAATGAAAAGTTTTCTTATTCAGCATAATTAGCAAAATACTATTCATAAGGGTTTCAAAAATTCAAAAAAAATGGGGTTATTACAGTCTTCCCTCCTTAAAAGGATTCCGTCCCGGAATCAGACAGAAAATGAATAGGGATAATTTCTTAGCATTGCACTTTCTAACTCTCAAGTAAATTTTCCCACATGACGGTTCTACCACCATTCTGACTAGTTTGATAACCCTTCTCCTAAGCACTTGTTCCTTTTCAATCCATAACCCTTCCTGGTTGCTCCATATAAGTTATGTTTGGTTACATGTCTAGGCGCTCATATGCTCCTATTTATCTGGCATCCGAATTACACTTCCTTAACATTGATACGTGAAACACGTTATGACCTGCTACATGCTCGGGGGTAGGGCTAGCTCATATGCTATCTTCCCAATACGTCTTAATATATCCAAGGATCCAATAATTCGTGGACTTAAACTTTCCTTTCTTTCCAACCCTCATCAATTCCTTTTTAAGGGAATACTTTTAACAATACAAGGTTCCCTCCTTCATACTCTTTGTCCTTTCATTGTCAAATCAGCATACTTCTTATGTCCATCTTGGGCTACTCCCAGCCATCCTCTGATTTGATCTATTATATTCTTGGTCCTTTGGACTACTACGGGTCCGAGCATCTTGCGCTCTATAACTTCATCCTAACATAAGGGAGATCGACATTGTCTTCCCTCAAGGATCTCATAAGGCGATACCTCGATACTGACATACGATCGATTATCGTGAGATAACTTAATCTGCGTTAAGTGATCATTCCAAATTCTTTCAAGTCTATTGCACCGGCTCTCATCATAGCTTCTAGCATTATAGCTTTTGCTTCTCACTACCCATTCTTTTCCAGTTCGTAGTCGTTACTATTTTCCGTACATAATACTATACTGGTTACACTTTTGCTCTTTAGCGTTCTATAACCTTTTAATAACCACGTCAACCTTAGTATCACGAACGCGTTAGAATCGGAATACCACCGTACTGATACTACTTCCTATAGCTGCTTCCATTTTCGAAAGCTTGGTCCTTCATATAGAAGTAAAAGAATTTATTGAGAGATCACTATGATCATGAACACTTGTTATATCGCATAGTTAGTACAGAAGGTGGCCAGCCTTCAGTACTTGACAAGCAATTAAATAACATGTGGTATCCTACTAGGCTTCTATCACACAGATAGATAGTCATTCGGCAATACCTCCCCTTCTGGAAGGGTTGTTCTTCTCAGCTTATATTAAATGAAAAGAAGAGAAAAGAACGAATTGAAGAGAATTGTGTATATGAAAGAAAGAAAAAAAAATATAGTGCCACAAAATATCTGGCTTGGAATCTACCTCTGAACTATAGAGGTTTAACATAGGAGAACAAAACATATATGTATATAAATCCACATCAAGTATAATAGCATCGTATTTCACATGCCTAAATATTTTTGCTATTCCGTCCATCATTCTATGGACCCATGCTCTTCCTCGAGCTTATACACAATCACCTTTGAAACTCCCTCGACATCAAAAATCGAATCTGGGATCTCATTCTATACATCATCTTTACTAGAATTCTATGCTTGCACCGCAACCTTCCTCGCATAGTAATACGACTCTCTATTGATAAGAAGGAATAAATATTCAATAGGTAAATAATCGACCTAGTTTTTCTATCAAAGATAACTTATACGTCAACACGACCCGATTAGTGGTACTCAATCTCAACATCCATTCCAATACAACTCTCACAGTTGTAATTAGCTCATTACTCGCAGAATCATTGCTGCATTACTATGGTCCACCACTGACCTACTGTCGTCATTCACTTTCCATGAAATCTTAATATCTAACCATACGGAGTCCATACATGTCGTATAGAATTCTTATAAAAAGTTAACATAATCACCATTCATAATTCATGAAGAACACTCCAAATTCTGACGTACTTTCATGACATGAAGCAGATAAAATTGCAGAAGAGTTTCAATCAAAGCAACGATAGCAGGTTAATACCATTCTTAATCATACGCCCTAAATAGAAGACTTAACTCAAAGGTTCGTCTAGTCCTTTTTGAAACATGGTCCTGGCTTATCTCAAGATAGTACCTTCTGAGATAGATAGCCCGCTCATGGCGATTACACGAATTAAACCTTTACCAACTACTATTACGGTTGGGTATTGCACAGTCATCAGAAGGAATATCAATCTTCCAAACCATAATACAACCATCACAACTTTAACCATCATCACTGTATTCCTTTGGCACAAGAGCCTATAATTATCCTCTTACCTTTAAAGTATCGGCCACCTCTTTGGCTTTTCCTGATAGTAAAATTTCCTTACAGTCAATGTCATTTGAACGATCTCCAACTAAATTTTCTACCTCATTTCCAATCAGTGCTTGTGTGAAGATGTTTTCCTTAAAATCTGATGAGTAAAAAAAAATACCACCATTTTTCCATAAGTTATTGCCTCAGTCTTTAGAGGTTAATCATTGTCACGACTGACTCTCGATCGTACTTAGGACGTCTCTTATCTTGGGTCCATCTTATTTTCACCATTCTTGACCTTCGTTGGGTTCAATCTATACTTTCTCATGGTTTAACATGTGCCCCACTTGGCATTATTTTTATTACGTCATATTTCCTTTATCAAAATTTCTATTCTTGAGAATTTTGAATATTACCTTTCTCCTTGTATAACCTCTAAGGTTATCCTTGAATCGTTCCTCCTGTATTCCCTAGATACAGGGCATATCAAAATACCCTATACTAATACTAGAACCATTGTCTATATGTTTCTAAAAAAATTTCTCCACTGATACTTAAAGGTTGTTATTACCTTAATCTTTTCCAATTCATACTGTCAAAACTCATACTATCCCTATTAAGGGTGAAATGCCAACTTTTATGCATTCCCCTAGGATTCATTTTAAGTTACCGATGTTCTATCTTTAATTCCACCTTTAAAAAGGTACATGCATCCTTTCATGGATAAATCAAGTCATATATCCCTGATAAGGGTGCCTTATTCAATCCTTCCCACCTCGATAGTATATGCCTAATTTCACAATAACATATGTATTCAAAATGAGGTCAATCAATATGGCCTCCAAAAGATAACTACGGTTATCTACTTTTCTTGCTTGATTTGGTAACGATAACAAGGATGTTCTGGAAGATATTGGTCGTGCTCAACGTGAACTTCTTCTTAATAATTCCGTATTTACTTTTGTTGTTTATTTCAACAGTCATCTCAATATTGGGATATCTCTCATTCCTGGCGTGTCCCTTCCTGGGTATCAAGCCACCGGTCTTACACTTCACATTCTTGAAGGTCACTTCCTTCATCCAATTTTCCTAATTTCTTACTTCCTTGTCTCCTCAGTCTATCCACGTCTCATTATTTATCCTTCGAACTATCTCAAGGTTTCCTTGAATACTCTCAACTTACAGGGGATAAAATATATGTATCTCTTATTCCTTCAATCATCATCTTTAGCTCATAGTGAATCATCCTCATCCTGACGATCACATACTTTTCTATTTCTATTACTATGATTCTTTAGGGTTTCCTCATACCCAACTCCCTTATCATTCCTCAAACTCTATTGCCTTTATATTCCTTTCCACTTCAGTTTCTTTTTATTTTTCTTTCTCTTACAATCATTTCATGAACCCACTAATTATTTACTTCAAACATCACGTCGTTCTGGGATTCTTATCCTCCGAACGAATCTTTACAACTTTTACAATCTTAGATTCATAATTCATCATACTCGTCTGCCTTTGTTCTGGCTCTAAAGCTTTTACACTATCTCCATAACCTTGGAAATTACTTTCCCGAAAACAATTGACTGAACTTTAATCAGTTTATTATAATCTCTTGCTCCGTGCCTTCTTTGGCCTTTCACCAGCGGGTGGCCTCTCTCTTAGGAGGGTAAGTGACAAAAACAGTCTTTTGTGATTCGTCAATCATTTAGAATCTCAAATAATTCCTATATTTCCTTTAGCCAGGCTCTTGCCTCGACTGGGTCAACCTGTTCCTTGGAACTCTGAGAGCTTAGCGACTTAAAGGTCATGAAAGAATTTCTCACCGCATTGTTTCCTCAGGGTGGTGGTTGGGGATAATAGTCTAAGTTCTGTCTAGAAAGGTCCATAAATTTTCGTATAGGAGTACCGTCTCGGGTCTCCTTTTCTTACTCGACTTCTGTTTCCTTAGTCTGAACATTCCCTCCTCCTCCCCATAATCGGGGTCATCCTACTTATTTTACATCCTCATTTTCCACTTCATCATGTGATGGGTTCCTTCTATCTTGATGGCGACCTCCCTGACTATCACGTTCAGGGTTTGTTCTAAATCTTATTCCTCAAACTAGCTTTCATCTAAGATTTCATCTTCAAGCTCTTGAACATTTGGAACCCAAATTCTGTAGGAATACCTCATTATTCCCTTATCATCTTTCTCGTTATTAATCTTTTATCTAATTGTTGGCTCTCTGCCTTCATTCATCACTTTTTCTGGCACAATATGTTCTTTTCCGATAATTCGGACTGTATTGCAATCTTAAACATCTTTTCGGTACCGGCTCCGGTTACCTTCACTTCTATTTTCATTTTCTCAAAATCTCTCATAAACTCTCCCGAAGACATTATCATCTTGAGTTTCTCCTTTTTTACTAAGGGCATCAGCCACCACACTGGCTTTCCCCGAATGATAAAGAATATCCCAATCAATATTCTTGATTAGCTCTAACCGCCTCCTCTGGCGTATGTTGAGCTCTTTCTACGTGAAAATGCGCTAGAGCACTTATGGCTTGTGTAAATCTCACACTTCTCTCCATACAAGTAGTGCCTCAAATCTTTAGGGCAAAACTATTGCCACGAGCCCAAGCTCATGGGTGGGGATATCGAATTTTATATTCCCTTAATTGTCTTGACGCGTACACGATTACCTTGATGTGCTGTATAAGAGCACCCTAATTCCTTATGCGAAGAGTCAATACAAATCACAAAATCTCCTTTTCCATCCGGCAATGCCACCATAGGGGCCGTCACCAATCTTTGCTTCAGTTCTTAAAAGCTGTTCTCGCATTTCATCCATTCGAACTTCTCAGTCTTATGAGTAAGCCGCGTTAAAGGGGCTACTATCTTTACAAACTTGAACGAACCTCTGGTAGTGACCGACCAATCCTACCTCTGGTAGTTGCCCTAACCATGGTCATCAATTCCTCAGTGGTCCTTATTCATTCTTGTCAGGATCCTCCACGGGATCCTCCCCAGCAACAATCCCTTCTAGGACAACATCCTCAACCGCTACATCCTCAATATGAACATCATCCGGTCCTGCGTTAGGACGCTCTATCGGATCCACAATCCGATCTCCAATCAGTAATAAAACATCATCGCATTGTTGCTCCTCAACCTCAGGGTTCGGAGTCCCGCTACCATATACAGTAACGAACTACACTCCTATCACGATATTTATAAGGGTTCCCATAAGGGTTTTAACTGTCAGTACTACGTTAGGTAGCCCGACTATGAACTTGGCAAGAGTTCTTATTATCTTAATGAACTTATTATCTTAACGTCACATCATCTCTGAGGTTTATAATGCTTAGCTCTGATACCATTTCTGTAACACCCCCAAATCCGGGGTCGGGGATCCGGGTTGTCACGAGTTCCATTTCCCTTAATAACACCCAATCTTAATAAACAATCAACTACTCTGTACTGTGACCCCACAATAAACACACACACCACAAGTTATAGTCTCAGACATGAATATCCAAAAATAACATGAGTCATTTTATTCCAAAATTATATGCCATTACACCTTAAAAGGGTTTCTGAATAAATTTACATTTCTTTGCCATTATTACAATTCATATAGATACATAAGTCTGGTACATCAGAAGTTGAAAGTCTAGCCTATTGGTAATTTCTACCTCAGCTACAGCGGCATCAACGCTTCCAGAAAACTGTGGAACGTTTCCTAACCGCTTGCGAATTGGAAGCTTGGTCCTATTCATCTTTTCTATCTATTGTTTTGTAATGAAAGAAGAAAGCAAGGGTGAGCAACAAGCCCACCAAAATAATATGTATAATGATTAACAATATATGAGCATTCTCATAGTACTCATGAAAGTCTTGGTAAAAAAGAAATGAACTAAGTTTGTTATCTTCACGCGACCAAGTCGCAAAATATTCAGTATATATATACATATATACTTTTCACAATCTTTGAAATCCTCTGACATGTATAATATACACAGAGTTCCAGTTTACAACTGTATAAAAATATCGTTGCAAGGTGATCTCGTATATCTAACCTTGTCTCAACGTTTTTCTGAAAATCTTTGACATGCACAAGATAATTATTTACTAGATATAAGTTTAAAAGATGAAGTTACAAGATACTCCAATATACTTATATCTTTTCCGAATACTACTTGAACTACCACCGTTCAAGTTATAATTAGTTCATCACATATATGAAGCTACAAGGCTTAACTTGTATAGAATCAATCTTTGAAATATCATTCAAAAGAAATGAAGTTACGAGATACTTCATTCAATGGAAACACCATTTTGAAAACTCGACCCTGCCAACACTCAACAATCGCCCAGCCGTAGCCTTTCTATCGAAGTGCTCTGGGTAGTGTTGCAGAAATATCCAACTGGATGATGAACTCATTACGGGAGTTTGTCGCGCCAGGAAGACCACTTACGATGATTAGTCGCAGTAGTACAACCCCACCATTTTCTACATGTAGAGGAGAACCTGTCAGATTTACTTGTCAACCGAACACTAGACTCCTAAGGAATGGACCGTCTTAGCAGAACATCCAGGCCAACTGGGCCAATATAATAAGGCTGGGTCGGCGCCACTCGACCACTTATGCCACTCCTAGTTCAGATGAAATCCATGACTCTGAAACGTAAAGCTCGTCCCCACTTTCCCCAAGTAGAAACTTGTTGATACGGCTCCACCAAGAAGTCGTATCTAGTTAGAAAGGAAAACTCACCGATATTTCCCAGGCGATGCCTGTTAATGGATTAACTTGTTCCAAGAATTTTACTTCCCGAGTATTGGGTAAGTAATTAAAAACTCTTTTATCAAAATAGCAACCTTGTTGCGAATATAAAACACACCACAGAGCCGGATCCCTCAGGTTTTGAGCGAATATTTAAATCCCCTTTGAAAGGAAGATCTTAAATATATAAAAAAATGAGTTTTGGGATCCGCTCTAACTTTTAAAATCATTTTGAAGACTCGCAAACATTTTTAAGAATGTTTGGAGTAATGTTGATTTAATAAAATAAATCAGTCCCAATATATTAGAAAATATCTGAATATTATTATTTAAATAATATTCCCATAAAGAATAATCTTTATAAAAATAATTGAAGTAGAAGTTTTAAAACTTATACTTGAAATGAATATTAAATAACCAAAGATATACTTATACGAAAGTACTATCTTTATTTGAATAATCAAAAGTGAGTTTGATTATCGACACATTATTCTTTAATAAAATTAAGAATAATAATTAGTAAATAATCGGAGTCATAAGTCCTCGAATTAATATTCAAATAATAATATCCATTAAATAAAATAAACGGAGTCATATGTCCTCGAATGAATATTCAAAATAATATTCATTAATAAAATAAACAGAGTCATATGTTCTCGAATGAATATTCAAAATAATATTCATTAATAAAATAAACGGAATCATAAGCCCTCAAATGAATATTCAAAATAATATTCATTAATAAAAATAAAGTTATTGAATAAACCTTATTCGATTCATAGTTTTGAAAACTATATCTATATATATATATAAATATATACAATATACTCGGGAACATCGACTCCCGGTTTTAGAAAATGTTCACCTTTGGGTCCCCTATACTAAGGGTATACGCAACTACTGCTTATCTCTAGCATAGGTATTATGCAACTTATAAGCAATTGAATCAACTATATATATCAAGATTACGAAAAAGACATGCATATATACCATATCACATGCTCCAATATATCGCAAGATTTGCTAATTAACCACCATGCATCTATCACAAGATAATGCATATACATATGTATACATCACAACAACAGTATAACGGGTAGAAAACTTGTCTGAGTGCTCCCGGATAGACTTAAGCTTAGAGTGGGTCCGATAACCTATGAACAACAACATAAGTCGGAATTAAACCCCGATTGCTTAAAAAACTAGACTTTAACCATTTAGAGTCCTAACGTTCGCTTTCGCGCTTAACGACTCACTTAAGTCGCTCGAGTACCCTCGGCTCCACCATTTTTAGTAAATTTACCATTAAGAATTTTAAAGCAATTCTTTCGCGAGTACCTTACCAACTGCCTAATCCACTTTACATAAATGTTTCATACCCCAATTAGTCATTTAAGGTCCTTAACCAAGGTTTCAAAGTAAGGCGAGGGGTAATGGTTCGTTCGCGAAACACCGTTACTTAAAACGGTCGTTTCTCCTAAACCGTACATCGGATTCAAACGAACCACATATCAAAACGAAGCTCGTAACATGAACTATCTAAACATGGAAATGGTCAAAACCTAGAAATGAGTTCACGGGTCCTAATGTTAAGAACAAAAACAGTCTAAAGTAAATCGGACATTTTGACGGCTATGTTTACGCGATTTCCCAAAATTTTACCAAACCAATTCAACACCAAACCATCACCAATCAATCCCAATACAACCATATGACAATATCACTCATCAACCACTTTAAACCATTTAAACCAAGCCCAAATCATACCATGAATCATCAAGAACAACTAGTGCTACTCTTAACTCCCAAAATCAACAAAAACACTTAACAACTAAGATCTCAACATGACAAAACAACTACTACACTTAATCTATCATTCCATCATCATAATCATTTATACCAAACAACTTAATGCTAAGATAATATAGGGTTATACCTTCCTTGAAGCTTTTAATCAATAAAAGATCCTTGGAATGCCCACGGAAGCCTTGATCTATGCTTAAGCTACCTTGAACTTTCATAAAAATCAAGAAAACCAAAGTTATTTCTTGAAGGTTACTATTCACCATCTTCTTCCTTGATTTATTGGAAGAGATTGTGAAGGAATTAGAAGCTTAAACTTATAGGATATCCATATCTATGTACAAGGAACCTTAGATAATTACCTCACTAATTAACAAGGCTTGGATCTTAAATTTTGGAATTTTCCTCTTTGAAAATGAAGAAAAGCCGAGAGCTCTTCTTGAAAATGGAAGTGTTTTGTGTTTTTTGATTTGTTTGCTTGGTTGCTAGCTTTTGTTTTTGATTAATTAACTTTTTACCCATGAAAAATTGTGTGGTTATTAATCAAGCACACCTCCTTCCCTTATGTCATGCTTATGTCACCTTTCCTATGTCATCTTGTTACACTTGTCTTCCTCTTGTTGGTGTGATGACATCATCATCCACTAACCCCTTGATTAACTCCTAATTACTTGGCTAATGACCGCTGATCTGTTATGCGGTTCGCTTAACTTTTGTTTTCGTTTATCTTTTGAGGGATCATACCCGGGATCTTATTACTTAGGTTTCCTTAACCTTTCTCAATACATTATATTCCTTTTATGATCCTCTCTTATAATCCTTGAATTTAAATCCTTTTTATTCAGTTACCTTATACTCAATTCTTTCTGTATCTGGTAGATTTCTGGGAAAATCAAAGTGTTCGGATTTGGATTCTGACGATCTTTACATACACTTATATACCACATAGAGTACTAATAATATCCCAGAAGATCAATAAAAGAACCCCTACATAGTGTGGAATGAAAAGTTTTCTTATTCAGCATAATCAGCAAAACACTATTCATAAGGGTTTCAAAAATTCAAAAAAATTGGGGTTATTACAATTCTTCTCAACAAATTCCCTCTCAACCATCTCAAGCTGCTGAATCAAAGAAGAAGATTGAAGAACAGGAGAAATCCCTAAGAAAGAAAGAACTGGCTAAAAGAACAAAAAGGAAACTGGATGTTGTTGACAAGGATTTGGAAGATCAATTTCCTAAGGAATCCACTCAATCTAAAACTCAAGCATCAAAGCCCTGTGGTATTTGAAGACATAAGGGTGGTGGACCCCTACAAGAACATACATGGAGAGCCTATTGTGCCAAAGGATGAGCCAATAGAGTGGGATAAATTACCAATTCCTGAATTCAACTTGCCAATCCTTACTAAGCCAAAAAGGACAAAATCAAGGGCAGTCAAAAAAGTGAAACTGTCACCTCTCAGATCCAAGATAGTAGTTAAAGCTCAACCCAAAGTCAACAGGGGAGACTACTTGTACTTGTGTGACATCAAAGAATTCTCAGATCTAAACCTTTATCTGGAGGAGCTGGATGAAGTAAGGGCAATTTATGCATACAGAAACCTACCTGAAAGGTTGGTGTTCAAGTACAAAGGAGGAAGGGAGATTCAATGGCCTCTTCACAGGATACTTCAAGAAATCCAAGCTGTGTTGATCAAAGTCTATTCATCCTTCAAGAAAAACTTTGGGTTCAATGTAACTGTAAGAAGACTAGTATTGAAGAAGATTGAAGAGCTAAGGAGTGTTAGAGCCAAAGATGCACTCCCCAAGACTCTTATCATCCCATACACAGGGAGAAGAGTGCATCTAAGGCCCTACTGGCTGATGGAATTCATGGATGACAAGGGTGTGAGAAGATTCTTCAGACTAGAAGACCAATTGAGTATCTCTAGCAATGAGACTCTCTTGGAGATGCAAGAAATGCTAGATCTCTCAGAATCTGATGAACTAGAATTCCACAGGCAGCTCCAGAATCAAATTGAAGAAAACAACAGAAGGCTTGGAAGAAGATCCAGACCTTCAAGAAACTAGAAAAATCTGCTCAGGCTAGAGGAGCATCTTGAACTGACTGTGAGCCAAACCTTGTATATTTTGTTTAATTGAAGCACTTTCAGTTTTATCTACTTATCTTTAAAGATATATGTTTAGGATGTTTTGTTATCATCAAATATCTCTTAATAGGCAAAAATTGGGGGAGATTGTTGTGAATATGTTGTGTACTTGATGATCACTTAAACAAAACATCTAAGTAGATTTTACTTAGTGAAATAATGTAGCACTCGACGGATAAGAATTATAGTCCCGACGGATGACTCATTATAGTCCCGACGGATGATTAACTAATTATCCATCGAGTGAGTAGCTTATGTAATAATAAGATTGTAGCACAGTGATGTATGCACCTTTGTATAGAATCTGTAGTAGCATATAAATCATGTTGACTTTAACTAGATATGCAGAATAGGTTGATTAATTGTATATAAGCAATGTCTTGTAATTATGTATAAGTGAAATGAAGTCAAGTGCCAAAAGAGCTATCAATGGATGATTAACAAAGCCTTCGACGGATGATCAAATGACTATCAGCGGATGTTTAACATAGCAGTCGACAGATGATCAATCAAGTCATCGACGGATGATCTAAAAGTCGACGGATGATCATATCAAGAATTCAAACATCAGTTGAACAGTGAAAGCTGGCACACAGCCGTCGAGTTGGATACAAACACACTGTGGAAGCCCATTAACTGGGTAATAGAGGACGAAAAAGCAACAAAGATCAAGACTGTTAGATTTTATATTTGTTCAGTCTTTTTGACTTTGTAATAATGGTAATATATAAACCAAGAGAGTAGCAAATAGAAATAACAATTGATATAGCTGAGAAACACAAAAAAAAATAGAGAAATCTTTGTAAGCATAATCTTTAGCATTTCCTGTATTCTCAGCAGTTTCATTTGTAAGCAGCTGTGAGCATTTCTGCACACAGAGTCCTCTTGATATATTATATATATCTCTGGTGGAATTGTTTAAATCCACCAGAAAGTTTTTAAAGACTCTTGTTTTTAATTACTTATGTTTTGATTCATTCAAGTTTACATTCCGCATTGTGCTAATCAAAAAAAATATATCTATAATCGAGTTGAACATTTTTATTTCAAGAAAAAGGTTCAAGAATTCCATTCAACCCCCCTTCTGTAATTCTTGCTATATTGTTAAGGGACTAACATATTTCATGGGATACATTGGGTTTAATTGCTTCTTCTTCTAGCATTTCTTGCATCTGCTTTGCTAACTTCCTCGTTCTAACTGGTGCCATTTTAGGTAAGGTCGTAGTCACTGGTTTCATCTCAAGCGCTAAGTAAATCGCGAGCTTCTTTTCTTTATCGAGAAGAAAATTTTGGTAATTCGTCTGGAAATATATCTTGAAACTATAAAATCTTCAAATTCTGTTTACTATTGACTTTTATTTATCTCATATTCACCGTAATGCTCACATCTTGATCACCGTAATCATCATTAACAAACTCTTTACCTTCTTTCATCTTCTGAACCTCATCACCTTCTCATTTGACATCCTCAGAATTTATCTTTTCCTCATGACGGTTTGTTTGGGCATCATGCTTCCATAGCCAATCCATTCCTTAGAATAATGTCAAGTCTTCTTATCTCAAATGATATCAATTCTTCACAACTTATTGCCAGGGATCTCAATTTTACCATTAGTACTCACTTGTTCAACACTTTCACATTCTCAACTTGTTAGTCCTTTGATCCTAATCTTATCAACAAAACCTTGAGAGATAAATAATTAAGTTTCTCTCACATCTTTTATTACTTTAACGCATAAGGTATTCACCCCAATCATCCATGTTATTACGTCCGTAATCTGAACAACATATTTCACAGGAAAATCGCATATTCTCGTTCTCGAAGACGTATTCCTTATTGAAGTAGATTCCTTTGGTCCTTAGTGCATCCCTGACGGGGTTAGTGATTTGCAATTCTCGCCATATGCCCTTGTTTGCTTCCCATGCGTGAGAAGTAGATGGAACTTTGCCCGCTTGATTAAGGATACGTTAATTTCTGCTTGAAAACCTCTTGCAAAGAACAACAGTACAACGAAACGACTAGAAGGATTCAAAATTTAACAAAAATTAGAGTTGAAAAGAAAGAAGAAGTAAGGATTTGAATATGAATGAGACAACCATATTGGTACTTAAGATGGCCAGTCTTTCATACCGTATGGCATACAACACATGATTAGGTGGCGTCCCACCCAACTCTTCGTCATTCTAACAAAGTGTCTCACCATAACACCGTTTGTCCCAATCAGAAAGCAAAACTTGAGGGAAGCAAATAAATTTGAAAGGAATGGAATATCCTCCTTTTCGATATCATAGAAAAGAGTTTATCTAAGAAGTTCATACATTTTTAAGAATTGAGAAGGAATATACGCTGTAATATTGAAAACTAGAACGATACCATTGGTCACCATTCATATTTCATTTATATTCACTTTTCGAGCTTGTTCGATCATATCCCGATTGCGTGATATAACAACTTAGAAGGTCCGCTGAAATGTCTTCGCAAATTAAGTATTGTGGTAGATAACTACTTGTCACGTCTTGCGTCTTTAATATCGCACCCACACGGATAATACTTTAACAATTCGATCATAATAACATTCCTACCTAGTAACTTCGAGATTCCTCTTTTAATTTAGAATAACCACGTACCATTCGACTTAACGATCCTTTTGTTAATAATATTCTTCTTTTAGAGGGGTCTGGAAATCTTCCCAATCTTCTTCGGTCATACCCAGTTTTCTGTTAATCAATGAATTCCTTGAACTCTAATAGTCTTAGTAATTGAATGTATAGTTACTCCATACGCTGATCTATTGTAAATTTTATCAAACAATACTTGCACTTTACTGTTAGGAATAATCAACTTCTTCATAATCATAGGTTACTTCATTCTTGAAATTAGCAATACTAAATCTGAAACAGCATCCTTCCAGGTAATCTGGGCTTTCTAACAAACAAGAAACTCAAGTAGTAACTTGACAACCAATGTTTAAAAAAAGAATCATTTTATTCGAAAAGGCTTTTAGAAATTTATAAAGGGAAATCTTTTTCGAAAACTTGTTTAAAAAGTTTGGAAAATCACAAACCTGGTTGTCCTTACCATATGAATTGGTTATTTTCCTTCCGACCTATAACAAGGTACCAGATTAATGGAACAATCATATAAAGGTCCATTCACTTCAATCTACTTTTTCTTCTTCATCGTGTCCACTTACCTTCCTTAATCGATGAAACTTCAATTGTTGTCGCACATTATCTTATTCGTAGCTTCACATCAAGGCTCCCATACTGGTAATATTCCCGACATTATCGTTTCAGTAGTTAAGTAGAACATGCTATCCAATAATCAACAAGTCTATTTTATAGCACAAAGTTTGCTCGTATCACCTCACATCACTATTGTACATATCGCATTTATCATAGCACCAACATTTAATTCCCCCAAAAATTCCAGATTTATACCTTTCTCTGTAATTCTTGCAAAGTTTATCTAATTCATCCCATAATTATTCATGGGTAGCTTAGTCACTAATGACTTCTTTTATCCCGATAACAACTATCCTCTGAAACACTTAAATTCCTTCTCCAAACTTCTTCTCACCTTTATTTATAACTCAAGCGCCCACCATTTACTGTAGCTCTCGAATCCATCCTTGCAGGTACAATCGCTTCATAGGACAAGTTCTAAACTGGGGGTATAGAACAGGATGTAGGGTAAAGTAAAGAGATACACTCACAACCGAATGTCCAGTGAAACAAGAATAAACAGATGGTGGTTCTTGAATAGGTAATCTTATATCAAGAGGCGGAAAATTTTTAGCGTAGAATAACTTGAAGAAGTGCAGCCGTTATAACAGAAGGTAGTGTCGTTAATACTGGTGGGGAAACAAGGTGCAATTCCAATCTGAGAGAAGATGACGATCCTCGAACGGAAGCTCCAAATGATCAAATAACACTGGGAAATCAAAATCTGCCATTGCCGTTTTCTGGAATTCACGTCGCAAGCTGAGAATCCCGAATCGCAACACGAACCGTGCCGAAGACTTACTATACCATCGCACTCAACCTCACAACGTCTTATTTTTCCATTTCCTACTCCTAATCTTAACCCTCTACCCATTCTTGACAATCTAGGCTTGTTTCAGTGACTTATAACCTGTAGCTCTGATACCAACCTGTGGCGCCCTCCAAACCCGGGTCAGAAGTTTGGGGTCCACAACCACATTATATTAACCTGTATACCAAATATTATTTGTAATGACCCTGCTTCATAAAACCACGGATCGCAACAGGTTAAAGTATGAAAACAAGCCACCATCTTAACCTTTATTACAACGTACCAAATCTCAATTAATTTAACTTACAATTGATAATAAAATCATTTTTACAATTTGACTATCTCTATACCGCATGAAGCTTCTGCTAGCTCGATTCAACCCGATTAGAACCTTAACCCGCACTTTAGACTGAGGAACTTCACTACCATCCATATCCCTTTTAACTGTAAAATATACCAAAAAGTTTCGCAAGAGTGAGCTAACTAGCTCAGCAAGTCACAATAACGATATCTGAGGTTAAACAATGCTCAAATGAGATGATTCAGAGGAATCAAGTTTCTTTTTAGCTAGTCATTAGAATTGGATATTAATTTTAAGTTTTAAAACTAAGGTTAGGCTGCTGATCAGTCATGCACTAACCCCGAGCAAAGCACACAATACTGCTCTAATTACTGGATCCAAGGCACACATTGGCCTAACTTGACCATTGGTATGGTCTGACCACGAATCTGGTCCACATATATAAAAACTATCCAATCCTCAAGCAGTTCAATATGATAAACAATATAATTCGATAACACAAGATCATAATCACTGATGATTAAACATTTACATAAAAACGTAAGGAAACTCATGGATATCTCAAGGTATATCAGGGTATGTGTAAGAAATAGTTTTCAGTTTGTACAAGGGTCAGGTATCAGACCAGTAATGATTTTTCAGGATATGATTCTTTGATGTTATTAAGAATGATTGGAGTATAAAAGTTTCTGTGTTTTCAAATCATTCTCTTTCAGTGTTTGGTGTTTGGTAGTTATACCTTTGGGGAGTAGTATCATATTTGTGTGATTTGGTATTTGAGGATCCACAAAGGATGGTTTACAAAGAATAAGGCTTACGGCTCAAGATCAAGAAAATCAGGGTTCGAGGTTAAATGGTTTGAAGCTCTTACAATATAAAACAGGAGTTATTTTGTATAATAGCGACATGTTATAAAACAGTTCGAAAACATTGGTAATATATATATCTTGAATTAAAGTTCAGAAGTACTTGCCTTATAAGGCTTTATAACTATTACTGATCAATTCTGGACCAACTTTGCCGCTCAGGCTTTTACGTCCAACCACTATATCATTCTGGATTCGACCTCAATACTTAAGTCCTTTAATTGGGACCTTACAAAGCTTTTCGATTCACCACCAACTATCTTTCGTCCAATTCCAATTCTCGGGCATTCCAACTAAAACCTACAAGGTCGAAATATCCTAATTTAGACATTCGATTATGCTTGACATGTCCTCGCTAACAATCTACCCATACGTTAACAAAATCCGACTCATAACATACTTCATATAATACACGTATCACTTAGGGCTCACGTTCTCGAAAATTGGTTCAATGTTCATTTCCGGAAAATACTTATACTCTTTATTTTACGAAATCAAGGTTATCGATTTAGAAAAATATTTCATCACGTCATACAATCAAGTTTCGTATAAAACATGCACACATATATATATAGTCTCCCGACGTCCCGATATTCATCGGATACGTTTCTGTATTTGCGTAATTCAGTTTCCCGAAAATCGGACAGCGTTTTCTTCGTTTATCGGACTACCCGTCGAACATAATATCGACGTCAAATCAATAACGACAATCCAATTCACAACAACCACAATCCCAATCACAACTCGTCAACCAAATTACGTACTCGACTTAATGCAAAAAATCAAATTCTCGTTTCAAAGATAATTTCACAAATTAATTTATTTATTTCAAAATATTAGGACTCAGAATATAATCATCATAATCCACCGTCCGCTCGTCGAAATTCATCGCGGACGGCGGTAAAGTCCGCGGGTACCCGTTTAGTTTTGGGTTTCCAACGCGTACTTCACCGATTAAATTAATAATTATTCCTGCACGATCAATTTTATTTCACGAAACCCGAATTTGACACGTATCAAATAAATAGATACGTGTCCTGAATTTGACTGTAAACCCGAAATTATGAATTTTAACGGTTAACGTGCGATAAATAAGAAACCCGAAAATGATCAAACAGATTAAAAAAAAATATTGAAAATATCCTGAAGTTAATAAAACGTAAACTTCGTAATTTTTAAATAAATTTCGAAACACAACTTATACGCGCATTTACAATTAACGAACCAAGCTGCTCTTAAAACAAATTCTAAAATTCGCGAAAATAGTCTTAAAATATTAGAAATATCCCGAAGTAAATGAAAACAAAATTTTCGTAATTTTACATTAATTTCTAAAATGCACTTTATACCCGCCTTTTTATCAATTATGCAAAACGACGCGCGGGTGAAATTAATCCTAAAAATTTCCAAAATAATTTTAAAATTCTCGGAATATTCCAAAATTAAATAAATATGAGTTTCATAATTTTTGAAGAATATTAGAATTAAATATAGATTTTACAAATAAAAGTATTCAGAAAATCATTTAAAGATAAATAATTAATAAAATATTGATTTCTCAATTTTATAAAATCCTAAAAATAATTATTATAATTATAAAATCATAAAAACAATTTTAGAGATACTTCAAATATTTATACAAATAAATTTGCATTAAATCCACTTTTAAAATTGAAACAATTCAATATGATCGCATCATTAATCGCGCGGACAATCCGATACACTATAAATCACATATGGATAATAATCAAACAACACATAGCGGTCAAAACCAACACACATATTTTATTTATTTAATAATTTCCATAGTTGCATAATTAAATAATTCAAAAAGATTACACGAGTCGTTATACTCTTTATATCACCAACTATCTCGATACTTTATACTTAGCGAATAATCACCGATTCATATAACTCGACACCAAATCAACTCGAACCTATACCATATACAAACCTATTCATTTGCTTTCCGAGAATCGGGCATGACACATTCTTAACCACCCTACCCTTATCCTAACAACCAATCCAAAACAATAAATCATAATCAGTCACAACTGATTACACTTTATCAATTACTAGCATTTAACCTTTAACATGTCTGTTATTTCAAAACAATCTAAACAAGAATTACAGAAGGGGGGGGGTTGAATGTAATTCTGGCTTCTTTTCTAATTTTAAGAATGATTCTTCTACAAATAATAATTGTGTTTGATTTGCAGATGTGCGGAATAAGAATATAACAGAAATCAAATCACAAAGCAATTAAATACAAGTATTTAAAAACTTTCTAGTGGATTGAACTTTTCCACCAGATTTATATATTTAGTAAAGAACCTCGTGTAATAGAATTGTTTACAACTACTTACAAGTTGAAGTACAAGAACTACAGAGAAATTCTTTACAAATTTTGCTTTATCTATTTCCCTAGTTTTTTTTTGCTGACTTGGATTGAATCAATATTTTTCACCTTGCTACCCTTGGTTTATATATCACCAAGTTACAGGATAATAAGACAAGATAATAAGATAAACTGCATCTAGTCTAACTTCATGCTTCTACACTTCTCTTTCCAGCATATTTGAATATCATCTGTTTAGCATGGAAATGGAAATGCTTTCTTGTTCTCTAAAACCTTCAAACAGGCTGCCACATTCCATTTGCATCTATCCAACGCATGTGAATGTCAAGTCACTATCAACTACTCTTTTGAATTTAAACATCTGTTGGAACTTAGATTGATTATCCGTTGAAACTTTGTCTGATCATCCGTCGAGACTTATGTTGATCATCCGTTGGAGCTTTGTGAATTATCCGCTGAGACTGTCTTTTTGGCAGTTAACTCTATTTAATTTATACAAGATTACAAGGTATCTAATATTTACAATTCACCATCCTATCTTGCTTATCAATCTAGTAGTTAACATGACTTGGATAATTTACAATATCTAGTTCACTAAGCTATCCAAGTATGCAGAAATGTGCTACAAGTCTTATTGTTACATAAGCTACTCTTTGAACGGATGTTGAGAATGATCATCTGTTGAAAGCTACAAAATCACTTAACTAAAATCTACTAAGTGTTTTGTTCAAGCTATCATCAAGTACACAACATTTTCCTAACAATCTCCCCCAATTTATGTTTACTAGAATTGTAGCCATAAATTAAGAGAAACTTGATGATAACAAAACACTCTATGAATGCAGAATGGGATATAGTAGATTAAAATTTACAAGTGCTACAGTTTATTGAAAATTCTCATAAAGAAAGATTTGTAGAGTGTCTTACAGATCATCTTCAAGGTGCTCCTATAGGCTGAGCAAATTAAGATCATTTCCATGATTTCCTTGGTTTCTTTCCCAACTTGATATCATTCTCTTCAATCTGGTTTTGGAGTTTCATTTCCTTTAGAGTTTCATTTCTTGCAATCTTTAGCTGATCTTTCAATCTGAAGAATCTTCTAATATTCTTTTCATCCTTGAACTCCATGATCCAGTATGGCCTCAAATGCACCCTATCTCCAGTGAAAGGAATATATAATACTATTGGGAGTGCATTTGATCCTCTCCAGCTATTTCTTATCTCCTCAATCTTGTTTAGTACCATTTTCTTGGCTACTATGTTGAATCCAAAGTTTTTATTGATTGAGCAGCAGACTATCACTAGAGTTGAATAGTCTTCATTGAGAATTCCGTGAAGTGGCCATGTAATTTCTTTACCACCCCTGTACCTGAAGACTAATCTCTCTGGAAGGTGCTTGTAGGCATTAATAGACTTGACTTCTTCAAGCTCATCCAGATAGAGATTTATGTCTGAAAATTGTTTGATGTCACATATGAAGAGTTGATCTCCTTTGTTGACAACAGGTTTGGGTTTGGCCACTTGCTTGGATTTGAGCTTGGTAGGCTTGACTGTTTTGACCACTCTTTCTTTTGTCTTCCTTTGTTTAGCAAAGATGGGGAGGTTTAGATCAGGAAGAGGCAGGGTGTCCCAATTTATAGGTTCATCCTTTGGAATATTAGGATCACCATGAAAGGTGATGTTGGGATCAACCTTGAATTCAACATCCTTCACAGTAGGTATGGCTGATTGACTTGAAATTGTAGGTTGGGCTGGCATGTAGTCTTCTTTATCTTCATCAAAATTTATCTTTCTCTTTGCATGCATCTTGTATCTAAACTTCCTTTTTATCTGCTTTGGTTCTTCTTTCTCTCCTTCACCCAGATTCTCAGTTGGCAAAACAGTTTCTGTGATTGCAGGCTTCTTAGCTTGGTTCTTGGATTTTAAAATAGCTTGCTTTTGTTTTTATTTGAGCCTCACCTTTTCCTCTTTCTTAGCTTCTGTAAATTGTGGATGTCCAGCCACTACATAGATCAGTTTACCATTTCTGTAGATTTTAACAATCCTTTTCTTTAGCGCTGAGTCTCTAGGGTCTTTGAAGAAAGCTATTGTTAGGAATATGTTGTGAACTTTATGATAAATTGAACAAAACACCTTAGTAGATTTAACTTAGTGAATTTTGTAGCACTCGACGGATGATCAAATATAGTCCCGACGGATGATTCAATAAAGTCCCGACATATGATGATTTGATATCCATCGAGTGAGTAGCTTATGTAATAATAAGTATTGTAGCACATTTCTGCAAACAACTTTGTTTAGATTCTGTAGGAGCATATGAGTCATGTTGACTACTAGTAGATATGCAGAAGAGGTTGATTAATTGTAAATATGAGATGTCTTATAATTCGGCATAAGTAATATGGAGTCAAGTGACGAATAGCTACCTAACGGATGATCAACAAAGATACCCGACAGATGATCAACAAAGCCACCCGATGGATGACAAGCATGTACCCGACGGATTATCAAATTCAAATATCTGTTTAGCAGGGATTTGAGAACAGAGAAGCATTACCATTTCTATGCTATTATGAAGATATTCAAAGATGCTGGAATAGAGTAGTGAAGTAGCATGGAGTTAGACTAGATATATTTTATTTTATTATCTTGTCTTATTGTCATGTAAACTTGGTGATATATAAACCAAGTGTAGCAAGTAGAACAATTATCGAACTAAGCACACACATTTTCAGAGAAACATTTTCAAGCTGTATTTTGTAGCATTTCTCTGTAAGTTTAGTTGTTCTACTTGTAAGCAACTGTGAGCTAATCAAGCTTCACAGAGTTCTCATTCGATATATATATATATATATATATATATATAACTAGTGGATACTTTCAAATCCACTAGAAAGTTTTAAAAACTTGTGTTTTTATTACTTTGTGTTTTGATTTTTATAAATCATTTATTCCGCACTCTGCAAATCAAACACATATATATTATCAAGTAAGAATTGTTTTAAAATCTTGAAAAAGAAGCCATAATTACATTCAACCTCCCTTCTATAATTCTTGTTGTATTGTTAGGGAATAACAATTGGTATCAGAGCAAGCTCTTTAAGTACAAAGAGTGTAAAGATCACAACAAACAACAAGATGAACAAGAAGGATGTTGGAGTTAAGATTCCTTTTCTAGACAAAGATAATTATCACCACTGGCAGGTGAAGATGCACCTACATCTTCTTTCGCAAGATGAGGCCTATGTGGATACATAGAAAGAGGTCCTCATGTACCAATGAGAGCTGCAACTGGCAATGGGCCATCTGTTCCAAAACCAAGGCATGAATGGTCAGCCCCTGATATTGAGAAAGTCAGGAAAGACGAGAAGGCCATGAATATATTGTTTAATGGAGTTGATGGTGATATGTTTGATAACATCATTAACTGGAAAACAGCCAAGGAGGTTTGGGACACTATCCAGATTATTTGTGATGGTACTGAGCAAGTAAGGGAGAATAAGATGCAGCTGCTAATTCAGCAATATGAGCACTTCCATTGTAAAGATAGTGAGTCTCTTACTGATATTTTTAGTAGATTTCAAAAACTACTAAATGCTTTGAAGTTGCATGGAAGAGTCTATCAAACAAAAGACTCTAAACTCAAGTTCCTTAGATCTCTTCCAAAGGAGTGGAAACCAATGACAGTCTCATTGAGAAATTCTCAGGATTACAAGGAGTTCATCTTGCAGAGACTGTATGGCATCCTAAAAACTTATGAGCTTGAAATAGAGCAAGATGAGAGGATAGAGAAAGGAAGGAAGAAAGGAGGGTCCATAACACGGGTTGCTGAGTTAGAGAAGGAGAAAGAGATGAAGGTAGAAGCTGTTGAGTCTATATCAAAGGTCTGTGAAAGCAAGGGCAAAGGGCTGGTAGCTGAAAATGAAGATCATTTGAGCCAAAATGGTATGGATGATATTGATGAACATTTAGCATTCCTTTCCAGAAGATTTTCCAAGCTCAAGTTCAAAAAGAACTTTGGAGCAGCCAAGCCAAGTAGAAACATGGTGGATTAATCCAAATTCAAATGTTTCAAATGTGGCTTGGCTGGGCATTTTACCAATGAGTGTATAAAGTCAGATTCTAGCAAGAAGAAATTTGAGCCTGTTGATTATAAACAGAAATACTTTGAGTTGCTCAAGCAAAAGGAAAGGGCTTTCATCACACAAGAAAATGACTGGGCAGCTGATGGATTGGATGAAGATGAAAAAATAAGCTATATAAACCTAGCCCTGATGGCCAAATCTGATGAAACAGAAACAAGTTCTTCAAGTAATCAGGTAATCACTACTAACCTAGCACATTTATTTAAAGCTGAATGTAAAGATGCAATCGATGACATGTCCACAAAATTATATCACTTGCATGTTACACTTAAGTACCTCACTAAGGAAAATGCTAAAATTAAAGAAAACAATTTGTTTTTAAGTGAGAGGAATAATGTGCTAGAGTCTCAGTTCATTGAATTTGAAAAATTGAGAATTGAATGTAAGATTGCTAATGATGAATTAACTGAGTCCTTGAAGAAAAAAAGATTTTAAAGAAGCATCTTGAACGTGAACATGAAGTGATTAAAGCATGGAAATCTTGCAGAGATGTCCATGCTCAAATCACTAAAGTTCAAGATATTGAGTCCTTTTGTGATGCAGCCTAGAAAAAGAGTAAGGAGAAGCTGGAATCCAACGTGGTTGAAGGATTGTTGACAAATGTTGACTCGATGGATGATAAGAATCATCCGTCGGATAATCAAAAGAATTATCCGTCGAGTGACAAAGAGCCACATCCGTCGGCTGTGCGTAAACCTGTGAGCAAAGCTAAGCTTGCCAAACTGAATAAGAAATATGGATCAATTTCCAAAAACTTTGTTTCAGGAGAATCAAGTCAAGTGAAGAAGGAGAAGAAAGTTAATGTTGGTCATTTGTCCATCAATCAATTGAATGACAAATTAGAAAAGATTGAGGTTAAAACAGTAACTAAAAAGAAAAACAATAGAAATGGGAAAGTAGGAATTAAAAAGCATAACAACTACACACCTGATAAATATGCACCAAGAAAAATCTTTGTTAAGTGTGGTAGTGTTAATCACCTTTCTGTTAATTGAAAACTTGCCATGCCTACTCCTATATCTGTGCCTCCCTCTTTTCCTAACATGACTGCTATGCCTACAATGCCTATGAATGCTATGTCTACTCAGAATATGAATGCATAATTTGCTAATATGCCATTTGCACCTAATCCTTATTATGCTGCATTTAGTATGCCTCAAATGCCATTTAGCATTTCTTACTGGAATAACATGTTTGGAAACAACATGCCTTTTCCTGTTAATCAAAATGTGCATGATAATTCTGTTTTAATGACTGGTTTCAAAGGTCCAACTCAAATGACTAAGGATGAATCAGAAATTCCCAAGTCAAATGAGATCAAACCTAAGAAACCAAAGAAAAAAGCTAACAAGGCAGTACACAAGGAAACTTGGGTACCAAAATCAACTTGATTTGGTTTTGATGTGTGCATGGAAACAGAAAGAATCTTTGGTACCTGGATAATGGTTGTTCAAGGAACATGACTGGAGATTCTACCCTGCTCACAGAGTTCAAGGAAAGAGTTGGCCCAAGTATTACTTTTGGAGATGACAACAAGGGTTATACTGTGGGATATGGCTTGATTTCAAAAGACAATATCATCATTAAAGAGGTTGCCCTAGTGGATGGTCTCAAGCATAATTTGTTGAGTATCAGCCAGCTTTGTGATAAGGGCAATTCAGTAACCTTCAATTCAGAAGCCTGTGTTGTGACAAATAAAAGAAGCAACAAAGTCGTTCTCACTGGAGTGAGAAAAGGAAATGTGTATCTAGCTGACTTCAACTCATCTAATGAAGAATCTGTCACTTGTCTTCTCAGTAAAGCATGTCAAGATGAAAGTTGGCTATGTCACAAGAAGCTGTCCCATCTAAACTTCAAAACCATGAATGAGCTTGTCAAGAAAGAACTAGTTAGAGGCATTCCTCAAGTGGAGTTTCTAAGGATGGATTGTGTGATGCCTGCCAAAAAAGAAAGAAGATCAAAGCATTATTCAGAAAGAAGCTTGATTCAACAATTGAAGAACCTTTGCAATTGCTACACATGGATTTATTTGGACCAGTCAATGTGTTATCCATCTCAAGGAAAAGATTTTTCCTAGTAATTATGGATGATTTCTCAAAGTTCTCTTGGACATATTTCCTAAAGTCTAAGGATGAAGCTGGTGAAATCATTATCAATCACATAAGGCAAGTCAACAATCATCCTGATTTTAAAGTAAGAAGAATTAGGAGTGACAATGGAACTGAGTTCAAGAATTCTATTATGAGATTATTTTGTGAAGAGAATGGGACTATGCATAAATTTTCTGCAGCTAGAACTCCACAACAAAATGGAGTAGTGGAAAGAAAGAACATATCTCTTATTGAAGCTGCAAGGACAATGCTTGAAGAATCAAAGTTACCAACATATTTTCGGGCTGAAGCTGTGAATAGTGCCTGCTACACTCAGAATATTTCTTTGATTAATCAAGCAACGTGTATGACACCCTATCAATTGTTCAAGAACAAGAAACCAACTCTAAATTTTCTTCATGTTTTTGGCTGTAAATGTTTTATCTTAAGAAATCAAACTGATCAAAATGGGAAGTTTGATGCTAAAGCAGATGAAGGAATTTTTGTTGGATATGCTGTGGGAAAGGCATATAGGGTCTACAATATTAGAACCAACATTGTTATGGAATCAATACATGTTGTGTTTGATGACAAAAAGATTGAAGGACTGCAAGATGGAGATTTCCATGAAAGCTTCAAGTTTGATAATATGGAGATGATTAGTGATGACAGTGATGAGGAAAGTGATCAAGAAACAGTGAATAAGGATAATGCACAAAAATCTACAACTAATGAAGCACATAATTCAACATCTATCGAGTTGCAAAATGCTTCATCCGTCGGGAGACAATCAGCTTCATCCGTCGGGACACAAAGTGCATCATCCGTCGGGTCATTAAGAGAAGCCGAAAGTCAGAATAGATCACATATAGAAAGTTCCCCTTTCTCAAATCAAAGATTCACAAACTCAGGGGGAGTTTCTAATTATCAAAACTCAGTCACACATGAATACAACAATGAGGCCTCTTCATCTAGAGCTAATCTACCTCAACAAAGGAAATGGACTAAAGATCACCCTTTTGAGATCATCATTGGTGATGCATCTTCTAGAGTTCAAACAAGGAGAGCAACTCAAGAAGAGTATCTATACAGTAGCTTCCTATCTAAGGAAGAACCAAAGAAGGTAGAAGAAGCTTTGTTGGATTCTGATTGGATTTTAGCTATGCCAAAAGAGCTAAACCAATTTGAAAGGAACAAGGTATGGAAGCTGGTACCCAAACCTAAAGGAAAGAATCCAATTGACACCAAGTGGGTATTCAGAAACAAGATGGATGAAAATGGCATAGTAATCAGGAACAAAGCTAGATTGGTTGCTAATGGCTACTTTCAACAAGAAGGAATAGATTTTGATGAAACCTTTGCTCCTATTACAAGACTTGAAGCCATCAGAATCTTCTTAGCCTATGTAGCTCATGCCAATTTCAAAGTCTATCAAATGGATGTCAAAAGTGCTTTTCTGAATGGAGATTTGGAGGAGGAAGTCTATGTTAGTCAGCCTCCTGGTTTTGAAGATCCAAATTTTCTAAAATATGTTTACTATCTTTTGAAAGCACTTTATGGACTGAAGCAAGCAACTAGATCCTGGTATGACACTTTATCAAAGTTTCTTTTGGAAAATCATTTCACAAGAGGTACTATTGATAAAACTTTATTCTTTAGAAATGTTAATGGCTCTAGTATACTTGTTCAAATCTATGTAGATGATATTATATTTGGCTCTATAGATGAAAAACTTTGCAAAAAGTTTGCCAAATTGATGCAAAGTAAGTATGAAATGAGCATGATGGGAGAACTAACTTACTTTCTTGGTTTACAAGTTAAGCAAGTTAGTGATGGAATATTCATTAGTCAAACTAAATACATTCATGATCTTTTAAAGAAGTTTGATCTAATAGATTGCACATCTGCAAAAACTCCGATGGCCACTGCAACTAAGCTTGAATTAAACACTACTGAAAAGTCTGTGGATATATCAAGCTACATGGGCATGAATGGCTCACTTCTGTACTTAACAGCTAGTAGGCCAGATATAATGTTTGCTACTTGTCTTTGTGCTAGATTTCAGGCTGATCCTAGAGAATCTCACTTAGTAGCTATCAAGAGAATTTTCAGATATCTCAAGGGAACACCAAAACTTGGCATTTGGTACCCTAGAGATTACGGTTTTGATCTAACTAGTTATTCAGATGCAGATTATGCTGGTTGTAAAATAGACAGAAAAAGTACCACAGGAACCTGTCAATTTATAGGGAACAAGCTTGTGTCCTGGTTCAGTAAAAAGCAAAATTCGGTTTCTACCTCTACAGCTGAGGCTGAATATATTGCTTCTGGTAGTTGTTGTATACAGATTTTATGGATGAAAAACCAATTGTTGGACTATGGTCTACAAGTGGATAGAATTCTCATTTTCAGTGATAACACAAGTGCAATTGCCATCACTGAAAATCCAGTGCAACATTCAAGAACAAAGCACATAGATATCAAGTACCACTTCATAAGGGAACATGTGATGAATGGTACTGTGGAACTTCACTTTGTTCCAAGTGAAAAGCAGCTTACAGATATATTTACCGAGCCACTTAATGAATCCACCTTTTCAAGGTTGGTAAGTGAGTTAGGTATGCTTAATTACTCTTGAATCATTTCAGATATTTTTGCAAGTTATTGTGCAGCCAGAAACTGAATTGATTTTTCTGTTTTGGATGAAATTTTGGCTAAGTCAAAATTTACATCTCGACGGATGCTCATTATCCATCGAGTTTGATCATTCATCGGAATACTATTTGTTAATAAAAATCAATTATTTTTCTGGAGTATTTTATAACTCGACGGATAACTGATTTATCCTCATCCGTCGAATTATCTCAATCCTAGCCGTTAAAACTTTGAACATTATCCATCGAGTATAATTACAGTTTGTAAGCATGACACGACTGATAAGTGACACAATTTTTACAGTTTATTTATTTTTAAACGGTTATTTTGGGCTATTTTGATTGGTTACTTTATTTCTATGTATTATTTTTGTCAGTTTATTTCTGAGATAGTATAAAAGCAGAATTCATTTTTATTCTACTCTTTTATCATTCTCAATTCAATTGCTCTAACTTCCCTTCTTCTCCAAAGCAAATATTCTCTTTGCAAATTACTCAGTCTTTAACAATGGCACTAGTCATCAAAATCATGTCTCAAACTGGATATATCTACGAAATGAACAACTTTACAGCTCTTGTAAATAAGGAGATTCAACAGTCTGGAGAGTTTCACAAAATGATGGACTTTGTGAAAAGCTGTAAACTCAACTATACGATGGTGGAATCTCCCACAATATACTGTGAGGTTGTAGAGGAGATATGGACAACTGTAATATACAACCCTACTGACAAGACCATCACTTTCACTCTCAAAGGTAAACAATTTTGCATTAATAGTGACATTATCAAATCATGCTTTAGAATTCCTGATAATACTGCTACTGTTCCACACACAGACACAAATATAGTTAACATGCTAAATTCCATGGGCTATGCACTTACCACTTCTAAGTTAAGTGAAATTAGGAGGTTAGGTCTTAAAAAAGAATGGAGCTTTTTGTGTGATGTGGTAACTAAGGTATTCTCTAGTAAGATTAGTAACATTTCTATGCTTAACATGCTTTACATTCTATTTACTGATAAGTACTTTAATTTCACTGACTTGGTCTTGTTTGAGTTAGGTTATAAGTTAGGAGAACTGAATAAGAGAGGTAAAAGTGTCTACTATGCTAGATTTTTTATGATGCTTGCTAACCACCTCATTGAGAATATTATAATTGAGAACCCAACCAATAAGCTAAATTGTTAGGTTCAAGAATTGTTAGGTTCAAGATAGGAGGATTATTGCAGATCTCAATAGGACAAATTACCACAAAGAGGTGCCTCTCTTTTATTTTCCAATTATAGAGGGACCTCAGGTAAGTGAGGTAAGTTCTACTGTCTCCACTCTTCCAACCTCACACACTTCTTTGCCTTCAAATGTAGCAATGGCATCTGTGTCAATGACCCAACATATGCCTACCCAAGCTACTAAACCAAAAATTTAAAATCCAAGTCTAAGAAAGCCCCCTCTGGTTTCTTTCAAAAGAAACCAGTTGCAAAATCCACTAAAACCAAATAGGGGAGTGTGAAGGAGAGTAAGCAAGGTGAGGAACAGGGTGAAAATCAAAGAAGCCCTAAGAATAAGGTTGGAGAGGTGAGTGTTTCCCAGCCTAGCCACACTGCAGCTTCTCAACAAACTGCAGTGCTTAAAAGGACTTAAGCTCATTACTAGTTTCATCCTCCCAAAAGGATGTGACTATTGAACAAAGCTCTCAGCCAAGAGCACAGGCCAAAAGGGTAAGGGACACTAACTCACCCCAAACTTATGCCAGAAAGAAGAAATCTAAACCAACTGGGGATGCACATGGAACACACACAGTGCAAACTGGTGCTAAAGACCCAGTCACTGCACCTTCTCAAAGTCATATTGATGTGACTCCAATAAATATGGAGTCACAGCCAAAATCTTTAACAATTGAAGCACTTGAAACACCAAATTCACCCACACACTCACTGGATGTTGGCATGATCAATACATCACATCCAAATTCTCCATCTTTAACTTTTTTGGAGAAGCCAAAAATCCAAGCAAGTGAGTATCATCTTTTAGATGATTTGTTGGCTCACTTGCCATTTCTTTCTGAGTCTGTTGAGATATTTGTGCCTAAATTTTCATCAATCTGAACAGAGTCTACAATAGTCTCCACTCCAAACTCATTCATTTATTCTATCCCGATGGATATTCATCATCCATCGAGTAGTGATTGTATCCTAACGGATAAGCTTGACAGCAGTCATCCGTCGGATAACCATACTACTGTCCTGATGGATATTCCTCATCCGTCGGGTGTCTCTGCACAACTTCAAATTTCTTCAATTCTTACAAGTGCAGAAGACTTAGTGGTAGTACAATCACTTTTAGGACTGAGAGAAGGGAGTGAATTGAGTGAGAGTCTGGGTTACTCCCAGGAAGAAGGAGAGAAAATGAGTGAACAAATGCAGTCCATTTCTTCAGGACTGGAAAAAGTTAGTGAGAAGAGTCCCACCTTAGATGGTGAAGGTGAGGGTGTGAGAGCGGGTAGCCAAGGGGAGCCCTTGATGAAAGAACAGATAGATCATGAGAGGAATGCAGGTATAGGAGAAATAAGGGTGGACATCATTGTTAGTGAGTCAATGAATGTCAATGAAGCAAACAGAGAGGAACTATCTCAGCATAGTCAAGCTGTTATAGAGGCATTCACTCATCCTGTTCCATCATATCAACTTTTGGCTGGACACGGCAATGAAAATGCAGAAAGGATGCTAAATTTGGTGCACACCACCCAATCCATGCAAAGAGCAAATGATGCCATCACAACTATGCCTTCTACAGCTGGTGATGACATAGACTATGAAGCTGGTGGATTAGAAGAATTCTTTGGTGAGGATAGTGAAGAGGAGTCACTGGACATAGGGGGAGATGTAGGCCCTAGTTCCAGATCTGGTATGCCATCTTGGGCATTTTCAAAGAAATGTGATGAACATTATTTCAAGACCACCCTCATTCAACTCATCAGTCAGACACAATCTGCTCTTCAATCCACAACAAATGCCAGTACCAAGAAGCTCCTATAAGCACACCTTGCTTCTCTTCAATTACAACAAATCCAAGGCTTTCAACACAGTCAGAATGTCACTTCTATAAAAAATGAGGTTTGTAATAACCCCAATTTTTGGAAATTTTTGAAACCCTGATGAATAGTAACTTTTGCTGACTATGTTGATTAAGGAAAACTATCAGACCACGCTATATAGGAGTACTGTTATGGAAATTCTAAGATCGTATTAGTATTCCATAAAGTAAATGAGTGTATGTAAAGGTCGTTAGAATTCAAATCTGGACACTTTGATTTTTCCCGAAAATCCACCAGATACTGAAAGAATTGAGTATAAGGTAACATGATTAAAAGGATTTGATGACATAAGGAAGGTGATGTAAGCATGATTAATATATATTTGTGCAAGTTGACAAGTAACCAAGCTAAACACCACACAAATCACCAAGACAAATCAAAGAAGCATTCTCCTTCATTCTTCTTCTCTTGCTCAAGGTTTTTCTTCAAAAAAGCAAGGAGAAATTTCCAAAGTTCATCATCCAAGCAAGCATAAATTCCTAGGTTGGTTTGGTTGAATTCCATAATTATAAACTTAGTTATACCATGAATCTAAGCTCTTGATTTCAAGGATTTCATGGCTAATCAATTCTCTAAAGTTTCGAGTGAATAGTGATTTCAAAACTTTAACTTTGTGTTCTTGAATTCTTTTACAAGATCAAGCTTGTAGGAGGTTAGGTCAAGGCTCCCTAAGGCTTCCTAGCAACTTATCACCCACCAAAAAAGGTATAAACTTCAAACCCTAGCCTTTACTTTATTTGTTAGTAAGTTTAATGGTTGGTTTTTTGAATGAGAAGCATGGATTATGATTATTAGTAGTTTGATTTGATTTGGAAGTGATTTGGTAATTGAATCTTGGTTTTTGGTTAATGAATCTTGATTATAGTTCATATGTCTTGTTTGTGGTGGAATGAGTTGGAAAACATGTGATTAGGGACTGACTTTTGCTTGACCTATGTTGTGTTTGATGTATTGTTGATGGTTAGGTGGTTGTAGTGAATTGGTAAGGAATTGGAGTAGTATAATTATTTGTAATCGCGTAAACATAGACGTCGTAATGCCCGTTTTCATTTAACTGCTTATACTTAGTGTTCGGGACAGAAAGCTCACTGACCAATTTATAACTTTGCCATGTTTAGCTAGATCATGTCGTAAGCTTCGTTTCGGTATGTGGTTCTGTTAGGTCACACAACACTATAGAAGGGGGTTGAATATAGTGTTTATACAATCAAATCGATTTAGAACACAAGTATATAACAGTAATCAAGTTTATTCAATATAATAAGCTCTGTTACAAAGTAGGTTAAACTACTCTCTTAGTAATGAACAATATCACTAAGAGCTGTTAGGTTACAATGTATAATGTTCTCGTGAATGATAACATATAGTGTAAACCCTAAGCTGTGTTTACATAGTACACAGTTACAAGATATCTTCTAATTGATATGGAATATAATTCTGCCTCCTAAAATATATTAATCAGATATTATCTTCTATAAGTCTTCTAAATGTCCAACTCTTCATGCATATCTTCTATTGTTTTAGTCATGATCCTCTCCTGTAAATCAGCTACATTCCTTATCTGAAGTACCCGCACTTAAGTCCTGATATAAATCCTGATTTCCAGTAAGTCCTGATATTAAGTTCTGAAACTAAACACAACAGATTAGACATGACATCACAAATATATCTATCTCCCCCAACTTGTAAATTATGAAAAATATACAATTTAATAGATTTGATGATGTCAAAAACATTTAAGTACAAATGCAATGAGAGTTTATTTAGACAACTAACTATAACTTACAGTCCTTGTAGATTTTACCAATCTTACTGAGGCAATCTGAATCCAAAGTGATTCTTGACAAAGTTTGATATCAGCTTCTCTTCTGCATTCTTCAGGACTTGAGCTAATGTAGCCTTGACTTGCTTCATTTCTTCATCTTGACTTCCAATCTGGTAGATTGTAGTCCTAAGTGCTGAGATGTAATTTCTTTCCAATCCATCACCAAGTCTGATTACTCTTGGATGAGATGAGTCTTCAATATAGCACAGACATTTCTCTGTCAGAATAACTTCAAGTTTAGCAGAATTCTTCTTTATTGGAATTTCACTTCCATCATCTTCAACTATATTTGGAACAAATTCTGTAACCCTTGATCCAGAGATTCTGGCTTTATCCCTTATGGTCTTCATGATGAAATTTGACCATCTCCTGGTAATCTTAGACTTTATCTCCAAAAGATAATGAAAGAATTGAAGTTCTTTCAGAGATTTATTCAGCACATCTGATTCTGACATTCTGTATGTTCTTCCATCTTCAAGAAATAGAATCAGCTTTTCTTTGACATTACTCTTATCATGAGCATCCAGTACCACTTGAACAGATATAACCTTGTCAAGGTGTTTCTGTGTAACTTCTTCAAGAGGTTTGTCAGTCAATAAGAATGGATCTCTAGCAAGTACTTAAACTCCTGTCTTGATCTTGGCTTCTTCAGAACCTAATCCAGCTTTGTCTCTAGCTTCTCTGGATTTCAATCCAATAGTCATGAAATCAGATAGCAGTTGACTTTTCTTAGGATCTGATGGAGTAACATTTTTCCATAGGAGTTTTCTCTTATCAGTAACTGTCATTTTGTTTAAATCAACTTGAGCTTTGTCAGTGGTTGATGTCTTGATGACTTGATCAGGATTTGCTGTTTCTTCTGTAGCTTGTTGTTTTTCACTCTGAACAACTTGAGCTATGTCAGAGGTTGTCTTAGATTCTTCTGTTATCTTCCTTCTTTTCAGAGTTTCAACAGTTTCATCTTCAGCAGCTGTATCATCAAAAACTTGAACCATTTTGCACACTGGTTTCATCAGGATTTGAGGAATCTTTATCTCCAGTGTCTTTGTTAGTTCATCAATCTTTCCTTTCCCTTTTGCCTTGGGATCAATTTCAACTTGTGATCTTGTCTTGGGCTTTGAAGCCTCAGAATTTTCCTTGATCACAATGCCTTTTGCCTTAGGCCTTGGAGGTTTCTTTACATTAGAAGCTTTAGACTTAAGATTTGTCTTCTCAGCTGCAATTCTAGCTTCTTCCTCCTTGAGAGTCTCTAAATCCATTCCAGGATTATGCTTGAGAAATAATCTTCTAGCAATTTCTTCATCAAGTGTCTGAATCTTGGGATCTTTATAATAGACTGTAGTCTCCCTTCCCTTAAGCTTCAGAGTTTGTAAAAACTTCTGAGAGTCTTGACTATCACCTTAAATGAGAAGATCAGAACTTGATATCAGACTTTTATCATCAGAACTTGCTTTCAGAACTTGAGCATTCACAGCTTCAGAACTTGTTTTCTTCTGTGTAAAAGATTTGCTAGAATCAGAATTTAGTTTCTTTGAAGAAACTTTGCTGCTTTGCCCTTGACCTTAACCCTTGCCCTTGCTAGGTTTCTCTGATCATCTTCTTTAGCATCCTTCTTCTTCAGTACTTGACTAGTTGAGCATTTGGACTTCACTACCTTGTCCCCCTTTTGGCATCATCTGGTAGGAGTAGAGAGAGAAGAAGTTCCACTAAAGATTGGATTTCATTCAGTTGAGTCTGTTGAGAGGCTTGATTCTGCAGGACCTCAGTCAGTTGGGCCTGTTGATTTTCTTGAACTTTCTCAATAGCCTCCACCTTTTCATGAATAGGTCTGATAAACCTGTTTTTGTCTAGCTTGAGCATCAGGTCCAGCTTATCAGCATTTTCCTGTAGTTTATCAACCTTGGCATGAGTAATGGAATGTTGACCTTGAAGGCTTTTAGTACTGAGAGCTGTGACTTTAATTTGAGCTTTAAAGTCAGAATTTTTCAACAACTCATCAGCTTTTGCAATATGTTCTGACAGAACTTTTGAGCTTGGAATGAAGTTAGATTCATTCCACTTCATAGACCATTCAACTCCTCTGTGAGTTTCTTCCCAAGGAACAGGAGCTTCTTGTTCAACATATTTCAACAGTTCCTCCTTCCCAAGAATTGGAGCTGGAGTGTTGAGTGGAGCTGACTCTCCAGAAATTGCTAGAAACTCATCATCTTCTGACAACAAAAGAATGTGTGTGGCTGTAGGAGATTCTGGTACAACTTCATCTGTTTCCACATCCAGAATTAGAGTAGTTGGAACTTCAACATTTAGTGGAGAAACAGGTGGAGTTGTCACTTGTCCTTGTGGTGCTTCCAGAAACAGGACAGATGGAATGTTCAGCCTATGAATATCAATTTCAGGACTTAATCCTGAATCTTCAACATGAACATTTTCTTTGATAGGAGAGACATGAAGTGTAATCATTATGTCTTAAACAGTGTCTTTAGCTTGAGGTGGAGGTGGCAAAACTTCAAGCACTAATGGTCCTGATGAGATCAGAGATTCCTGATCCCCTTCCTCAGCTTCTTTAGCATCCTCAGATTGAGGTTGTGCCATATGCCTTCCTGCTCTCATCTTCTTTGATCTTCTGGATGGTGGAGGAGTTGCTTGAGCAGCATTAGAACTTGAAGTTCTTTTCCTCTTTAAAATACCAGAACCCTCATCTTCAGTTTCCTTCTGAGGAGTTACCTTTTCAGCTGTTACCTCTACAGGTTCTGATGTGGGAACCTGTGCCTGCTCATCTTCATCTGATTCATCACTAAGAATCATCCTTCTTCTCCTTGGTGGAGATTTAGGAACAGATTTTGCTCTTGAAGATTTTACAACTGGCACCTTTTGGGACGTACCAGAGGTTGGTTTGGTAGTAGGTGCTGATGGTTGAGGTTTAGAAGATTGTGCAGGTTGGAAATAAGTTCTGATGGTAGGCTGTGGTTGTGGTTGAGAGGATTGAGCTGGTTGAGAATTGGTTGTAGGTGCTGTTGGAGGTTGAGAGGGTGTAACTTCAGGAAATTTGAGTGAGTATGTGTTAGCGTCAGAGTTTACTAAGAACTGTTTTACAGAATCAGGAATTTGAAGGGGTCTTAGTATCTCTTTCTTATTATCACTAGATAACAAGTCTGTGAAGGCCCTTTTAGAAAGTTTAAAAGGTTGAATTGTCTCACTATAGTTTTGAGGCTTATCAGGACAACAAAAACTGTAAATTAATTGACAAAATCTAGCAAAGTACACAGTATTTGGGTCCTTATTCATCCTATCCCCAATAAAACTAAGAATAGTAGTAGCATAATGAAAGTGAGTTTGATTTAGAAGTGCATACCCTATTTGCTGACTCATAATGGGAATTGCATCAAAGTTGGAGCATTTGTTGGCAAAAGCTCTGGTGATTCTGATGTATGGCCTCTTTAGCTGTCCTAGCTTTGACATACCTTTCTCATAGCCAAGATTGGCCATCATACTTTGCAGAAGTGGCTCCTCAATCTGAGCATTGAAAGTGCAATTTTATGGTAAGTGCAAAGCCCGTCGAACTGTTGATAATGTTACCAGATGCTCATCTTCCCCTGTTGTGAAAATGATACTTGGGGACCCAGCCTCACCACCATCATCATAGACACCACTCCTCCAAAACTCCAGTATCTGAGTTCCTGAGAGTAATTGTGGTTGGGTCAAAGCATACCCAATCTCACTTCGAGCCAGAAAGTCTTGGATGAAGTGAAGATCTGATGGAGCATCATCCTTGCTAAGAATAGCCATGTAGTTGTTAGGGATGAACTTGGCTCCATTAAAGATTATGTCCTCGGGTACCATTTTTGTAAAAATTAAGTGAAAAGTTGTATGTACGAATGGTGTTTGATAAAATGCCTGTAAGAAAAAGCTTCAGAGAATATTAGAGAGTGAGAGAGAATACGAGAGATTAGAAAATAAGAATAGTAGGTAAAAGATTGTAAAATGCTTTAACTCTCTTATTTATACACCCCACATGACAACGACTAATTTTGTGAAGCAGAACAACCTTTTTACACCTGGCAGCATGGAAACAGTCAAACAAGTAATGAGTGGGCACGGTAAACGTGCAGTAATTATTGCTCACATGCTGTTACCAAAACAAACATGTAACCCATTAAATAAATGATTATCACTGTTTTTATTTCGCTTAATTATTTTTTGACAAAATATCACCGTTACAGTAAATACTAAAAATAAGCCAAGTAATTAAATAATGCCACGTAAGCATCAGAGTTTCCATCAGGATTTGCATCAGAACTTGACTATTATTAGAATTTAACGGTCATAAGAACATGGCTTCTGTGGCGCCCTCTAAACCCGGGTCAGAAGTTTGGAGTCCACAACACCTACACAAAATATAAACCTGTATATGAAATATTATTTGCAATGACCCTGCTTTACATGACCACGGATCGTAACATGTTAAAGTATGAAAACAAGCCACAAACTTAATTTTTATTACAATGTACCAAATCCCAACTAATTTAACTTACAACTGATAATGAAATTATTCTTACAAACTTATTATCTCTCTACCATATGAAGCTTCTGCTAGCTCGATCCCACTCAAACTGGAATCCTAGCTCGCACTTTGGACTGAAGAACTTCACTATCGTTCATATCCTTCTTAACTGTAAAATATATATAAATTTTTTTTGCAAGAGTGAGCTAACTAGCTCAGCAAGTTATAATAGCAATAACTGAGGTTAAACAATGATCAATGGTTGTATTTCAGATGAATCAAGTTTCTTTTTAGGTAATCATTAGAATTGGATATTCATTTTAAGTTTTAAAACCAAGGTTAGGCTGCTGATCAGTCAGGCACTAACCCTGAGCAAAGCACACAACACTGCTCTAACTACTGGATCCAAGGCACACATTGGCCTAATTTGACCATCGATATGGTCTGACCATGAATCTGGTCCATACAAAGAAAACTATCCAATTCTAAAGCAGTTGAATATGATAAACAATATAATTCAATAAATCCAGATCATAATCAATAACAATAAAACATTTGCATAAGAGCATGGTAAAAATTCATGGTTACCGAAAGGGTATGTCAACATATATAAAAGAAGTGGCCTCCAGCCGGTAGGATAATCGGGTATTAGATGAATAGTGTTTTTACAAGGTTTTAGTACTTTGATATCACAAGGTATGGTCTGAGTATAAAAGTTTCTGTATGTGTAAACAATTCTGTTCCAGTGTTTGGTATATGATGGATATATATTTGTGGAGTAGTATCGTATTTGTGTGGTTTAGTATCTGGTAAATCAACAAGAAATGGTTAACAAAGAATAAGGCTTACGGCTCAAAGATCAAATGATGTGACTCAGTGTAACACCCCCAAATCCGGGGTCGGGGATTCGGGTTGTCACGAGTTCCATTTCCCTTATCAATACTTAATCTTAACAGTCAACCAACTACTGCGTATTGTGACCCTACAATATATACACACACACACCACAAGTTATAGTCTCAGAGATGAATACTAAAAATAACAGAAGTCATTTTATTCCACAATTATAAACCATTTCACCATAAAAAGGGTTTCTAAATAGTTTACATTTCCTTGCCATTATTACAATTCATAAATATACATAAGTCCGGTACAACAAAAGTTGAAAGCCTAGCCTATTGGTAGTTCCTACCTCAGCTACAACGGCGTCAACGCCTACAGGAAACTGAAGAACGTTTCCTATCCGCTCACAAATTGGGAGCTTGGTCCTATTCATCTTGTCTATCTATTGTTGTGTGATGAAAGAAGAAAGCAAGGTTGAGCAACAAGCCAACCGAAATGATATGTATAATAATTAACAATATATGAGCATTCTCATAGTACTCATGAAAGTCTTGGTCAAAAGAAATGAACCAAGTTTGATATCTTAATGCGATGAAGTCACAAAATATTCAGTATATATACATATATACTTTTCAAAATCTTGGAAGTCCTCTTCCATGCATAATACACACAGAGTTCCAGTATATAACTGTATAAAAATATCGTTGCAAGGTGATCTCATATATCTAACCTTGTCTCAACGTTTTTCTGAAAATCTTTGTCATGCATCAGATAATCATTAACCAGATATAAGTTGAAAAGATGAAGTTAAAAGATACCCCAATATACTTATATCTTTTCCAAATACTACTTGAACTACCACCGTTCAAGTTATAATAGTTTCAAAAGTTCATCACATAGATGAGACTACAAGACAAGATTTGAATAGATTCAATCTTTGAATATCATTATAAATAATGAAGTTACGAGATACTTCATTAAGTCCCTATATATATATATACACCTATATATATACATTTCATACACTTCTTGAAAACCTCTGTTATGAAAATTATAAACAGAGTTGCAATATCCAATGAATTTGGAAGGGAGAAAACCTTGGCATAAACATGATATCTTGCTGATCAGGCAAATATACCAATAAGTAACCTTTTCTACTGTAGATGGATGAATTCCTCGCCGGTCATCACCCTGGCCGCATTAGGACCTCACGCTAGACCGTTACCCGGCCACTCACGTGTGGATGGACTGTCACCCAGCCTCTTACACCTTCATAGACCGTACCCCGACCTGTCGCTTATGCCGACTCAATCAGATGGACTTACTTCCCGAATATTGGGCAAGTAATCAAATTGTTTTCTCAAAACAGCAACCATGTTGCGAAAATAAAATACACCACAGAGCCGGATCCCTTAGATTTTTGAGCGAGTATTCAAGTCCCCTGTGAAAGGAAGCGCTTAAATTTGAAAACGAGTTTTGGGATCCGCTCTAACTTTTAAAATCATTTTGAAGACTCGAAAACATTTTTAAGAATGTTTGGAGTAATGCTGATTTAATAAAATAAATCAGTCCCAATATATTAGAAAATATCTGAATATTATTATTTAAATAATATTCCCATGAAGAGTAATCCTTATAAAAATAATTTGAAGTAGAAGTTTTAAAACTCATACTTGAAATGAATATTAATTAACCAAAGATATACTTATACGAAATTACTATCTTTATTTGAATAATCAAAAATAAGTTTGATTATCGAAACATTATTCTTTAATAAAATAAAGAATGTTATTTAATAAATAAGCGGAGTCATAAGTACTCAAATGAATATTCAAAATAATATTCATTAAATAAAATAAACGGAGTCATAAGTCCTCGAATGAATATTCAACTAATATTATTCATTAAATAAAATAAACGGAGTCATAAGTCCTCGAATGAATATTTAACTAATAATATTCATTAAATAAAATGAAGTTATCAAATAACCCTTATTCGATTAATAGTTTTGAAAACTATATCCATATATATATGAAAATATATATATATTTTACTCGGGAACATCGACTCCCGGTTTAGAAAAATGTTCACCTTTGGGTCCCCTATACTAAGGGTATACGCAACTACTACTTATCTCTAGCATATGTATTATGCAACTATAAGCAGTTGAATCAACAGATATATATCAAGATTACGAAACAGACATGCATATATACCATATCACATGCTCCAATATATCCCAAGATTTTCTAATTAACCATCATGCATCTATCACAAGATAATGCATATACATATGTATACATCACAACAACAGTATAACGGGTAGAAAACTTGCCTGAGTGTTCCGGGGTAGACTTAAGCTTAGAGTGGGTCCGATAACCTATGAACAACAACATAAGTCGGAATTTAACCCCGGTCGCTTAAGAAACTAGACTTTAACCAATTGAACCCTAACGTTCACTTATGGTAACTTATACGCTTAATGAATCACATAAGTCATTCGAGTACCCTCAGCTCCACCATTTTTAATAAATTAACCATTAAGAATTTTAAGGCGATTCTTTCGCGAGTACTCTACCAACTGCCTAATTCACTTTACATAATTGTTTCATACTCCAATTAGTCATCTAAGGGCCTTAACCAAGGTTTAAAAGTAAGGCGAGGGGTAATGGTTCGTTAGCGAAACGCCGTTACTTAAAACGGTCGTTTCTCCTAAACCGTACATCGGATTCAAGCGAACCACATATCAAAACGAAGCTTACGACATAATCTAACTAAACATGGGAAAGTCACAGATTTAATAGTTAGCTGTCTTTCTCGAACACTAAGAACAAGTAGTTGTATGAAATTGGGCATTACGACGGCTATGTTTACGCGATTACCGAGTTTTAAACCACTCCAAACAACCACCATTCAACTCACAATCAACAATAAAACCAACCCTCATCCAAACCTTACTACATCAGTCCCCAAACCTCAATATTTTCCAATTTATACAACCCCACACATGAACTACTAGCTATACTTAAGTTTTATTAACTATAAACAAGATTTCAACATCCAAATCACTACAAATCCAATCCCAAATCTAAACACACAAGCATCATGCTTCTCATTTACTATAACCATCAAAACCATCTTAATACTCAAATTAAAGTTAGGGTTTGGAGGTGTTATACCTTCCTTGGAGTGATTAGAGTAGTTAGGAAGTCTTAGGGAGCCTCCTACAAGCTTGATCTTTCCAAAGAAATCAAGAACACAAAGTTAGGTTTTGAAGTTTCTAAAAGTCAGATTGAAAGAACTGTCAAAACGAGGGTCTTACCATGCTTATTTGGACGAGACTTGTGAACAAGAGTTGTAGGCCATCTCAATACCTTTCCAAAGAGCTATAGAACATACTATTTGAGTGAGTATTGAAGGAGATATGGTAGCTTTAAGTTGCTGCTCTGGTTTTGGCCGAGAGCTTTTGTTCTTGGAAAGCAAAAGTCAACTTCTAATTTGTGTTTTGTGATTTGTTTTGCCTTGGCTTGGTTGCTACCTTTTGTTTTGATTAATTACTTTTAACCATGGTGAATTTTGTGTGGTTTAGAATCAACCAACACTTCCTTCCCTTTTTGTCATGCTCATGTCATCCTCTTATGTCATCATCCCACACTTGTCCTCTTCTTGTTGGTGAGATGACATCACCCTCCACTAACTCTTTGATTAACTCCTAATCACTTGGCTAATGACCGCTGATCTGTTATACGGTTCGCTTAACTTTCGTTCTCGTTTATCGTTTGAGGGATCATACCCGGGATCTTATTACTTGGGTTCCCTTAACCTTTCTCAATACATTATATTCCTTTTATGATCCTATCTTATAATCCTTGAATTTTAAATCCTTTTTATCATGTTACCTTATACTCAATTCTTTCGGTATCTAGTGGATTTTCGGGAAAAATCAAAGTGTTCGGATTTGGATTCTGACGATATTTACATACACTTATATACCACATAGAGTACTAATAATATCTAAGAAGATCAATAAAAGAACCACTACATAGTGTGGCATGAAAAGTTTTCTTATTCAGCATAATCAGCAAAATCACTATTCATAAGGGTTTCAAAAATTCCAAAAAAATTGGGGTTATTACACTCAGGTTCAAAGCTGAAGGATTCAAAGTATGTACAGTATAAAACAGAGCTATTTTGGGTATTAACAGTATGTCACAAGAGAATTTAGAAATATTTGCATTGTATCTTGAGAAAGGTTTAGAAATACTTGCCTTATCATAATTGATTTCAACTTCACTTGTACTTGTCTAATGACCCCATTCAACAATCACTTGTTTGCTTCTCCTATGTCTCGCTTCTATCCTCTGATCACTTGCTGTATTTTCTACATGTGAATTCTATTTTCTGATCACCTGCTTCTCTTTCTTAGGAATTTAAAAAGGAATATACGCTGTAATGTTGAGGACAAGAATGATACCATTGGTCACCATTCACATTTCACTTGTATTCATCTTTCGAGTTTGATCGATCATATCCTAATTGTATCACATAACAACTTTAGAAATATGCTAAAATGCCTTCGCAACTAAGCATTATGGTAGATTCTTACTTGTTATGTCTCGCGTCTGTAACGTCGCACCTACACGTATCATACTTTAACAATTTGATCATAATGGCGTTCTTATCGGATAACCTTGAATTTCCTCTTTTTAATTTGGAATAACTGTTAGGTCACACACACACTGTAGAGGGGGTGAATACAGTGTATAGTACACTCAAATCGAACTTTAAGAACTTAAGTAACAGAAAACAAACTTTATTGAAATAATAAACTCTGTTACAGTATGGAATTGTTACCTCTCAGTGATGAACAAATATCACGAGAGCTGCTAGGGTTACAATGAATAATCTTCTCTAATAATGATAACACTTATAGTGTAAACCCTATGTCTGTGTTTATATACTACACAGTTAGAAGATAATCGCTAATTGATATGGAATATAATTCTGCTTCCTAAAATATATCAATCAGATATCTTTTCTTCCAAGTATTCCATTCTTTACTGAATTCCTTCTTCATGCATATCTCTTCTTATGTTTATCTTGATCTTCTTTCCTTTAATCAGCTACTGTCCTTATCTGATCGTCCTTCAGCACTTAAGTTCTGATATCTATCTTCTGATGATTATCTCCTGATAACATAAGTACTGATATCCTTAAGTCCTGACTTCCAGTATAAGTACTGATCAACAGTTAAGTACTGATTTATCCTATTCAAGTAAGATCTGAAAGCTAAACATAAAACATATTAGCCATGACATTATCAAATATATCTAACAATCTCCCCTAACTTGTAAATTAACGTAATATACAAGTTTAACAGATATTTGATGATGTCAAAAACATTAAGTACAAATGCATGAGAATTAGACTAGATAACTACAACTTACAGTCCTTAAAGTTTTTACCAATTTCGACTTCTGATAACAACTTCAGTCTGTATAAATATCAGAATTTAAGCAGTTGTAGATCTTCGACTTGGCTTCATCATTTTCTGATCTCTCTGATGTCAGGAGTTGTTCTGAGATAGTTCTTCAACAAATATTTCTCAGCATATCTGAGTTCATCAATCATTCTCCTTTTGACATCTTTAAGCTCTGCTGTATTTTTAACAGTTTGAAAGATTGCAGCTCTGAGATAATTGATCTTTGCTTTTCTCAACTCCTGATCTAGTCTTATGACATAAGCTTTGTCAGACTCTAGATTGAATTCAAGTCCCTTAATACCAAGATATGTTCTGATCTGTGCAGTATTAGGCTTCATATCAACAATATCACCATTGTGATCTCTGTACTTTGGAACATATATGCTGTCAGACTTAACAGGATAAAGCTTTTTCTGTCTCTGAATCTGTTCTTTTAAGTAGTTTGCAGCAGTCCCTGTTATTCTGTCATCCACTTGAAGTAAGAAAAGTACATGCTCCAATTCTTCAAAATACTTCAATGGAATGGCATTTTGTCTTATATGATAAATCCTACCATCTGTCATGAAATACAACATGATGTATTCTTTCAAGTAGGTATGGTAAACCATCTGTACAGATTCCAGTTGATTCAATCTCTCAGGAGTTGCTCCAATACCTGGTTCACTCAAGGAAGTTGGATCATTGGTAGTGTTGTGTACTCTTCTTTCATCAGCACTTCCCAATCCAGTTTTATCTCTAGCTTCCTTTCCAGTAACTACTCTTGCTTCAAAACCACTTGCAGTAGTCTTCAAAGATTGAGTCTGTTTTGCTTTAGTGAATCCTGGTAGGAGTGTCTTTGATCTATTTTCTGATATCAAGTTAACTTGAGCTATGTCAGAGGTTACTTGCTTCTTCTGAATATCAGAACTTACAATTTCTTGACTCTAAACAACTTGAGCCATGCCAGAGGTTGTTTTAAGAACTTTTCTTGAAGTCAGAGCAAGATCATCCTTTTCATCAGTAATTTCTTCTTTCTCAGGAGGTACATAAACCTTGATAGGTTCACCAACCTTTTCTTTACCCTTGGATCTTGGATCTATCTGTGGTTGTGATCTAGCCAATGTTGCTTCAGTATGTGTCCTTTCTTTGATCACAATGCCTTTGAGTTTTGGAAGTGATTTTTTACCAGAAGCTTCAGATTTAGATGTGACTTTCTCTGATTTAAGTCTGGCTTCTTCTTCCTTTAAACTTTCCAAGTCCATTCCTGGATTTTCTTGAAGAAATAACTATTTTGACATTTCCTCATCAAGATCTAGAAGTTCATCAGAACTTATCCTTTTACCAACAGCAGAACTTATTCTTTTCCCAGTATCAGAACTTGTCCTGTGACTAGCTTGTCTTGATGTAAACCTTCTACCTTGACTATGACCGCTACCCATTCCAGAGTATCCTTGATCATCAATCCATTATCCGTTCCTTGCAGTGTCTTGTTAGTTTTACATTTGGACTTAATTACCTTCTCCCCCTTTTTGGCATCAGCAGGTAGTAAAAGAGAGATAAGTAATTCCACTGAGGATTGAATTTCAGTAAGTTGCGATTGCTGAGAAGCTTGATTTGTCAGAATTTCATCAATATGAGCTTGTTGTATCTCTTGAGTTTTCTCAATATAAGCAATCCTGTCAATGGTAGGTTGAAAGAACTTTTTCTTATCAATTTTCCAAACTTGTTCCTATTTGATAAAGTTCTCCTGAATCTTGTGTAGCTCTGCATGAGTAGTTGAATGAAGACCTTGTAGATGTTTAGTACTCAATGCAGTAACTCTAAGCTGGGTTTTAAAATCATCAAAATTTAACATTTCATCAGCTTTAGTCAAGTGCTCAGCAAGATGTTTTTCAGTTGGAACACATGAAACTGAGTTCCATTCCTTAGTCCACTCCTGACCTGCAGGAGTTTCACTCCAAGGTACTGGTGCTTCCCCGGTAACAAACTTCTTTACCAGTTCAGACTTAGGAAGAGTCTGTTGAGGAGTATGTCCTGAAGGACCTGCTACATCAGCATCTACAGTTGGAGCAGCATCACCAGTATCTCCAGCATTTGCAGCATCAGAACTTAAAGAATCAGTATCTTCTGATAAGACAACAGTGTGAGTAGCAATGGAGGCTTCAGCATCCTTTAATTGCTGATCTGATACTAAGTTCTGATCAACAGCTATATCCTGATGCTCACCTAAAGTCTGATCATCAACATCTTGATGCAGAGAAGGTGTTGTTGATAACTCTGGAGTTTGAACAGCATCAGTAACAGGTGTTGTGGAAGGATTATTTGCTGTTGGAGCTTCTAAGAGAAATACTTCAGACACAACCAAGTGTTGAACATCAATATCAGCACTTGTGCCTGGATCAACAAGAGACACAGATGGTGAGTTAGCCTTGTGAGATACAGCTTCCTGATATGGAGTTGATGGAGAAGAAGTGACTGGAGCAAATTCATTGTCTTGTGAGATCAGAGATTCCTGATCCCCTTCCTTAGCTGCTTCCTCTTCATCATCTGAAACTGGCCTTTGTGCCCTCTGTTTCTTGTACTTCCTTGTTGATTTGGATTCCTTGGGAGTTTCAGGAACTGTTATTCGTCTAAGCCTCTTGAGAAGCTTTAACCCCCAATTTCAGAATCCTTCTGAGAAATCTCTTTCTCAGCTTCAGTTACAACAGGTTCTCTAGCATGAACCGGTTCCTCAGAATCAGATTCATCTCTCAATGCAATCCTCCTTCTCTTTTGAGGTATTTGAGGAACATTCTTTGTCCTCTTTGGCTTGGAAGATGAAGATTTCACAGTAGGTGCTGAAGATGAAGGTTGAGTAGTCTGTGAAGTGGAGAGATAGGATTTGAGATATGTTCTGAGGGTAGGTTGAGTAGAATGAGAGGTAGGTACTGATGTTGATGGATTTTGGGTGTTTGGAGTTGGTTGGACATCAGAGTAAACAGATCTATAAGTATCAGGATCAGCATTTACTAGGATCTGTTTTACAGACTGAGGAATCTGTAATGGTCTAACCACTTTTTTCTTAGTATCAGCATTTACCAGGTCATTAAAGTATCGTTTTGCAACCTTAAAAGGTGGGGTTTGGGTGCTGACTAAATGAGGTTCATCAGTACAATAAGTGTAAATAAGTTGACAGAATCTAGCAAAATAAACAACATCTCGATCCTCTGTCATCCTATCCCCAAGAAAACCAATTAAAGCAGTTGCAAAATCAAAATGAGTTTGATTGATAATTGCATACCCGATGTGCTGACTCATAATTGGAATAACATCAAAATTCGAACATTTGTTCCCAAAAGCTTTAGTGATGCAATCAAAGAAGAAACTCCATTCTCTTATGATATTAGCCCATTTCAACTGTCCAAGTTTCGTCAGACTCTTTTCATATCCCAATTCAGCCATTAACTCCCGAAGGGCTGAGTCCTCTGGAATTGAGAAAGTATAATCTTCTGGAAGATGTAAAGCCCTGTGTACTGTACCAGGAGTGACTACAAAGGATGAATCACCCACTTGGAAGATAATACTGGGAGTTCCACGTTGACCACCATCATCAAAAAGTCCAGTCCTCCAAAACCTCAGAACTTGTTGGCTTGAAAAGAATTCAGGCTGTGTTAATGCATACCCAACCTCACTATGTGCAAGAAGATCTTGCACAAAGTGCAATTCAGATGGAGCTTCAGTGTGATCAAGAACTGCAGCATAGTTGTTGGGGACAAACTTAGCTCCATCAATGATTAAATCCTTTGGTGCCATGTGAAAAAAAATTGAGATTCAAGTATGCCTGTTAGGTGTTTGATATAATGTATGTATGAAAAACCAACGTGAGAAATAAAGAGAAAGAGAGTAAAAGTAAGGAGAGAGATAAAATATGAAGAAAATAAAAGATTAAAGAAATCTATATAAATTGAAGTCATTCTGATAGATTCCTTGTGGATGTTAACCCATACATCTCTTCAATTTTATTGAGTTGTAGGCCTTAAACTGAAGCTTTTTCAATTTCCATCATATATAGATATTCAACTTCATCATTGACCTGTTTGGTTGGCTTAGGCACATTAAACTTAATTTGCTTTGGCTTGGGTTTTCTCTTACTTCTATTTATTTTTATTGGTTAGTCAGGCTTGAATAAATTCTTTGAAAAGTTTAGAGCGGACTAGAAAATTTCCTCCTCAATAGCTCAATTAGAATTTCAGCTATGCCCAGTACTTCAGAATTTTATTGTTTCAAAGTAGCGGCTAATTTTTCCAAGCTCATTCTCCTTAGCCTCATTTCCCCCTCACAACTAATTTCTATTTTCCTTTATTTTTGAACGAACTCATAGCCTTTTGGCTCTTTTTATGTTTCTAGGTTTCTTGACCACCAATTAAGTCTCACCCTCTAACTCCATTTCATCATTAATTTCTTGTTCCAATTCCTCATCCATCTTCTATATTTTTGTGAAATCATCTTCAACGGAAACAAATTCACCAACTTCTTTCCTTCATTCCTTTTCTTCATCTTCAATATTTTTCCTCTCAGTTTTCTTAGCTTTAGCAACAACATCGAGCTTCTGTCCAAGGATAATGCATATTCTCTTGCCACTTCTGTAGATAATGTCATCATATTTTTCAGTACTCTATCTCTTTTATCTTTGAGATATTTTAAACATTCACCCAATATCTTCCATTCATCCTTATTTGTTCTAGGCCTAGCAAAATACTATTTCCTTTATTGGTTTTTCTCTTGGAGTCGTATTTTCTTCTAGGAGACCTTTATTCATAAAGAGTGAATGTAGATGAGTATTCACTATATGATGGTGACCCGTTTTCCTTGAGATTATTAAATTAAACTTCAGAAGTGAGTACTCTGACAATAGTAGTATGAATAAAAATTGTATCAACTATTGACCTTCGAGAAACTTAGCTACATATGCTTATCTACTAGTCACAAAATCAATAAACTATAGTTATGGTCCTTCAATGATCATGGCATCAATGGCTATCATGATCTTATAAGATGGAGGTGTAGGAGTTGTAGATGTTGCAGAAGATTGTCTCTCACTTGTACTCCCTAATACCGGAACTAGATTCTCCCTGTTTTTGTTAGCATCAAGGGTTTGAGCCACATTCCCGGATCTAATGAAATATTTGAGTAGCATATTTAAAGTTCTATTTAAAGAGCCATTTTCACCTCCAATTTCCTAACTTTGGCTTTCAGGTTGTTGATGGCTCTTATTGTGCTCTCTTCTTTCTCGAGTCTACTTTAATTTGGTCATTATAGTAACAGGTAGTATTGAGTCAAAATTAATATTTTGATCTTCTATTTTTGATGAATTTGTTCTTGAATGGACTTGAGCTCCTCTTAAATTTGAAGATGTTGAAGCTTATGCATCTTTAAGTTATCTTCATGTAAAAAATGAGCAGTTTTCTAGTGGGATTTGTTGTAGGGGACTCATCTGCAATTATAACGACCGGGATTTTCGCGAAAATACAGTTTTCTGTTATAATTATGGATTATATGGAATTATGGTTATAAAATATTAAGTTATATGATTTTGTGGTTTATGTGAATTTCTGTGAAATAGTAATAAGGAACGGGCAAAGTCTTGTTCCAGTTTGATGAGTCAGCTAAAAGGGTTAAGTTATGATTGCCGGGTCGTCAAGTAGAACGGGACCTGTTATTCAAATGATGGATCAAATGAGAAGGATTAAGATAATAGAAATTGAGGATTATAATAAGTTATGATAAATTTGGAGTACTCTGTGTGACTCTGTGATTTGGATTTAAAATTGAAAAGTTATTTTTGTTATTTGAATTATCGAGTAAATGTTATACGCGTAATCAGTTATTAAAAAGGGAATTAATGTGTTTGAGTATACCAATATGAAATATGTTTAATGCTATTGACTGAATACATGTTATTTTAAAGTTATGTGTGTGAATCTGTGATTCGTGAGTTTTAAAATATTTTTCAGAGGATTTATTTGCTTAAAATAAGGATTTAACTGATCCTTAAATAATTTTATAAAATTATTAAAATATGATCAAGGTGTGAAATTGGTTTTATTACTCCTAGAATAATTCCAGAGACTTTTCAAAAATGATAGTTGGATTTAATTTGACGTTTGAATATTTTAAAATGATTTTTCAGAGTTTATTTCTGTTATTGGGGATTTATTTGTAAAATCCATAGTAATTAATTCGTTCGCTTAAAAATTAAGCTGAAAATATGGGGAGAGAAATAATTTTATGTTATTTGATTTAAAAATATAATTGTGGCACCTTTTGTTTGTAAAAGCAATTTTATATTATTATTCAAATGCAAAAATATAGAATGTTTGCATAAAAGAAAAATCAGAATTCATTTTTATTTGTGCAAGGACAAAAATGCCCATGCCACACACACACACATATATATACTCACCCTTTCATTTCTTTTTCTTCTCCTCCCGATTGTCTCTCTCTCTTTTTCAAACTCTCCTGTCTCTCTCTCTCGGCTCTTGGTACAATCTCTCTCCGTTCTTTCTCATTTTTTGGTTGTTTTTTAATCCGAGACCATGGTTGAGTCTCGTTTTACTCCTAGTTTCCTTATCCTAGCTTGCATGTCATTTTATGTTGATTGAAGTCTTGGTTCGAGTTTTAGACTCGAGGTTGATTGTTGGATTCAGTTTTGGTGAAAAGTAATTTGTTGTTGATTGTTAAGCAGAATCGGTGGTTTTTGAGTAGGAAACCCTCAATTTCAAGGGCACCACCGAGAACCGCCGCCACCAGCGATGAACTCCGATGAGTCGGTGGTGAACAATGATGCCATGCCTGAGTTCTACAACCTCTAAAAGTCTCATACTATTATTGCGTGTTGATGTTTAAGAAATTTACTTTTCAATTTTTTTAAGAGATTTTTAGATCCGTTTATTTGTTAAATTCGGTGGATATGATTTTAGTCCATGCATTTTTTGTTCGAATTATGTGATGAATTTGATTGATAAGAATTTGTTTACGAGTTTTGGGTTCGAATTAGGATTCGGTTTATGCATGATAATTTTGAGATGTTGCATATTGATTTTACAAGTTTGTTTCGATGTTTTATGTTTATCGGCTAATTTGGAAATTGAATTTAGATTTGAATTAATGTGAATTGAGATTAGTTGAATATGATTAAGTTAAGATTTTAAATTTTTAAAAAAACTTTAAGATATGGCTTTTATTCGGTTTTAAGAAATTTATGAATTGAACTTGTGCATTCGAGTTCGTGTTATAGTTTAATTCATTTTGGTGAGTCTTGTTGCAATAAATCATATAAAGATAAGTGTATGTTAGATTCTATTAGAATGATTAGATGATTGATGATCGTTGGATTATAGTATAATGGAGATTGTTAGGAATATATTGTGTACTTGATGATAACTTGAACAAAACACTTAGTAGATTTTAGTTAAGTGATTTGGTAGCTTTCAACGGGTGATCATTCTCAACATCCGTTGAAAGAGTAGCTTATATAACAATAAGACTTGTAGCACATTTCTGCATACTTGGATAACTTAGTGAACTAGATGTTGTAAATTTTCCCAGTCATGTTAACTACTAGATTGATATGCAAGATAGGATGGTGAATTATAAATATTAGATACCTTGTAATCTTGTATAAATGAAATAAAGTTAACTGCCAAGAAGACAGTCTCAACGGATGATTCACAAATCTCTAACGGATGATCAATATAAGTCTCGACGGATGATCAGACAAAGTTTCAACGGATGATCAATCTAAGTTCCAACGGATGTTCAAATTCAAAAGAGCAGTTAATAGTAACTTGATAGTCACATGCGTAGGATAGATGCAAATGGAATGTGGTAGCCTGTTGGAAGGTTTTAGAGAACAAAGAAGCATTTACATTTCCATGCTAAACAGATGATATTCAAAGATGCTGGAAAGAGAAATGTAGAAGCATGAAGTTAGACTAGATACAATTTGTCTTATTATCTTGTCTTATTATCATGTAACTTGGTGATATATAAACCAAGGGTAGCAAGTTGAAAAATATTGATTCAATCCAAGTCAGCAAGAAAAAATAGGGAAATAGATAAAGCAATATTGGTAAAGAATTTCTCTGTAGTTCTTGTACTTCAATTTGTAAGCAGCTGTGAATAATTCTGTTACACAGGGTTCTTTACTTAATATATATCTCTGATGGAAAAGTTCAATCCACCAGAAAGTTTTTAAATACTTGTATTTAATTGCTTTGTGATTTGATTTATGTTATATTCTTTATTCCGCACCTCTGTAAATCAAACACATTTATTATTGGTAGAAGAATCATTCTTAAAATTGGAAAAGAAGCCGGAATTACATTCAACCCCCCTTCTGTAATTCTTGTTTAGATTGTTTGGGAATAACAATTGATATCAGAGTAAGCTCTTGAAGAACAAAGAGTTTAAAGATCACAACAATTAACAAGATGAACAGAAAAGATATTGGAGTAAAGATTCCATTTCTGGACAAAGACAACTATCACCATTGGAAGGTGAAGATGCACCTGCATCGCCTATCTCAAGATGAAGCATCTGTGGACTGCATTGAGAAAGGTCCACATGTCCCTATGAGAGCTGCTACAGGAAATGAAGCATCAGTCCCAAAGCCACAAGCAGAATGGTCTGATCCAAATAAAGAACAAGTTTAAAAGGATAAAAAGGCCATGAACATTCTGTTTAATGGTGTTGACAGTGACATGTTTGACAACATCATAAACTGCAAAACTACTAAGGATGTCTAGGATACAATTCAAGTTATATGTGATGGAACTGAGCAAGTAAGGGAGAACAAAATACAACTCTTGATTCAGGAATATGAGCATTTCCATAATGAAGAAGGTGAGTCACTCACTAACATTTTCAGTAGATTCCAAAAACTACTGAATGCTCTAAAATTGCATGTAAGGGTCTATCAAACAAAAGACTAAAACCTCAAATTCCTTAGATCTCTGCCAAAGGAATGGAAGCCTATGACAGTCTCATTGAGAAATAGATTACAAGGAGTTCACCTTGGATAGACTGTATGGTATCCTAAAAACCTATGAGCTTAAAATAGAGCAAGATGAGAAGATGGAGAAAGGAAGAAAGAAGGGAGGGTCCATTGCGTTAGTTGCTGAGCAAGAAAAGGAGAAGGAGATAAAGGTTGAAGTTGTTGATTCTGCACCAAACCCTAGAGTTTGTGAAGGCAAGGGAAAAGGGCTAGTAGCAGAATATGAAGACCATTTTAGTCAAGATGACATGTATGACATAGATGAGCATCTTGTTTTTCTATCCAGGAGATTTTCCAAGCTCAAATTCAAGAAGAATTTTGGAGAAGCTAAGTCAAACAGAAACATGGTTGATAAGTCTAAATTCAACTGTTTCAAGTGTGGCTTGGCATGTCATTTTGCTAGTAAGTGCAGAAAGCCTGATTCTGGTAAAAAGAAGTTTGAGCCTGTTGATTATAAGCAGGAATACTTTGAGTTGCTCAAGCAAAAGGAAAGGGCTTTCATTACAGAAGAAAATGACTGGGATGTAGATGGATTGGAAAAGGATGAAGATACAAGATATGTCAATATAGCACTTATGGCCAAATCAGATAAAACATAGACAAGTTCATCAAGCAATCAGATAATCACTACCAACCTAGCTCATTTATCTTAAGCTGAGTGTAATGATGCCATAAATGACATGTCTACTGAATTATATCACATTTGTGTTACACTCAAGTCTCTCACTATAGAAAACAATAAAATTAAAGAGAATGATGTGTTTTTTAAGTGAAAGAAACAATGTCCTAGAGACTCAATTTTTAGAGTTTAAAAAATTAAAAATATAATGCAAGATTGCTAAGGATGAACTAACTGAATCCTTGAAGAAAGAGGAGATTTTAAGAAAGCAACTTGAACGAGAACAAGAAGTAATCAAGGCATGGAAATCATCTATAGATGTCCATGCTCAACTTACTAAAGTTCAAGGTATAGAATCTTTCTGTGTTGCAGCCTGGAAAAAGAACAAGGAGAAGCTTGATTCCAGTCCGGTTGAAGGACTTTCAATGGATGTGGATTCGACGGATGATGAAAATTATCTGTCGAATAATCAAAAGGATTATCTGTCGAAAGATAATGAGCCACATCCGTTGAGTGTAAGTAAGCCAGTTAGCAAAGCTAAGCTAGCCAAGTTGAATGAAAAATATGGATCAGTCTCTAAGAACTTTGTTCCAGGAGAAACCAGTCAAGTGAAACAGAATAAAAGAGTCAATGTATGTCATCTGTCTATCAAGCAATTGAATGATAGATTGGAGAAAATTGAAGTGAAAGCAGGGTCAGAAAGGAAAAATAATAGAAATGGGAAAATAGGGATTAACAAACACAACAACTACACACCTGATAAATATGCACCAAGGAAGATTTGTGTTAAGTGTGGTAGTGTTAATCATTTGTCTATTAATTGCAAACTTGCTATGCCTGCTCCTATGTCTGCACCATCTTCATTTCCTAGCATGCCTATAATGCCTGTAAATGTTGTACATGCACACAATTTAAATACACAGTATGCTAACATGCCATTTGCACAAAATCCAAATTATGCTGCATTTAGTATGCCACAAATGCCATTTAGCATGCCTTACTAGAATAACATGTTTGCACAGAATATGCCTTTCCATGTTAATCAAGCTGTGCATTATAATTCTGCAATGATGAATGGTTTTAAAGGTTCTACTCAATTGACTAAGGATGAACTTCAAGTACCTAAGTCATATGAAGACAAACCCAAGAAACCTAAGAAAAAGGCTAATGAATAAGGACCCAAGGAAACTTGGGTACCAAAATCAACTTGATTTGATTTTGTTGTGTGCAGGGAAACAAAAAGAATCTTTGGTATTTGGATAGTGGGTGCTCAAGGAACATAACTGGAGATTCTACCCTGCTCACTGAGTTCCAGGAAAGAGCTGGCCCAAGTATCACTTTTGGAGATGACAGCAAGGGTTGTACTGTGGGATATGGCTTGATTTCAAAAGATAATGTCATCATTAAAGAGGTTGTCCTAGTGGATGGACTCAAGCACAATTTGTTGAGTATCAGCCAGCTTTGTGACAAGGGCAACCCAGTAACATTCAATTCTGAAGCCTGTGTTGTGACTAACAAAAAAAGCAACAAAAAGGTTCTCACTGGAGTGAGAAAAGGGAATATGTACCTAGTTGACTTTAACTCATCTAATGCAGAATTAGTCACTTGTCTATTTAGCAAGGCAAGTCAATATGAAAGTTGGTTGTGGCACAAGAAGTTATCTCACCTTAATTTCAAGACCATGAATGAGCTGGTTAGGAAAGATTTGGTAAGAGGTATTCCCCCAAGTACAATTCTCAAGGGATGGACTGTGTGATGCTTGTTAGAAAGGGAAATAAATCAAGGCATCATTCAAAAAGAAGCTTGACTCAACAATTGAAGAACCTTTACAACTATTGTACATGGATTTGTTTGGACCAGTCAATGTGTTGTCCATCTCAAAGAAAAGATACTGCCTAGTAATTGTGAATGATTTCTCAAAGTTCTCTTAGACCTATTTTCTAACATCCAAAGATGAAGCTAGTGAAATCATCATCAATCACATAAGACAAGTCAACAATTATCCTGATTTCAAAGTAAGAAGAATCAGGAGTGACAATGGAACTGAGTTCAAGAATTCTGTGATGAGATCATTTTTTGAAGGTAATGGGATCATGCATTAATTCTCAGCAGCAAGAACTCCACAAAAAAATGGTGTGCTGGAAAGGAAAAATAGATCTCTTATTGAAGCTGCAAGGATAATGCTAGAAGAATCAAAGTTACCAACATACTTTTGGGCTGAAACTGTAAATACTCCATGCTACACTCAGAATATTTCTTTAGCCAGTCAAGCAAAATACATGACACCCTACCAATTGTTCAAGAATAGGAAACCAACACTGATTTTCTTCATGTCTTTGGCTGTAAATGCTATATCTTAAAGAATCAAACTGATCAGCATGGGAAGTTTGATGCCAAAGCTGATGAAGGCATTTTTGTTGGATATGCTGTTGGAAAAGCATATAGAGTCTACAATCTAAGAACCAACATTGTTATGGAATATGTACATGTTGTGTTTGATGATAAAAAGATTAAAGGACTGCAAGATGGAGATTTCCATGAAAGCCTCAGATTTGATAATGTTGAGATGGTTTGTGAAGACAGTGACGATGAAAGTGATCAAGAACCAATTTCTAAGGAAAATGCAGAAAAATATACAACTAATGAATCACATAATTCAACATCCGTCGAAAGACCAAGTACATCATCCATTGGAAGACAATCTGCATCATCCGTCGAAAGATAAAATTCAACATCCGTTGAATCATCAATAGAAATTAAGGGCCAATACAGATCACAATCAGAAAGGACCTCAACTACAAGTCAAAGATCCACAAACTCAGAAGGAGTTTCTTCTAATCAAAACTCTGTCACACATCAAGGCAATAATGAGGTCTCTTCATCTAGAGCTAATCTACCTCAACAGAGAAAATGGACTAAAGATCATCCATTTGAACTAATCATTGGTGATGCATCTTCAAGAGTGCAAAGAAGGAAAGCAACTCAAGATGAATGTCTATATAGAACCTTTCTATCTCAGGAAGAGCCTAAAAAGATAGAAGAAGCTCTGTTCGATCCTGATTGGATTTTAGCTATGCAAGAGGAGCTAAACCAATTTGAAAGGAATAAAGTATGGAAGTTGGTACCCAAACCTAAAGGAGAGAATCCTATTGATACTAAATGGGTATTCAGAAACAAGATGGATGAAAATGGCATAGTTTTCAGGAACAAAGCTAGATTGGTTACTAGGGCCATTGTCAACAAGAAGGAATTGATTTTGATGAAACCTTTCCTCCTGTTGCAAGACTTGAAGCCATCAGAATTTTCTTAGCCTATGTAGCCCATTCCAATTTCAAAGTCTATCAAATGGATGTTAAAAGTGCCTTTCTAAATGGAGATTTGGAGGAGGAAGTCTATGTCAGTCAGCCTCCTGGTTTTTAATATCCAAATTTTCCAGAATATGTCTACTATCTTTTGAAAGCACTTTATGGACTGAAGCAAGCACCTAGAGCCTGGTATGATATTCTGTCAAAGTTTCTCTTAAAAAATAACTTAACTAAAGGTTCTATTGACAAAACCTTATTCTTTAGAAATGTTAATGGCTCTAGTATACTTGTTCAAATTTATGTAGATGATATTATATTTGGCTCTATAGATGAAAAACTTTGCAAAAAGTTTGCCAAATTGATGCAAAGTAAATATGAAATGAGCATGATGGGAGAACTAACTTACTTTCTTGGTTTACAAGTTAAGCAAGTTAGTGATGGAATATTTATTAGTCAAATCAAATATATTTACGATCTTTTGAAGAAGTTTGATATAATGGATTGCACATCTACAAAAACTCCCATTGCCACTGCAACTAAACTTGAATTAAATACTACTGAAAAATCTGTGGACATTTCAAGCTATGGGGGCATAGTTGGCTCACTTTTATATTTAATAGCTAGTAGGCCAGATATAATGTTTGCTACTTGTCTTTATGCTAGATTTCAGGCTGATCCTAGAGAATCTCATTTATTAGCTATTAAGAGAATTTTGAGATATCTCAAGGGAACACCAAAACTTGGCATTTGGTACCCTAGAGATTCTGACTTTGATCTAACTGGTTATTCAGATACAGAATATGCAGGTTTTAATATTGATATAAAAGTACAACAGTTACCTATCAATTTTTAGGAGACAAGCTAGTATCCAGGTTCAGTAAAAAGCAAAATTCAGTTCCTACTTCTACAACTGAAGCTGAATATATTGTTGCCGGTAGGTGCTGTGCACAGATTTTATGGATGAAAAATCAATTATTGGACTATGGTCTATAGGTCAATAGGATTCCTATTTTCTGCGATAACACAAGTGTTATTTGCCATCACTAAAAATCCAGTAAAGCATTCAAGGACCAAGCACATTGACATAAAGAACCACTTCATTAGAGAGCATGTTATGAATGGTACTGTGGAACTTCATTTTGTTCCAAGTGAAAAATAATTTGCAGACATCTTTACCAAACCACTTGATGAATCCACCTTCACTAGGATGGTAAGTGAGTTAGGTATGCTTAATTACTCTTAATCTATTTTGATGTCTAAGTAAATTGAAATGCAGCCAGAGTAAAAGTTGATATTATCTTTCTTAGACAAAATTTTGACTAAGTCAGAATTTGTATCTCGGAGGATGTCCATTATCCGTTGAAAATAAATATCTGTTGAATTATATCATCCGTTGAAATATCAATTATTACTCTGGATAATTTTATTATCATCCGTCGAATTGTACTCAGTCTTAGCCGTTAATTTTAAGCATCATCCGTCAAATTTACTTACAGTCTGTATGTATAATTCAACGGATAATCTTAGAATTTTGACAGTTTTCTTTATTTAAAATGGCTATTTTGGGTTAATTTGATTGGTCACTTTATTTTACTTTTTACTTTTGACAGTTAATTTCTAAGATTGTATAATAGCTAATTTCATTTCTATTCTTTACTTTTATCTTTCTCAAGCAATTTCTCTAACTCTCTTCTTCTCCAAAGCAAAACCTCTATATCTGCAACTAATCTCAATCACAAAAATGGCACCAGTCGTCAAGATTATGTCCTCAACTGGATTCGTGTATGAAAAGAACAACTTTGTGGCTCTGGTAAACAAGCAAATTCCGGCTTCTGAAGATTATCACAAGATGATGGACTTCATACTGAACTGTAAACTGAGCTATGCCATGCTTGATCCCCAACCATCTACTGTGAAGTTGTCGAGGAAATCTGGACTACAGCTGTGTTGAATTCAAGAGACAAAACTATTACCTTCACTCTCAAAGGTACTGAACACTGTGTTAACTGTGATACAATAGAAAAGTGCTTTAAATTTTCTGAAAATAACACACTATCTCCACACACAGACACTGGTGTGAGTAACATGCTAGTCTCTATGGGTTATACTTTAACTGCCACTAAGTTAGGTGAAGTTAGAAGACTTGGCCTTGAAAAAGAATGGAGTTTCTTGTGTGATTCTTTTATTAAAGTATTTTCTGGAAAATCAGTAATTTTGATGATGTATCTTACTCACTCGTTCACATGCTTTATATGCTTCTTAGTGATAGATACTTCAATTTCAGCACATATGTTATGTATGAGATAGGGAGTAAATTAAGGGATATTAAAAAGAGATCTAAGAAATATCTATTATGCTAGATTTTTCATGATTCTGGCTAATTTTGTTTCTGAGAATCTCTCAATTGAGAACCCAATAAACAAGCTAGATTGTTGGTTCCAAGAGAGAAGAGTTATTGCTGATCTTAACAGGTCAAATCATCACAAGGATGTTCCACTTGTATACATGCCCATAATGGAACAGCCTCAAGTAAGTGAGGTAAACACTTCTGTCTCCACTACTTCTCAACCTATTTCTTTGCAAACAACTGTGGCAATGGCATATGTGACAATGACCAAACAGATGCCTGCCCAAGCCACAAAACCAAAAGTTTCCAAATCTAAATCAAAGAAAGCCCCCTCTAGTTTCTCTCAACAGAAGCTAGTTGTAAATCCACTAAAAATCAAGAGGGGAGTGTGAAGGGTAGTGGGGCTGGTGAGGGACAGGGTGAACATCAAAGAAGCCCTAAGAATAAGGTTGGAGAGGTGAGTGAATCCCAGCCTAGCCACACTGCAGTTTCCCAACACACTGTAGTGATTAATAAGGACAATAACTCATTGCTAGTTGTATCCTCCCAAAAGGATGTGACTATTGACCAAAGCTCTCAGCTAAGAGCACAGGCCAAAAGGGTAAGGGACACAAGCTCACCCCAAACCTATGCTAGAAAGAAGAAATCCAAACATATTGGGGATACATAGGGTGCACACACAATGCCTACTACAATCAAAGACTCAGTACATGCACCTTCTCAAAGTCAGTTTGATGTGGCCCTAATAAATATGGTGTCACAGCCAAAATCTTTAACAATAGAAGCACCAAACACACCAAACTCACCTACACATTCACTGGATATAGATATGATTCATACATCAACTCCTGATTCTCCATCTTTAACTCTCATGGAGGAGCCAAAAATCCAAGCAAGTGAGCATCATCTTTTAGATGATCTGTTGGCTCACTTGCCATTTCTTTCTGAGTCTACTGGAACAACTGTGCAAAATCTCAAATCAATCATCACAGATTCAATAGTAGTCTCTACTCCAAACTCTATCATTTCTTCTATCTCGACGGATATTGTTCATTCGTCGACTAGTGATTGTATCTCGACAGATGTGCTTAACAGCAGTCATCCGTTGAAACTCTCAACTACTATTTCGACGGATGTTCCCCATCCGTTGAACATCATTGCACCACTTCAAACTTCAACAAATGTTACAAGTGCAGATGATCTAGTAGTTGTAAAATCACTCCTAGGACTGAGGGAAGGGAGTGAATTGAGTGAGAAGCTGAGTTGCTCTCAGAAAAAAGGAGAGGAAAAGAGTGAACACATGCAAGCTATTTCTTCCAGCTTGGAAAAAGTGAGTGAGGGGAGTTCCACCTTAGTAGGTGACAGTGAGGGTGGGAAACCAAGGGGAGCCCTTGATGCAAGAAAAGAGAGATAATGAGAGAAAAGCAGGTACAGAAGAATGGGAAGAGCCAATTGTAAGTGAGTTAATGGATGTCAATGAAGCTAAAAAGAAACAACTAATTTAGCAAGAATATCAAGCTATCTTATATTCTGTTTCTTATGAAGCTGAGGCATTTATTCACCCTATTTCAGCTTATCTAGTTTTGGTTGAACAGGACAATATGGCTGCTAAAAGAATGATCAAGTTGGTGCACACCATCGCCTCCATGAAAAGAGCTAAGGATGTTATAACTGCCATGCCCTCCACAGCTGGTAGTGACTTTGAATTGGCTGAAGACTCATTTGGGGATGATGGTGAGGATGATGAGGATGAAAGCATGAACATAGGGGGAGATGCAGAAACTCCATCATGGATGCTACACAAGGAATGCTCATATCCACATCTCTAATCCACATTATTCAAGCTTATTCATGACATCCAAACAACAATTCAAGCATTCATTAATGCTAGCACCAAAAGAATACTGTCAGCCCACTTGGAATCTCTACAACTATATAAGATTCAAGCCCTACAACAAAGTCAGAATGTGGATGCAATCAAGCATGAAATTTCTGAAGTCAAACAAGACTTTGTAGCAAGGTTGGATGCTAGGCTTCCAGGCACCACCATGATAGAAATAGCTCAAAAGCTCAGAAAGAAAGCTGATTTGAACAGAAAGGTTGAGGCCATGGACTCTAGACTGACAAATATGGAGAAGTCTGTGGCCAAGATACTTGAAAATCAGGAAGCTCAAACTAGTCTACTCCAACAGTTGGTGGGCTACACAACTCTCTACCTCTACTCAACTTGATGCTAACAAAAAGGGGGAGAAAGACTCTATCATCCCAGTTAGCCAGGGGGAGTCAACAAGTGAGGGGGAGAAAATGCTCAAAATTCAAGTTAGTAAAGTGATTGTGCCATAAATTACTTTCACTAAGCCACCATCTATGGATAGCATTGATATAATCAATTTAGCAGCTGCTAAGTTGGAATCAAATGAGAAATCTAAAAAGATTAATGTTGCAGCACTTGAGAAAGAGCTGGATGATAAATGGAAGAAGATTGATGAAGAAATTCAGAAGAAGTTTGGTCCAATTGAGAAGAAAGACAAGGTCTTTTCTCACTTCTCTCAGTTGAGACAAATTTCAATCAATGAAATGAGCCTAGGGTACTTAGAAAGGGGTCAACCCTCAACAATCAAGTTTCCAAAGGCCAGTATGATTTTCAAGCCAAAAATGAATTATATAAAGAATTCAGCCAAAAATCCACTAGACCTATCATATGAAACCCCTAGGCCAGATGAAAAGAAGCTGCTTGGAAGGTCCATAGCTGTTATTCCCTAACAATACAACAAGAATTACAGAAGGGGGATTGAATGTAATTCTGGCTTATTTTTCAAGATTTTAAAACAGTTCTTACTTGATAAAATATATGTGTTTGATTTACAGAGTGCGGAATAAATTATTTATATGAATCAAAACACAAAGTAATAAAAACACAAGTTTTTAAAACTTTTTAGTGGATTTGAAAGTATCCACCAGATATATTTATATATATATCAAATGAGAACTATATAAAGCTTGATTAGCTCACAGCTGCTGACAAGTAGAACAACTAAACTTACAGAAAAATGCTACATAATACAGCTTGAAAATGTTTCTCTGAAACTGTGTGTAATTAATTCGATAATTGTTCTACTTGCTACACTTGGTTTATATATCACCAAGTTTACATGACAATAAGACAAGATAATAAAACAAAATATATATAGTCTAACTCCATGTTACTTCACTACTCTATTCCAGCATCTTTGAATATCTTCATAATAGCATGGAAATGGTAATGCTTCTTTATTCTCAAATCCCTGCTAAACAGGCTGCTACATTCATTTTACAAACACTCAACGCATGTGACTGTGTTGTTCATATGTTGTGTACTTGATGATTACATGAACAAAACACCTTGGTAGATTTTACTTAGTGAAAATGTAGCACTCGACGGATAAGGATTATAGTCCCGATGGATAACTCATTTCAGTCCCGACGGATGATGACTTATTATCCATCGAGTGAGTAGCTTATGTAACAATAAGTCTGTAGCACATTTCTGTATACACATTGTTTAGAATCTATAGTAGAACTTAAGTCATGTTGACTTTAACTAGATATGCAGAATAGGTTGATTAATTGTACATAGATGATGTCTTGTAATTCTGCATAAATGAAATGGAGTCAAGTGCCTGATTGCTACCCGACGGATAAACAACAATGAATTCGACGGATGATCAACAACCCGATGGATGATCAATAACTCGACGGATGATCATAAACCCGACGGATAAAGAATTCAAATATTTGTTGACAATGACAACACAGTCACATGCGTCGAGTGTCTGCAAATGGAATGTGGTAGCCTATTTAACTGGGTTTTCGAGAACAAAGAAACATTGCCATTTCCATGCTATTATGAAGATATTCAAAGATGCTGGAATAGAGTAATGAAGTAGCATTGTATTAGATTTGATAGTTTTTGTTTTATTATCCTGTCTTATTACTTTGTAATCTTGGTGATATATAAACCAAGAAGCAGCAATAGAATAGAAACTAAGAAACTAAGCAACCAAGAGAGAAATATTTGTAAGCTGTATTCTTAGCATTTCTCTCTTTCTTAGTTGCTATCATTTTGTAAGCAGCTGTGAGCTTTTTACACACTGAGTTCTCTCGATATATATTATATATCTCTGGTGGAATCATTCAAATCCACCAGAAAGTTTTTAAAGACTCTTGTTTGTAATTACTTGTGTTTTGATTCATTTCAAGTAACTATTCCACATTCTGATAAATAATTCACACTTATATATATATGAGTTAGAACATTTTTATTAAAGAAAAAGTTTCAAGAATTCCGTTCAACCCCCCTTCTATAATTCTTGTTACATTGTTAAGGGACTAACAATTGGTATCAGAGCAAGCTCTTGAAGAACAAAGAGTTTAAAGATCAAAACAATACAGCAAGATGAACAAGAAGGATGTTGGAGTCAAGATTTATTTTCTGGATAAAGATAATTACCATCATTGGAAGGTAAAGATGCATCTTCATTTGCTTTCTCAAGATGAGGCCTATGTGGACTGCATAGAAAGAGGCCCTCATGTTCCAATGAGAGCTGCAACTGGAAATGAGCCATCTGTCCCCAAGCCAAGGCATGAATGGTCTGATCCTGATATTGAACAAGTCAGGAAGGATAAAAAGGCCATGAACATCCTGTTTAATGGAGTTGATGGTGATATGTTTGACAACATTATCAACTGCAAAACTGCCAAGGATGTTTGGGATACAATACAGATCATCTGTGATGGCACTGAGCAAGTTAGAGAAAACAAGATGCAGCTACTGATTCAGCAATATGAGCATTTTCATAATGAAGAAAGTGAGTCTCCCACTGACATTTTTAGTAGGTTTCAAAAACTGCTAAATGCTCTAAAGTTGCATGGAAGGGTCTATCAGACAAAAGACTCCAATCTGAAATTCCTTAGATCTCTTCCAAGGGAATGGAAACCAATGACAGTCTCATTAAGAAACTCACAAGATTATAAGGAATTTACTTTGGAGAGACTGTTTGGCATCCTGAAAACTTATGAGCTTGAAATAGAGCAAGAAGAGAGGATGGAGAGAGGAAAGAAGAAAGGAGGGTCCATTGCACTAGTTGCTGAGGTAGAGAAAGATAAGGAGATGAAGATGGAAGCTGTTGAGTCAACTTCAATGGTCTGTGAAAGCAAGGGCAAGGGGCTTGCAGTAAAAAGTGAAGATTCCTTGAGCCAAGATGACATAGAAGACATTGATGAACATTTAACATTTCTTTCCAGAAGATTTTCCAAGCTCAAGCTCAAAAAGAACTTTGGAGCAGCCAAGCCAAATAGAAACATGGTGGATAAATCAAAATTCAAATGTTTCAAATGTGGCTTGGCAGGGCACTTTGCCAGTGAGTGTAGGAAGTCAGATTCCTGTAAGAAAAAGTTTGAGCCTGTGGATTATAAGCAAAAATACTTTGAGCTGCTCAAACAAAAGGAAAGGGCTTTTATTACACAAGAAAATGACTGAGCAGCAGATGGTCTGGATGAAGATGAAGATGTCAACTATGTCAATCTAGCCCTAATGGCCAAGTCTGATGAAACAGAAACAAGTTCTTCAAGCAATCAGGTAATTACTACAAACCTTGCACATTTATCTAAAGCTGAGTGTAATGATGCTATAAATGACATGTCTACAGAGTTATATCATTTGCGTGTTACACTTAAGTCTCTTACTAAAGAAAATGCTAAAATCAAAGAAAACAATTTGTTCTTGAGTTAGAGAAATAATGTGCTAGAGTCTCAGTTCATTGATTTCGAAAAATTAAGAATTGAGTGTAAGATTGCCAAGGAGGAATTAACTACGTCCTTGAAGAAAGAAGAAATTTTGAAGAAGCAGCTCGAGCGTGAACAGGAGGTGATTAAGGCATGGAAAACATCTAGAGATGTCCATGCTCAAATTACCAAAGTTCAAGGAATCGAGTCCTTCTAGTGATGCAGACTTGGAAAAAGAACAAGGAGAAACTAGAACCAAATTTGGTGGATGGAGTGCTAACAGATGTAGACTCGACGGATGATGAGGATCATCCGTCGGATAACAAAAAGGGTTATCCGTCGACTGATGAAAATCCTCATCCGTCGGCTGTAAGCAAGCCTATCTGTAAAGCCAAACTTGTTAAGCTGAATGAAAAGTATGGATCTATTTCCAAGAACTTTGTTTCAGGAGAATCGAGTCAAGTTAAGAAAGGGAAAAAGGCTAATGTTGTCACATGACTGTCAAACAGTTAAGTGACAGACTTGAAAAGATTGAGGTGAAAATAGAGGCTAAAAGGAAAAATAATAGAAATCGCAAAGTAGGGATTAACAAACACAATAACTACACACCTTATAAATATGCTCCTAGAAAAATCTGTGTCAAGTGTGGTAGTGTAAATCATTTATCTGTTAATTGCAAATCTGTCCATGCCTACTTCCATGTCTGTGCCACCTCACTTTCCTAACATGAATGCCATGCCTCCCATGCCTATGAATGTTATGTCTACACAGAATATGAATGCACAGTTTGCTAATATGCCATTTGCACCTAATCCCTATTATCCTGCATTTAGTATGCCATAAATGCCATTTAGCATGCCTTACTGGAATAACATGTTCACTAATAGCATGACATTCCCTGTTGATTATAATATGCATGATAATTCTGTTGCAATGAATGGTTTCAAAGGCCCAACTCAATGACCAAGGATGAATCTGATATCCCCAAGTCAAATGAAATAAAGCCTAAGAAACAAAAAAAGAAAGCTAACAAGGCAGGACCCAAGGAAACTTGGGTACCAAAATCAACTTCATTTGATTTTGTTGTGTGCAGGGAAATAGAAAGAATCTCTGGTACTTGGATAGTGGTTGTTCAAGAAACATGACTGGTGATTCTACCCTGCTCACAGAGTTCAAGGAGAGAGTTGGCCCAAGTATCACTTTTGGAGATGACAACAAGGGTTATACTGTGGGATATGGCTTGATTTCAAAGGACAATGTCATCATTGAGGAAGTTGCCTTAGTGGATGGTCTCAAACACAACTTGTTGAGTATCAGCCAGCTTTGTGATAAAGGCAACTCAGTAACCTTCAACTCAGAAGCCTGTGTTGTGACTAACAAAAGAAGCAACAAAGTGGTTCTCAGTGGTGTGAGAAAAGAAAATGTGTACCTAGCTGAATTCAACTCATCCAATGCAGAATCTGTTACTTGTCTTCTCAGTAAAGCAAGTCAGGATGAAAGTTGGCTATGGTAGAAGAAGTTATCCCATTTAAACTTCAAGACCATGAATGAGCTAGTAAAGAAAGAACTGGTCAGAGGCATTCCTCTAGTGGAGTTTTCTAAGGATGGACTGTGTGATGCCTGTCAAAAAGGGAAGCAGATTAAAACATCATTCAGGAAGAAATTTGATTCAATAATTGAAGAACCTTTGCAACTGCTACACATGGATTTGTTTGGTTAGTAATCGTAGATGATTTCTCAAAGTTCTCTTGGACATATTTTCTAAAGTCTAAAGATGAGGCTAGTGAAATCATCATCAATCACATAAGGCAAGTCAATAATCATCCTGATTTCAAGGTTAGAAGAATCAGGAGTGACAATGGAACTGAGTTCAAAAATTCAGTCATGAGAGCATTCTGTGAGGAAAATGGGATTATGCATGAGTTTTCAGCAGCAAGAACTCCACAACAGAATGGAGTAGTGGAAAGGAAGAACAGATCACTTATTGAACCTGCAAGGACAATGCTTGAAGAATCTAAACTGCCAACATATTTCTGGGCTGAAGCTGTAAATACTGCATGCTACACTCAGAATATTTCCCTGGTTAATCAAGCAAGATGCATGACTCCCTCTCAATTGTTCAAGAATAAGAAGCCAACTCTAAATTTTCTTCATGTCTTTGGTTGTAAATGTTATACTCTGAGAAATGAAACTGATCAAAATGGGAAGTTTGATGCTAAAGCAGATGAAGGAATTTTTGTTGGATATACTGTTGGTAAAGCATATAGAGTCTACAATCTAAGAACCAACATTGTTTTGGAATCAATACATGGTGTGTTTAATGATAAAATGATTGAAGGACTTCAAGATGGAGATTACCATGGGAGCCTCAAATTCGACAATATGGAGATGGTTAGTGATGACAGTGATGATAAAAGTGATCAAGAAACAGTATCAAAGGATAATGCAGAAAAATCTACTACCAATGAAGCATAAAACTCAACATCTGTCGAGTTGCATAATGCTTCATCCGTCGGGAGGCAATCTACGTTATCCGTCGGGAGACAAACAGCTTCATCCGCCGGTTCTCAAAATTCACCATCTGTCGGGTTATCAAAAGGATCAGGAAGTCAGGATAGATCACCTATAGAAAGTTCCCCTTTCTCAAATCAAAGATCCACAAACTCAGGGGGAATTTCTAACAATCAAAACTCAATCACACATCAAGACAACAATGAGGCCTCTTCATCTAGAGCTAACCTACCTCAACAAAGAAAATGGACAAATTATCACCCCTTTGAGCTCATAATTGGTGATGTTTCTTCTAGAGTTCAAACCAGGAGAGCAACTCAAGAAGAATGTCTATACAACAGCTTTCTTTCCAAAGAAGAACCAAAGAAGGTAGAAGAAGCTTTGTTGGATCCTGATTGGATTTTAGCTATACAGGAGGAGCTAAACCAATTTGAAAGGAATGATGTATTGAAGCTGGTGCCCAAGCCTAAAGGAAAGAATCCAATACACACCAAATGGGTATTCAGAAATAAGATGGATGAAAATGGTATAGTAGTCAGAAACAAAGCTAGATTGGTTGCTAAGGGCTATTGTCAACAAGAAGGAATAGATTTTGATGAAATATTTGCTCATGTTGCAAGACTTGAAGCCATCAGAATCTTCTTAGCCTATGCAGCCCATGCCAATTTCAAGGTCTATCAAATGGATGTCAAAAGTGCTTTTCTAAATGGAGACTTGGAGGAAGAAGTCTATGTCAGTCAACCTCCTAGTTTTGAAGATCCAAATTTTCCAGAACATGTCTATTATCTTTTGAAAGCACTTTATGGATTTAAGCAAGCACCTAGAGCCTGGTATGACACTTTATCAAAGTTCCTTTTGGAAAATCATTTCACAAGAGGTACTGTAGATAAAACTTTATTCTTTAGAAATGTTAATGGGTCTAGTAAACTTGTTCAAATTTATGTAGATGATATTATTTTTAGCTCTACAGAAGAGAAACTTTGCAAAAAGTTTGCCAAATTGATGCAAAGTAAGTATGAAATGAGTATGATGGGAGAACTAACTTACTTTCTTGGTTTGCAAGTTAAGCAAGTTAGTGGTGGAGTATTCATTAGTCAAACTAAATATATTTTTGATCTTTTAAAGAAGTTTGATATAATGGATTGCACATCTGCAAAAACTCCCATGGCTACTGCAACTAATCTTGAATTAAACACTACTAAAAAGTCTGTGGATATTTCAAATTATAGGGGCATGGTTGGATCACTTATGTACTTAACAGCTAGTAGGCCAGATATAATGTTTGCTACATATTTATGTGCTAGATTTCAGGCTGATCCTAGAGAATCTCACTTAATAGCTATTAAGAGAATTTTCAGATATCTCAAGGGAACACCAAAACTTGGCATTTGGTACCCTAGAGATTCTGGTTTAGATCTAACTGGTTATTCAGATGCAGATTATACAGGTTGTAGAATTGATAGAAATAGTACAACAGGAACCTGTCAATTTCTAGGAAACTAGCTTGTGTCCTAGTTCAGTAAAAAGCAAAATTCAGTTTCTACTTCTACAGCTGAAGCTGAATATATTGCTGCTGGCAGTTGCTGTGCACATATTTTATGGATGAAAAATCAATTGCTAGACTATGGTTTGCAAGTTGAGAGGATTCCTATTTTCTATGATAACACAAGTGCAATTGCAATCACTGAAAATCCAGTACAACATTCAAAGACAAAGCACATAGATATGAAGTACCACTTCATAAGGGAACATATAATGAATGGTACTGTGGAACTACATTTTGTTCCAAGTGAGAAGAAGCTTGCAGATATCTTTACCAAGCCACTGGATGAATCCACCTTTTCAAGGTTGGTAACTGAGTTAGGTATGCTTAATTATTCTTAAATCTGTATGAGATAATTTGCAAGTTAAAATGTAGCCAGAAATTTAATTGATTTTTCAGTCTTGGATGAAATTTTGGCTTAGTCAAAGTTTACATCTCGACGGATGATCCTTATCCATCGAGTTTGATCATCCATCGAAATACTATTTGCTAATAAAATCAATTATTTTTCTGGAATATTTTATGACTCGACGGATAACAGTCTATCATCATCCGTCGAATTGTCTTAATCTCAGCCGTTAATTCTCTGAACATTATCCATCGAGTATACTTTCAACTTGTAAGCATAACACGACAGATAATGGGTGGAATTTTTACAGTTTATTTTTAAACGGCTATTTTAGGCAATTTTTATTGGTTACTTTATTTTACTTTATTATTTTTAGCAGTTATTTTTTTTGATAGTATAAAAGCTTAGTTCATTTCAATTGCTTTTCTTTTATCATTCTCAAATCAACTGCTCACATTTCTTTCTATTTCAAAGCACTTACTCTTTCTCTTCAAGCTCTCATTCTCTAACAATGGCGCCCGTTGTCAAGATTATGTCTCAAACTGGGTTCATTTATGAGAAGAACAATTTCACTACATTAGTAAACAAGGGTATTCAGCAATCTGGTGACTATCACAAGATGATGGACTTTGTGAAGAATTGCAAGCTTAGTTAAGCCATGCTGGAATCACCCACAATCTTTTGTGAAGTTGTTGAAGAGATGTGGACCACTGCTACATACTACTCAACAGATAAGACAATCACACTCACCATTAAAGGTAAAGAATTCAATATCAATAGTGATGTTATAAAAGCATGTTTCAAGATTCCTGATAACACTGTGACCTCACCACACACTGACAATGATATAATCAATATGCTTAATTCCATGAACTATGCTCTTTCTACTTCAAAGTTAAGTGACATTAGGAGACTGGGCCTTAGGAAAGAATGGAGTTTTATGTGTGATGTAGTGACAAAGGTCTTTTCAAGTGAAGTCAGTAATTTTGATTCAGTCAATATCTCCATGCTTAACATGCTCTACATGCTAGTTACAGATAAATTCTACAATTTCAGTGACCTTGTTTTGTTTGAGTTAGGTTTTAAACTTGGAGAGTTAAATAAGAGAGGTAAGAACGTGTATTATGCTAGATTCTTTATGATGTTAGCTAACCATCTCTCTGAAGGTATTGTGCTTGAGAACCCTAACAACAAATTAGATTGTTGGGTTCAAGAGAGAAGGCTCATTACAGATTTGAACGGGGCCAATCATCACAAGGAGGTGCCACTGTTCTATTTCCCTGTAATGGAAGAATCTCAGGTAAGTGAGGTAAGTTCATCTCTTCCTACCACTATTCCAACCTCACTAATTTCTTTGAGTTCTAGTATGGCTATGGAAACTGTGTCAATGACTCAACAGTTGCCTACCCAAGCCACCAAACCTGTAAATATTTCAAAATCCAAATCAAAGAAAGCCCCCTCTGGTATCTCTCAAAAGATGCCAGTTGCAAAATCCACCAAAACCAAATAGGGGAGTGTGCAGGTGGGTAAGACAGGTGAGGGAAGGGATGAACATAAAAGAAACCCTAAGAATAAGGATAGAGAGTTGAGTGGTTCCCAGCCTAGCCACACTGCAGTTTCCCAACAAACTGTAGTGCTTAAAAAGGATAAAAGCTCATTTCCAGCTGCATCCTCCCAAAAGGATGTAGTTATTGAACAAAACTCTCAACCAAGAGCACAGGACAAGAGGGTTAGGGACACAAGCTCACCCCAAACTTATGCCAGAAAGAAGAAATCTAAAACCCTTGGGGATGCACAGGGTACACACACTGTGCAAACTGGTGCTAAAGACACAGTCACTGTACCTTCACAAATTCAGTTTGATGTTACTCCAATAAATGTGGAGTCACAGCCAAAATCTCTAGTAATAGAAGCACCTCAAACACCAAACTCACCCAAAAACTCACTGGATGTGGATATGATAAACACATCAATGCCTGATTCCCCTTCTTTAACTTTGTTGGGGAAGTCAAAATCTAGTGCACGTGAGCATCATCTTTTAGATGATTTGTTGGCTCACTTGCCAATTCTTTCAGGAACTGTTGAATCATCTGTGCCCAAAATATCTCCAATCAGCACAGAGTCCACAATAGTTTCCATTCCTAGTTCATTCATTTCTACTCTCTCGATGGATATTGCTCATCCGTCGAGTAGTGATTGCATTCCGACGGATAAACTTAACAGCAGTTATCCGTCGGATAGCAAAACCACTCACCCGATGGATATCACTCATTCGTCGAGTATCTCTGCACAGCTTCAAACTTTATTTATTTCAAGTGCAGAAGAATTAGTGGTTGTACAGTCACTATTAGGATTGAGAGAGAAGAGTATTTTGAGTGAGAGTCTGGGTTGCTCCCAGGAAAAAGGAGAGGAAATGAGTGAAATTATACAATCCATTTCTTCAGGATTGGCAAAAGAAAGTGAGAGAAGTCCCACCTTAGAAGGTGAAGGTAAGGGTGTAAGGGTGGGGAGCCAGGGTGAGACCCTGATGCAACAAAAGAGAGAAAACGAGAGAAATGCAGGTACTGGAGCTATAAGGATGGATGTCATTTCTAGTGAGTTAATGAATGTCCAGGTTGCAGACAGGGAGGGACTATCTCAGCAACCTAAAGCTATTATAGATTCCACCTCCCTTGATGCTGAGACATTTACTTACCCTGTTCCAGCTTATCAACTTCTAGCTGAACAGGGCAATGACAATGCAGAAATGATGCTCAATCTGGTGCATACCACACAGTATATGATAAGAGCTAAGGATGCCATCACAGCTTTACCCTCTACAGCTGGTGATGTGGATTATGAGACTGGTGGCTCAGCTGATTTCTTTGGTGATGAAAGTGGGGATAGTGAAGATGAAGCAATGGATATAGGGGGAGAAGTAGATTCCAGTTCAAGATCAGGTATGCCATTATAGGCATTTTCAAAGCACTGTGATGAGCACTACTTCAAGACAACCCTGATCCAACTAATCAATCAGACAAATACTGCTCTTCAAACCACTTCAAATGCCAGCACCAAGAAGCTCCTTCAGGCACATCTAGCCTCTCTGCAACTTCAACAAATTCAAGGCTTCCAACATGCTAGGGATGTAAACACCATCAAGGGTGATATTGAGGATATGAAGAAGGCCATTTCAGACAAGATGGATTCTAAGCTTCCAGAAGCTACAATGCTTGACATCAAGAGGTAATTAAGGAAAAATTCTGATCTTGCAACCAAGATAGATGCCTTCGATACAAGAATATCAGCCATGGAAGCATCTTTAACAGCCATTCATCTTCATCAAGCCCAACAGACAGATTTACTTCAAAAACTGGTGGCTGCTCAGACCCCCTCCTCTACTCAACTTGATGATAACAAAAAGGGGGTAAAGGACCAAGTGAGGGGGAGAAGCTTCAAATTCAAATCAGTAAAGTAATTGTGCCTTCAATTACTATCTCAAAGCCACCAGTTACAAACAGTATAGATCTGATAAATGAAGCAGCAGCCAACATTAGAGCAGCTAAAATGAAGCAGTTGAAGCCAATCAATTGTTAGAACATTGATGAGGATATACAAAAGAAGTTTGGACTAGTCAAGGAGCCAGAAAAGTCAGCCATCCATCACTCTCAAGTCAAGTAAATTTCTGTGAATGAGATGAGCATGGACTATCTGGAAAGGGGACAGTCATCATGCATTAAATCTTCAAAGGCTGAAATAACTCTGAAACCAAAGGATAAATTATCCAAAATTATCATTGAAGAACCCTTTGGATACTGTGTATGAGACACCTAAGCCTGATGAAAAGAAGCTTCTGTCAAGGTCAATTGCTTTCTACAAAGATCCAGCTGATTCAGCTTCCAAAAAGAGAATTGCTAAAATTTTCAGGAATGGGAAAGAAATTTGTGTGGTGGCTGGACATCCTCAATTTGCTCAAGCAAAGAGAGAAGAAAAAACTAGATTGAAGCTGGGAAAAGAAGCAGGCTGCTCTAGATGCTAAAAAGGCTAAATAAAAGAAAGAGCAAATTACTATCTTGGCCAAGCTGCATGCTGTAAATTCATCACAATGAATTCCTCCTCAGCCATCTGAAATCATTGAATCTCAAGATCCAAAGAAGCAAGTTGAACAACAAAAGAACTCTCCAAGAATCAAGGAATTGGCTAAAAGAACCAAAAGGAAACTGGACATTGTTGATAAGGAATTGGAGAATCAGTTTCCCAAGGACTCCACTTCAACTACAACTCAAGCATCAAAACCCTCTGTGGTATTTGAAGATATCAAGGTGGTGGATTCTTACAGGAACATTCATGCTGAACCTATTGTGCCTAAGGATGAGCCAATAGAATGGGAGAACATACCAATTCCTGACTTCAAATTACCAATCCTCAGTAAGCCAAAAAGAATAAAGTCAAGAGCAGTCAAGAAAGTGAAGTTGTCACCTCTCAAATCCAAATCTCTAGTCAAAGCTCAATCTAAAGTCAACAAAGGAGATTATATGTACTTGTGTGACATCAAGGAGTTTTCTGATCTAAACCTCTATCTAGATGAACTAGATGAAGTGAGAGGAATTGATGCATACAGAAACCTACCTGAAAGGTTATGTTCAAGTACAAGGGAGGAAAGGAGATTCAGTGGGCACTTCACAGGATCCTTCTAGAAAGCCAAGCTGTACTGATTAAGGAAAAAGGAGAGGAAAAGAGTGATCCAATGCAATCCATTTCTTCAGGAATGGCAAAAGTGAGTATGAGGAGTCCCACCTTAGATGGTGAAGGTGAGTGTGTGAGGGTGGGGAGCCAAGGTGAGACCTTGATGCAAGAAAAGAGAGATAATGAGAGAAATATAGGTACAGGAGATATAAGGGTGGATGTCATTGCAAGTGAGTTAATGAATGTGCAGGATGCTAACAGGGAGGAACTATTTCAGCAAAGTCAAGCTGTTATAGATTCAACCTCCTTGGATGCTGAGGCATTTACTCACCCTGTTCCAGCTTACCAACTTCTAGCTGGACAGGGCAATGACAATGCAGAAAGAATGCTCAATTTGGTGCACACCACACAGTCCATGCAAAGAGTTAAGGATGCCATCACAACTTTTCCCTCAACAGCTGGTGATGTTGATTATGAGACTGGTGGTTCAGAAGAATTCTTTGGAGGTGAGGGTGGAGATAGTGAAGAAGAGCCATTGGACATAAGGGGGAAGTAGGTTCTAGTTCCAGATCAAGCATGCCATCATGGGCCTTCTCCAAGAAATGTGATGATCACCATTTCAAGACCACATTTATCCAACTTATCAGCCAAACACATTCTGCACTTCAATCAACCACAAATGCTAGCACCAAGAAGCTTCTACAAGCACATCTTTCTTCTCTCCAACTACAGCAAATCTCAGGCTACCAACAAAGTCAAAATGTCTCCCTCATCAAAATTGAAGTTGATCAACTTAAGAAAGACATCTCTGACAAGTTGAAAGCTAGACTTCCAGAGACAACAATGACATACATCAAAAGATAGCTCAGGAAAAAATCTGATCTTGCAACCAAGGTGGATTCCTTGGACAAAAGAATGGTTGCTATGGAAGCTTCTATTACAGCAATCCATCTACACCAAGCTCAACAAACAGACTTGTTTCAGAAACTGGTGGCTGCATAGACCTCCTCCTCTACTCAACTTGCTGATAACAAAAGGGGGAGAAAGAGAGTTCTAGGAGTGAGGGGGAGAAAAAAGTGCTTAACATTCAAGTGAGAAGAAATTTTGCCAATAATTGCTTTCATAAAGCCACCAGCTAAAGATAACATTGATCTGATAAATGAAGCAGCAGCCACTTTGAGAGCAGCTGGGAAGAAGCAGTTCAGAACAATCAACTGGGAGAAAATTGATGAGGATATTCAAAAGAAATTTGGTCTAGCAAAGAAGCCAGAAAAATCAGTCATGCATCACTCTCAAGTCAGGCAAATTTCTGTGAATGATATGAGCATGAACTATATGGGAGAGAGGCCAGACATCCTGTATCAAATCCCCAAAGGCAGCTTTTATCATGAAGCCAAAGGTGAACTATCCAAAGTCTTAACTCAAGAACCCTTTGGACACAGTGTATGAGACACCAAAGCCTGATGAGAAGAAGCTGTTGGCCAGGTCTATAGTATTCTACAAAAATCCTGCAGATTCAGCTCTAAAAAGGAGAATTGCCAAGATTTTCAGAAATGGTAAGGAAATTTATGTGGTGGCTGGACACCCTCAATTTGTTGAAGCAAAAAGCGAAGAAAAGGCAAGATTGAAGCAAGAAAAGAAGCAAGCTACTCTAGATGCTAAAAAGCTCAAACAAAAGAAGGAGCAAACTGCTATCTTGGCCAAGTTGCAAGCTGTGAAACCCACACAACAAATTTTTGCATAACCATCTGTAATTGCTGAATCTCAAGATCAAGTAGTGCAAGATGAACCCCCACAGACAAAGAAACCAAGGTACAAGCAAAGAATCAAAAGAAAATTGGATTTCAGTGATGAGGAGATGGAAGACTACTTTCCCAAAGAGTCTACTTCTACAAAAACTAAAACATCCATGCCCTCTGTGGCACATGAAGAATTGAAGATAGATCCATCTAAGAATTTCCATGGTGAACCTATCATTCCAAAGGATGAGCCAATAGACTGAGATAGTCTACCAATTCTTGAACTCAATCTACCTCATTTCATGAAGCCAAAGAAAACAAAGACCAGAGCAGTCAAGAAAGTGAAGCCCTCAACTCTCAGATCCAAGTCCCTAACCAAAGCTCAAACCAAAGTCAACAAGGGAGATATCATGTACATCTGTGACATCAAGGAATTCTCTGATCTAAACCTCTATCTAGATGAACTGGAAGAAGTTAGAGGGATTGATGCTTACAAGAATCTACCTGAAAGGATAGTATTCAAGTACAAGGCAGGAAAAGAGATGACATGGTCACTTCACAGGATTCTTCAAGAGAGCCAATCTATATTGATAAAAGTCTATTCATCTTTCAAGAAGAACTTTGGATTCAATGTGACAGCTAGGAGACTAGTTCTAAAGAAGATTGAAGAACTGAGGAGTATTAGAGCCAAAGATGCACTCCCAAAGACTTTAATTATTCCTTACACAGGAAGTAGAGTGCATCTAAGGCCCTACTGGCTGATGGAATTCTTGGATGATAAGGGAGTTAGAAGATTCTTCAGACTAGAGGACCAGCTGAGCATCTCTAGCAATGAGACTCTACTGGAAATAGAAGAAATGTTAGATCTGTCAGAAGCTGATGAACTTGAATGCTATAGACAGCTCCAAAATCAGATAAAAAAAACAGCAGGAAGCTTGGAAAGAAATCCAGACCATCAAGGAAATAGATCAATCTGCTCAGACTAGAGAAGCACCTTGAAAATGACTGTGAGCAAACCTTTGTACACTTTGTCTTGTAAATTCTTCAGTAAATATTGCAGCACTTTTTAGTTTTATCTACTACCTTTTAAATTTATATTTTTAGGGTGTTTTGTTATCATCAAGTTTCTCTTAATTTATGACTACAATTCTAGTAGGCATAAATTGGGGGAGATTATTGGGAATATGTTGTGAACTTGATGATTACATTAACAAAACACCTTAGTAGATTTAACTTGGTGAAAAATGTAGCACTCGACGGATGATCAGATATAGTCTCGACGAATGACTCAAATATAGTCCCGACGGATGATGATCAGACATCCATCGAGTGAGTAGCTTATGTAACAATAAGTATTGTAACTCATTTCTGCAAACAACTTTGTATAGATTTTGTAGTAGCATATAAGTCATGTTGACTCTTATTAGATATACAGAATAGGTTGATTAGTTGTAAATATAAGATGTCTTGTAATTCTGCATAAGTGAAATGGAGTCAAGTGTCAAATAGCTACCTGACGGATGATCAACAAAGCTACCCGACGGGTGACAAGCATGTACCCGACGGATCATCAATTCAAATGTTTGTTGACAGTGACAACACAGTCACATGCGTTGGGTGTTTGCAAAAGGAATGTGGCGACCTGTTTAACAGGAAATGAAGAACAAAGAAGCATTACCATTTCCATGCAAGTTAAGAAGATTTTCAAAGATGCTGTAATAGAGTAGTGAAGCAGCATGGAGTTTGACTTGATAGTTTTGGTTTATTATCCTGTCTTATTACCATGTAAACTTGGTGGTATATAAACCAAGTGTAGCTAGTAGAACAAACAACCAAGTAAACACTTTTAAAAGAGAAATAGAAAAAGCTGTAACTGTCAAGAATTTCTCTGTAGTTTGTTTGTTCACTTGTAAAGCAGATGTGAGACAATTTGTTCTTCACAGAGTTCCTAATTCGATATATATATATATGTGTGTGTGTGTGTGTGTGTGTGGTGGATACTTTCAAATCCACCAGAAAGTTTTAAAGACTTGTGTTTTAATTACTTTGTGTTTTTGATTTATTTAACTTGTGATTCCGCACCTTGCAAATCAAAACACTTATATATATAGTTTGAGTTAGAACATTTTATAGTTCAAGAAAAAGTTTACTAGAATTACATTCAATCCCCCTTCTGTAATTCTTGCTACATTGTTAGGGACTAACAAAATTCTAAGATCGTATTAGTATTCCATAAAGAAATGAGTGTATGTAAAGGTTGTTAGAATTTGAATCCGGAAACTTTGATTTTTCCCGAAAATCCATCAGATACCGAAAGAATTGAGTATAAGGTAACATGATTAAAAGGATTTAAATTCAAGGATAATAAGAGAGCATCATAAAAGGAATATAAAATCCATCTCAGGCTCCTCCTGATCCTCAACATCTAGTAGTGCCTCATCATGCTCACGCTCGAACATCTCAGGGTCCTCTATCTCAGGCGCCTACACATTAAACGAGCTAAGTTACTATCATGATACTTATAAGGGTTCCCGTAAGGGTTTTAACTGTCAGTACTACTTTAAGTAGTCCGACCATGAACTTGGCAAGAGTTCTTATTATCTTTGTGAGTTTGTTATTATATCGTCGCATCATCTCTGAGGTTTATAACACTTAGCTCTGATACCATTTCTGTAACACCCCCAGATCCGGGGTCAGGGATCCGGGTCGTCACGGTCTTTCTTTCCACAATATCACTTCACTTAATTAATAATAAATAACCTTATGCTGTGACCCCACACTAACACACACCACAACCCGTTATAGTCTCAGAGATGAAATTGAAATAAGTACAAGTCCTTGAATCCACAATTAAAAGTTATTACAACCCAAAATGATTACTTGATAAATTTACAGTTAATTGCCATTATCTGCCACAAGTTATAATTATACATAATTGATTCTCAAAAGTAGAATGCCTGATCTACCAATAGATCTACCTCTGCAGTTATAGCAGCTACAACATCAACGGGAAGACGCGGGACGCTTCCCACGCGCTTGCGCTGGGTCTGCTGGAGTCTGGCCATCTTTCCTAACTGTTGTTGTGTGATGAAGAAATAAAGCAAGAGTGAGCCTTACAGCTCGCAAGATAATATATAGTGATAACAATAATACAAGTATCTAAATGGATACTTACTAGAATTCTTTATCATGTGTAAGGTAATTACTTACTGGATATAAGTTTTAAAAGAAGATGAAGTTACCAATTACTTCACTATACTTATACCATTTTTAGAAATCTACTTGAACTACTACTGTTCAAAGTATAATAAGATTCACGAGGTCATCCCATAGATGAGACCACAATTAAAACTTGAATATATTTGATCTTTGAAATGTTTTGAAAAGAAATGAAGTTACGAGATACTTCATTCAATGGATACACCAATAAAACTGTTTGACACTGTCAATGCTTCGGCAACCACCCATTAGTAGCCTTTCGATCGAAATGCTACGGGTAGTGTTGCAGAATTATCCAAATGGATGATGAACTCATTACGGGAGTTTGCCGCGCCAGGAAGACCACTTACGATGATCAGTCGTAGTAGTACAACCCCACCATTTTCTACATGTAGAGGAGAACCTGTCGGATTTACTTGTCAACCGAACACTGAACTCCTAGGGAATGGACCGCCTTAGCGGAACTTCCAGGCCATTTGGGCCAATATAATAAGGCTGGGCCGGCGTTACTCGGCCACTTACACCACTCCTAGTTCAGATGAAATCCATGACTCTGAAACATAAAGCTCGTCCCCACTTTCCCCAAGTAGAAACTTGTTGATACGGCTCCACCAAGAAGTCGTATCTAGTTGGAAAGGAAAACTCACCGATATTTCCCAGGCGATGCCTGTTAATAGATTAACTTGTTCCAAGAATTTTACTTCCCGAGTATTGGGTAAGTAATCAAAAACTCTTTTATCAAGACAGCAACCTTGTTGCGAATATAAAACACACCACAGAGCCGGATCCCTCAGGTTTTGAGCGAGTATTTAAATCCCCTTCGAAAGGAGGATCTTAAATATAAAAATGAGTTTTGGGATCCGCTCTAACTTTTAAAAATCATTTTAAAGACTCGAAAACACTTTAAAGAGTGTTTGGAATAATGCTGATTTAATAAAGTAAATCAGTCTCAATAAAAAGAAATATCTGGATATTATTATTTAAATAATATTTCCATAAAGAATAATCTTTATAAAAATAATTGAAGTAGAAGTTTTAAAACTCTTGAATGAAAATTAACTAATAAAGGATATACTTATACAAAAGTACTATCTTTATTTGAATAATCGAAAATAAGTTTGATTATCGAAACATTATTCTTTAATAAAATAAAGAATATTACTAAATAATAAGCGGAGTCATAATACCTCGAATGAATATTATAAATAATATTCATTAAATAAAATAAAGGAGTCATACATCCTCAAATGAATATCCAAGTAATATTCAATAAATAATATAAAGGAGTCATAAGTCCTCGAATGAATATTCAAGATAATATTCATTAATAAAATAAATTTATCGAATAAACTTTATTCGATTAATAGTTTTGAAAACTATAACCATATATATATATAAATATATATATATATAAAATCTACTCGGGATCCTCGACTCCCGGTTTTAGAAAATGTTTATACCTTTGGGTCCCTATACTATGGGTATATGCAAATTACTGCTATTCTCTAGCATAGGTATTATCAACTAAACCAACAGATATATATGGCAAGAATATGAAACAGGCATGCATATATATACCATATCAGCATGCTTCAATATATCGCAACATTTGCTAATTAACCAACATGCATCTATCACAAGATAATGCATATACATATATACATCACAACAACAGTTATAACGGGTAGAAAACTTGCCTGAACGACTGGGGATGATAAAAGGCTCGGGACGAGTCTGGTAACCTATAAACAACAAGTAAGTTGGAATTAAACCAATGTCACTTGTAAATCTATACTTTAACCAACTTAGACTCTAACGCTCGTTTTGCGCTCACTGATTCTCTTAAGTCAGTCGAGTACCCTTGGCTCCACCATTTTTAATAAATTAACCATTACGAGTTTTAAGGCGATTCCTTCGCGAGTGTCTTATCAACTGCCTAACACTCTTACCATAATTGTGTCATGCATTAATTAACCCTTTTTGGTCTTTAACCTATGTTTCAAAGTAAGGTGAGGGGAAAAGTTTCGTTCGCGAAACGCCGTTACTTGAAACGGTCGTTTCTCCTAAACCGTATATCGGAATCAAACGAACTACATATCAAAACGAAGCTCGTAACATGAACTATCTAAACATGGCAATGGTCAATATCTAGCATGGGGTTCTCGGGTCCTAATGTTATGAACAAAAGCAGTCTAAAGTAAATCGGACATTACGACGACTATGTTTACGCGATTTCCCAAATTCAAACCAATTCAAACAACCACAATTTCAACTCCAATTCACAACCCAATCAAACCTCCATCTAAACTACATTACAACAGCCCCAACTCAACTCATTGTAATCAATTTACTTAACCCCAAAACTTGTATTTAAACTATACTACATTCTTTAACCAACTCTTAAGATTTCAACAAATCAACCACCACCATTCCAACCCAAACTCTTAAACAAACAAGTTTCAAGCTACTCTATCACCATAATAATCAAAATCACTTATTATACATAGGAATCTAGGGTTTGGAGATGATATACCTTCCTTGAAGTGGTGGCAGTAGCTAGGAAGCCTTAAGAAGCTTTGAGAAGTCTTAGGGATGCTTGGATCTTAAAGGAAAACAAGAAAAATACAAGTTAAAAACTTTGAAATCACTATTCATTATCTTCTTCATTGATTTATTGAAGAAGATTGAGAAAGAATTGAAGGCTTAAACTCATGATATAGCCATAACTATGCATAAGGATGATTAGGGAATTAACTCACCAATTTAGGAAGCTTGGATCTTGGATTTTGAAAATTCTTGCCTTTAAAAAGTGAAAAAGCCGAGAGCAAATGAAGAAATAATGCCTTGGTTCCTTTTTGTTTTGATGAAGAATGAATTATTTGGCTTGGTTGGTTGAATGTTTGATTTGTTTTTGGTTAATTACCAATTTAACCTTGATTTTGTGTGGTTAATATTCCACCACATTTCCTTCTTTCCCATGTCATGCTTATGTCATGCTATGATGTCATCTTTCCCTCCTTGTCCTCTTCTCATTGGTTGGGTGACATCATCCTCTCTAATCCCTTTGATTAACTTCCTAATTGTTTGCCTAATGACCGCTGATCTTTATACGGTTCGCTTAACTTTCGTTTTCGTTTATCGTTTGAGGGATCATACCCGGGATCTTATTACTTAGGTTCTCTTAACCTTTCTCAATATATTTTATTCCTTTTTTGATCCTCTCTTATAATCCTTTAATTTAAATCCTTTTTATCCTGTTACCTTATACTCAATTCTTTCCGTATCTAATGGATTTCCGGGAAAAATCAAAGTGTTCGGAATTGGATTCTGATGATCTTTACATACACTTATATACCATGTAGAGTACTAATAAAATCTCAGAATATCCATAACAGAACTCCTACATAGTGTGGCATGAAAAGTTTTCTCATTCAACTAAAACACTATTCATAAGGGTTACAAAAAGTTGAAAATTTTGGGGGTTATTACAGTAGCGGGGCACCGAACCCTGAAGTTCAAGAGCAACAACACGATGATGTTTTACTAAATATTGGGGATTAGATTGTGGATCCAATGGAGCACCCTAACAAGGGACCAGATGTTGTCCATATTAAGGATGTAGCGATTAAGGATGTTATCCTTGAAGGGGTTGTTGCTGAGGAGGATCCCGTGAAGGATCCTAGCAAGATTGAAGAGATTATCGCTAAGGAATCAATGACTGTAGTCAGGGTGACTACCAGAGATAGGATTGGCCTGTTACTATCGTAGGTTCATTCAAGTTTGCAAAGAAAGAATCCCCTTTAATACGGCTTACTCATAAGACCGAGAAGTTAGAATGGACAGATAATTGTGAGAACAGCTTCCACGAACTGAAGAAAATATTGGTGACAGCCCCTATGTTGGCGTTGCCGGATGGAAAAAGAGATTTTGTGATTTGTATTGACGCTTCGCACAAGGAATTAGGATGGTTTTTTATACATCACGGTAAGGTAATCCCGTACGCGTCAAGACAATTAAGGGAATATAAAATTCGATATCCCCACCCATGAACTTGGACTCGTGGCAATAGTTTTGCCCTAAAGATTGGAGGCACTACTTGTATGGAGAGAAATGCGAGATTTACACAAGCCATAAGTGCTCTAGTACATTTTCACGTAGAAAGAGCTCAACATGCGCCAGAGAAGGTGGTCAGAGCTAATCAAGAATTATGATTGTGAGATTATTTATCATCCAGGGAAAGCCAATGTGGTGGATGACGCCCTTAGTAGAAAGGAGAGGCTCGAGATGATAATGTCTTTGGAAGAGCTGAAAGAGATTTAGAGAAAGTGGGAATAGAAGTGAAGGTACTCGGAGACAGTACCGAAAAGCTGTTTGAGATTGTAATGCAGCCCGAATTATTGGAAAAGATCATATTGTGCCTAGAAAAAGTGATGAATGAAGGAAGAGAACCAATGAATAGAGAAGAGATTAATACCAAGAAAGATGATAAGGGAATAATGAAGTATTCCTACAGAATTTGGGTTCCAAATGTTCAAAAGCTTAAGGATGGGATCTTAGATGAAAGCCATGGTTCGAGGAATAAGATTAGGGCAAACCCTGAATATGATAGTGAGGGAGTTCGCCATCAAGAAAGAGGGAACCCATAACATAATAAAGTTGAAAACAAGGATTTTAACGTATAAGATAACCCCGATTATGGGAGAAGGATGAAACATTTCATACTGAGAATACAGAAGTCGAGCAAGATAGGGGGAACCGGGACGGTACTCCTATGGGGCAATTCATGGACCTGCCTAAAAAAAACTTATACTTTTACCCCCAACCTGTTCCTTGGAATTCTGAGAGTTTAGCGACTTAAAGGTCATGAAAGAATTTCCCCCAGTCGAGGCAAGAGCCTGGCTAAAGGAAATATAGGAATCATTTGAGATTCTAAATGATTGATGAAGCGCAAAAGACTGTTTTTGTCACTTACCTTCCTGAGAGAGAGGCCACCCGCTGGTGAAAGGTCAAGAAAGACACGGGGCCAGAAGTTATAATAAACTGATTAAAGTTCAGTCAATTGTTTTCGGGAAAGTACTTCCCAAGGTTATAAAGATAGTGTAAAAGCTTTAGAGCCAGAACAAAGGCGGATGTGTATGATGAATTATGAATCTAAGTTTTAAAAGTTGGCAAGATTCGTCCTGAGGATACGAATCCTAAAACGACGTGATGTTTGAAGTCAATGATTAGTGGGTTTATGAAATGATAGTAATAGATAGGAAAATAAAAAGAAACTGGAGTGGAAAGGAATATAAAGGCAATAGAGTTTGAGGAATGATAATGGAGTTGGGTGTGAGGAAACCCTAAAGACTTGTAGTAAGAGAAATAGAAAATTATATGATCATCACGATGAGGGTGATTCGCCATGAGTTAAAGTTGATGGTTGAAGGCATAAATGATATATATATATATATATATATTATCCTCTTTAAGTTGGGAGTATTCGATGAAACTCCGAGATAGATCGATGAATTAATATGGGAACACGGATAGACTGAGGAGACAGGAAAGCAAGAAATTAAGAAATGGGATGAGGGAAGTGAACTTCAAGAATGTGAAGTGTATGTAAGACCGGTGGCTTGATACCCAGAAAGGGAGACGCCAGGTATAAAAGATATCTCAACATTGAGATGACTGTTGAGATAAACAATAAAAGTAAATGAGGATTTAGTAAAAAGAAATTCACGTTGAACACGACCAATATCTTCCAGAACATCCATGTTATCATTACCAAATCAGGCAAGAAAAGCGGATAACCATTGTTATCTTTTGAAGGCCATATGGGTTGACCTTAGTTTGAATAAGGATGCAAGTACCTTTTTAAAGGTGGAATTAAGGATAGAACCTCGATAACTTGAGATGAACCATGGGGGAATGCATAAAGGTTGGCATTTCACCTTTAATAAGGACATTATGAGCTTTGATAGTACGGAATGAAGGACTAAGGCAACAACAAACTTTAAGGATCAGTAGAGAAATTTTCCAGAAGTATATAGACAATGGTTCTAGTATTTTACAAGGAGAAAGATAATATTCAAAGTTCTGAAGAATATAAATTTTGATAAAGGAAATATGATGTAATTATAATAATGCCAGGTGGGCACGGTGTTGAACCATAAGAAAGTATAGATCGACCCAATGAAGGTCGAGATTGGTGAAAAAAAGAAGGACCCGAGATAAGAGACATCCTAAGTATGATCGAGAGTCAGTCGTGACAATGTTTGTAATAACCCCAAAAAATTTGGACTTTTTGTAACCCTTATGAATAGTGATTTTGCTGATTATGCTGAATAAGAAAACTTTTCATGCCACACTATGTAGGGGTTCTTTTATTGATATTCTGAGATCTTATTAGTACTCTATATGGTATATAAGTGTATGTAAAGATCATCAGAATCCAAATTCGAACACTTTGATTTTTCCCGAAAACCCACCAGATACACAAAGAATTGAGTATAAGGTAACATGATTAAAAGGATTTTAATTCAAGGATTATAAGAGAGGATCATAAAAGGAATATAAAATATTGAGAAAGGTTTAAGGGAACCTAAGTAATGAGATCCCGGGTATGATCCCTCAAACGATAAACGAGAACGAAAGTTAAGCGAACCGTATAACAGATAAGTGGTCATTAGCCAAGTAATTAGGGGTTAATCAAAGAGGTTAGTGGGTGATGATGTCATCATACCAATAAGAAGAAAACAAGTGTAAGAAGATGACATAAGAAAGATGACATAGGCATGGTGACATAAGCATGACAAATAGAAAGGTTAGTTGGTTTATTGTGAGCCATGTAATTTTTACCATGGTAAATTTAATTAACAAACAAGAGAAGCAACCAAGACAAAAGAAATCATAACACAAAAATTGAGAAGTTGACTTTGTTTTTCCACAAGAAGCTCTCGGCCAAAACCAGAGCAGCAACTTCAAACTACCATATCTCCTTCAATACTCACTCAAATAGTATGTTCTATAGCTCTTTGGAAAGGTATTGAGATGACCTAAACCTCTTGTTCACAAGTCTCGTCCAAATAAGCATGGTAAGACCCTCGTTTTGACAGTTCTTTCAATCTGACTTTTAGAAACTTCAAAACCTAACTTTGTGTTCTTGATTTCTTTGGAAAGATCAAGCTTGTAGGAGGCTCCCTAAGACTTCCTAGCTACTCTAATCACTCCAAGGAAGGTATAACACCTCCAAACCCTAACTTTACTTTGAGTATTACGATGGTTTTGATGGTTATAGTAAATGAGAAGCATGATGCTTGTGTGTTTAGAGTTTGGATTGGATTTGTAGTGATTTGGATGTTGAAATCTTGTTTATAGTTAATGAAACTTAAGAATAGCTAGTAGTTCATGTGTGGGGTTGTATAAATTGGAAAATCTTGAGGTTTGGGGACTGATGTAGTAAGGTTTGGACGAGGGTTGGTTGTATTGTTGGTTGTGAGTTGAATGGTGGTTGTTTGGAGTGGTTTAAAACTTGGTAATCGCGTAAACATAGCCATCGTAATGCCCAATTTCATACAACTGCTTGTTCTTAGTGTTCGGGACAGAGATCTAACTACTGAATCTGTGACTTTTCCATGTTTAGTTAGATTATGTTATAAGCTTCGTTTTGATATGTGGTTCGCTTGAATCTGATGTACGGTTTAGGAGAAACGACCGTTTTAAGTAACGGCATTTCGCGAACGAACCATTACCCCTCGCCTTACTTTGAAACCTTGGTTAAGGCCCATAAATGACTAATTGGAGTATGATACAATTATGTAAAGTGGACTAGGCAGTTGCTACGGTATTCGCGAAAGCGTCGCCTTAAAATTCGTAACGGTTAATTTATTAAAAATGGTGGAGCCGAGGGTACTCGAACGACTTATGTGATTTGTTAAGCGTAGAAATGACCATAAGCAAACGTTACGGTTCAATTGGTTAAAGTCTAGTTTCTTAAGCGACCGTGGTTTAATTCCGGATTATGTTGTTATTCATAGGTTACCGGACCCAGTCTAAGCTTAAGTCTATTCCGGGAACACTCAGACAAGTTTTCTACCCGTTATACTGTTGTTGTGATGTAAATATATGTATATGCATTATCTTGTGATAGATGCATGATTGTTATTAGCAAATCTTGCGATATATTGGAGCATGTTGATATGGTTTATGTGCATGCCTGTTTCATAATATTGATATCAAACTGTTGATTCAAATGTTTATAAGTTGCATAATACCTATGCTAGAGATAAGCAGTAGTTGCGTATACCCTTAGTGTAGGGGACCCAAAGGTGAACATTTTCTAAACCGAGAGTTGATGTTTCCGAGTATATTATATATATATTTATATATATATATAAAAATATAGTTTTCAAAACTATTAATCGAATAAGGTTTATTCGATAACTTTATTTTAATTAATGAATATTAGTTTGAATATTCATTAGAGGACTTATGACTCCCTTTGTTTTATTTAATGAATATTATTTTGAATATTCATTCGAGGAATTATGACTCTGCTTATTTTATTGAATAATATTCTTTATTTTATTAAAGAATAATGTTTCGATAATCAAACTTATTTTCGATTATTCAAATAAAGATCGTACTTTCGTATAAGTATATCTTTGGTTATTTATTATTCATTTCAAGTATGAGTCTTAAAACTTCTACTTCAATTATTTTTATAAAGATTATACTTTATGGGAATATTATTTAAATAATAATATTCAGATATTCTCCAACATATCGGGACTGATTTATTTTATTAAATCAGCATTACTCCAAACATTCTTAAAAATATTTTCGAGTCTTCAAAATGATTTTGAAAGTTAGAGCGGATCCCAAAACTTATTTTTATATTTAAGATCTTCCTTTCAAAGGGGATTTAAATACTCGCTCAAAACCCGAGGGATCCGGCTCTATGGTGTATTTTATATTCGCAACAAGGTTGTTGTTTTGAGAAAACATTTTGATTACTTGCCCAACGTTCGGGAAGTAAGTCCATCTATTTGAGTCGGCATAAGCAACATGGGCTCAGTGGGCGTCCGTGAAAGTGTAAGTGGCTCAATGGGAGTCCATCAATACGTAAGTGGTTGAGTGGCAGTCTAGCATAGGTCCTAATGCGGCCAGGGTGATGACCAATGGGTAATTCGTCCATCTACTAGTAGAAAAGGTTACTTATTGGTATATTTTTCTGATCAGCAAGATATCAGGTTTATGCCAAGGTTTTCTTCTTTCCAAATTCATTGGATATTATAACTCTGTTTATATTTTTCATAACAGAGGTTTCCAAGGAAAGTATGAGATATATATATAGGTGTATATATATCGGGACTTAATGAATTATCTCGTAACTTCATTATTTATAATGATATTTCAAAGATTGAATCTATTCAAGTCTTTTCTTGTAGTCTCATCTCTGTGATGAACTTTTGAAACTGATGATACCTTGAACGGTGGTAGTTCAAGTAGTATCCGGAAAAGATATAAGTATATTGGAGTATCTTGTAACTTCATCTTTTCAACTTATATCTGGTTAATGATTATCTTATGCATGACAAAGATTTTCACAAAAATGTTGAGACAAGGTTAGATATATGAGATCACCTTGCAACGATATTTTTATACAGTTATAAACTGGAACTCTGTGTATATTATGCATGGAAAATGACTTCCAAGATTTTCAAAAGTATATATACATATAAACTGAATATTTTACGACTTGGTCGCGATAAGATATCAAACTTGGTTCATTTTTTTACTTGACCAAGACTTTAATGAGTACTATGAGAATGCTCATATATTATTAATCATTAAACATGTTATTTCGGTGAGCTTGTTGCTCACCTTTGCTTTCTTCTTTCATCACACAACAACAGATAGACAAGATGAATAGGATCAAGCTCCCAATTCGCGAGCGGATAGGAAACTTTCCGCAGTTTCCTGTAGGCGTTGATGCCGTTGTAGCTGAGGTAGGGTCTACCAATAGGCTAGGCTTTCAACTTTTGATGTACCAGACTTATGTATATTTATGAATTGTAATAATGGCAAAGAATATGTAAATTTATTCAGAAACCCTTTTGAGGTGTAATGACTTATAATTGTGGAATAAAATGACTTGTGTTATTGTTTGGTATTCATCTCTGAGACTATAACTTGTGGTGTGTGTGTATATTGTGGGGTCACAGTACACAGTAGTTGGTTGATTATTAAGATTAAGTATTATTAAGGGAAATGGAACTCGTGACAACCCGGATCCCCGACCCCGGATTTAGGGGTGTTACAATGTTAACCTCTAAAGATCGAGGCAATAACTTATGGAAAAATGGTGAGAATTTTTTTTTCACCAAAGCTTAAGGAAAAGCATTTTCACACAAGGAGTGATTGGAAATGAGGTAGAAAATTTAGTTGGAGATCGTTCAAAAGACATTGATTATAAGGAACTATTACTATCAGGAAAGACCAATGAGGTGACCAATGAGCAATTATAGGTGCTCTTGCCAGAGGAATACAGTGATGATGGTTAAATCCATGAAGGTTGTATTATGGTGTGAAAGATTGACATTTCTTCTGATGATTGTGCGATACTCAACCGTAATAGTAGTTTGGTCAAGATTTAATTCATCTAATCGCCGTGAGCGGGCTATCTATCTTAGAAGGTCCTATCTCGAGATAAGTCAGGACCATGTTATGAAAGGACTAAATGAACCTTTGAGCTTCATGTCTCCCAATAAAGACATATGGTTAATAATGGTATTAACCTGCTATCATTGCTTTTATTGAAACTCTTCTGCCATTTTATCTGCTTCATGTCATATGTACGTTAAGTTCAGGAGTGTTCTTCGTGAATCATGAATGGTGATTATGTTGCCTCCTTAGAAGAATTCGATACGACATGTATGGACTTCGTATGGTTATCTATTAAATTTCATGGAAAACGAATGACTACAGTAGGTCAGCGTGGACCATAGTAATGTAGCAATGATTCTACGAGTAATGAGCCGATTACAACCGTGAGAGTTGTATTGGAATGGATGTTGAGATTGAGTACCACTAATCGGGTCGTGGTGATGTATAAGTTAATAATGATAGACCAACTAAGACGAACATTTACCTATGATATATTTATTCCTTCTTATCGATAAAGAGTAGTATTACTCTACGAAGAAGGTTGCGGTGTAGCAATGGATTCTAGTAACGATAATGTCTAGAATGAAATCTCAGATTCGATTTTCGCTGTCGAAGGAGTTTCAACGGTGATTGTTTATAAGCTCGAGCAAGAGCATGGGTTCATAGAATGATGGACGGAATAGTAAAAGATTCAGGAATATGAATTACGATGCTATAATACTTGATGTTGAGATATATACATATAAATGTTTTGTTCTCCTGTGATAAACCTCTATAGTTCAGAGGTAGACTCCAAGCCAGATGTTTTGTGGCAATATTTTTATATAATTCTCTTAAATTATTTTTTTTCTCTTCTTTTCATTTTTGTGTAAACTAAGAAGAATAACCCTTCCAAAAGGGGAGGTATAGCCGAATTACTATCTATCTGCGTGATAGAAGCCTAGTAGGATACTACATGTTATTTAATTGTTTGTCAAGTACTAAAGGCTGGCCACCTTCTGTACTAACTATGCAATAGAACAAGTGTTCATTGTGGCGCCCCGAAATTCGGGGTCAGGAATCTCGGAGGCCACGCCATCTAAACCACTATAAACCACATACCTCACATCACAATATATAAATACTCACACTTTACGACCCCACACTTATCACACACACACACACTTACAGGTTATTGTCTTGGAAACAAACCATTCATTACTAGAGTAGATCAAACCACAAAGTGATAATTATTACAACCCAAAAGTAATTAAGTCTTACCGGGGAATAACATTTAAGTAAGGCTAGTCCGTCGCCCAACTATACGTTTCTTATTTATTACCTTACATAAGTCATACTTATAAATAAGCCGAACTAAAAACAACTGAAAACCAATCCAGCTTATTCAGACTACCTGTGGTACAACACCAAATAATCTACGGAACAGCTGACCATTTCCTACCCGTTTCCTGGATGTGGTTCTCATGGTAGGCATCTTGATTCACTGTTGTGTTGTTTCATTTAAAGAAAGCAAGAGTGAGCTATAGTTGAAGGGTTTTTAGCACATAAATGCAGCGAAAATGTAAATTTAATCTTAAAAAAAAACGAAACCCTCCGCAGGATCTATGCGAAAAATAATATTTAATTTGTAGTTCAGTATGTTTACCTTAACAAGCTTTACGTTAATGGAAAGATGGAGGTCTTTAATAGCGATCCAAAAATGATGAATAGAGATCCTTAGCAGCTGCTCCTCAAATGTGAAGCACTCCACCGGTATCCACCAAGAAAACGATGTAATGAAGGAGGAGGAGATGGAGGGAATAAGGGTTTTGTAAATCTTTTTGGTTGAGGCAAAAATAGGTTCTATAATAGTATATTTACAGGCAAAATTTTCAGCTAAAAATTTTCCCATAAAATATTATTATTATTAACCCTTTATTATTCTCACTAATAATTAAAACACCTTTTAATTATTAATCCTTTTTCTAAACTCTTTAGAAATAATTCTCTCACTTGATTTAATTCACTGCTCAGCATATCGCGACTATCCGGATAATACGAATTCACTGCTTAGAATACCAAGAACCTATTCAGTGAGTAGTTACTGTATAATTAATTCCTTCTATCCTGCAATGTCACGATTAAATACAAGGCATGGTACTTGTGTCAAGCCTATTTTATTTAATCACTTGCTTTCCCATTCACTATGCTTAGTTTTATTTAATGCAAATTAGAAACTCCTTTCTAATTTCATTCACTCTGGCCAGAGATTCCTGAACTAACATAAGTGGATCAACATTGAACATTCTCTTCCTACACTGGAAGGGATAGATCCTTTATTGATCATACACTATCTTCGTGTACAAATTCCTATACCCAGTAGAGCCCTTATAATTGTCCCTTGAGACTAAGAACTAAACCAAAGCATAGTTCAGTGTACACAAGATGACTATGATAACCTCAAGTCTAAGGATACTTGTACAACTATCACTATGTGAACAACTGCTGACACATGAGTGAACTCCATCAGTTTTTCAGCTGTGTGAGTCATGTTCAGTGAACTTATTCTATAATAAGCACCTACATACTAGTTATAGTGTCACCACACAAATGTCTATGAGAACAGACATCCTTCATAATGAAGCAAGCATAGTATGTACCGATCTTTGTGGATTATTAATTACCAGTTAGTAATCCTACGACCAGGAACTATTTAAGTTTAGAGTTATCATCTTTTAGGTCTCATTATTATGATCTCATCACAATCCATAAAAAGCTTTACTCTAAACTGTGGTATATCTTATTTAAACATTTAAATAGATAGAGCCCGTAATAAAAATAAAACAAGCCTTTTATTAATATCAATGAAATCAAAACAAATTACATAAAATTTATTCCTAAATCCTCATACATGATTGGACTTAGGACATATCTCTTTCAATCTCCCACTTGTACTAAAGCCAATCACTCTGGTATCTAATACCCATCTTGTCTTTATGACGATCAAAGTGACTCTGAGAAAGTGGCTTTGTTAGTGGGTCTGCTACGTTTTTATGTGTGTCAACTCTCTCGACGTTGACATCAAATTTACTCATCTAAACGGCTTCTTTTGCAGCCTCACTTGCAGCTATATATTTTGCTTCCGCTGTGGAGTCAGCCGTTGTAGACTGTTTGGAACTCTTCCAACTAATCGCACCACCATCCAGAGTAAACACGTACCCTGACATGGATTTGCTATCACTTTCTAATTGAAAACTAGAGTCAGTATAACCCTCTATTTTCAACTCAGATTCACCACCAAAAATAAGAAAAATGTCCTGAGTCCTTCGCAAGTACTTAAGGATTTTTTCACTGCATTCTAGTGGTCTTCACCTGGATTGGACTGATATCTGCTCGTTACACTAATTAAATAAGCAACATCAGGCCTTGTACACAACATCGCGTACATGATAGATCCTATTGCTGAAGCATAAGGAATCTTACTCATACGCTCTCTTTCCTCAGGTGTCTTAGGAGACATTTTTTCGGAAAGGGACACTCCATGGCTCATCGGTATGAGACCTCTTTTGGAGTTTTCCATGCTAAACGTTTTAAGCACTTTCTGGATGTATGTACCCTGGGTAAGACCTATCATTCTTTTAGATCTATATCAATAGATCTTTATACCGAGAATGTAGGATGTTTCTCCCAAGTCCTTCATGGTGAAGTTCTTTGATAGCCATACTTTGACTGATTGTAGCATCGATATATCATTTCCTATAAGAAGTATGTCATCAACATACAATACAAGAATTGTTACCACGCTCCCATTAGCCTTCTTGTAGACATATGGTTCATCTATGTTTTTGATAAAACCAAACTCTTTGATTCTCTCATCAAAACGGATGTTCCATCTACGAGAAGCTTTCCTTAAACCATATATAGTTCACAGCAGCTTACACACTAGGTGTTCATTTCCTTTGGAAAGAAAACCCTCTGGCTGTGTCATATAAACTTCCTCCTCAAGTTCCCCATTGAGGAAGGTCATTTTCACGTCCATTTGCCAGATCTCATAGTCGTAGTAAGCAGCAATCGCAAGCAAAATCTGAATTGATTTTAACAGGGCTATAGGCGAAAAAGTTTCATCAAAGTCAATCCCTTGCCTTTGTTTGAATCCTTTTGCCACGAGCCTGGCCTTATAGGTCTCCACCTGGCCATCTGCTCCAATATTTCTTTTGTATACCCACTTGCACCCAATAGGCTTAACACCTTCAGGCGCCTCAACTAGAGTCCATACTTGGTTGGTATACATAGATTCCATTTCGGATTTTATGGCACTATGCCATTTCTCTGAGTCAACACTACTCATAGCCTCATTATAGGTCACAGGGTCGTCATCATCAACGATTGACAACTCATTGCCATTCTCAATGACAAGGCCATAATACCTCTCAGGTTGGCGAGACACTCTCCCTGTCCTACGAATGGGCTGTTCCACAAAAGGTTGTTCAGTCTAAACAGGTGTTTCCACTTGATCCGTAGTAGTTTGTGCTTCTTGAACTTCATCAAGTTCAATTTTGCTCCCACTGTTTCCTTCAAGGATAAACTCCTTTTCCAAGAAGGTAGCATGTCTGGAGACAAACACCCGATGATCGGTGTAAAAGTAATACCCCAAAGTCTCTTTAGGATATCCCACAAAATTACATTTTACGGATCCAGATTCCAGCTTATCTGGGTCAACTTTCTTGACATAAGCTGGACATCCCCAAATCTTAACGTGTTTAAGACTCGGTTTCCTTTCTTTTTATATCTCATATGGTGTTTGAGGAACAAATTTGGAAGGCACCTTATTCTAGTAAATATGCTGAGGTTTCCAATGCATACCCCATAGGAATACTAGAAGATTCGCATAGCTCATCATGGACCGAACCATGTCTAACAAATTTCGATTTCTCCTTTCAGATACCCCATTTAACTGTGGAGTATATGGAGGAGTCCACTGGGAGACTATACCATTTTCTTTGAGATAATCTAGAAACTCTCCATTCAAGTATTCACCACATCGATCTGATCGAAGAGTTATAATACTGTGTTTGGTTTGTTTCTCCACTTCATGTTTATATTCTTTGAACTTTTGAAAGGCTTCAGACTTGTGTTTCATCAAATACACATATCCGAATCTAGATCTATCATCTATGAAAGTAATGAAGTACAAAAATCCACCCATGGCTTGCGTAGACATTGGTCCACATACATCTGTGTGTACCAATCATAGCAAATCTGCAACCCTCTCTCCATGTCCACTAAATGGAGATTTGGTCATTCTACCCAATAGACAAGACTCGTATGTAGGATATGATTCAAAATCAAAGGGGTCAAGTAACCCTTCCTTATGCAATGTCCGCAGTCTATTTTCACTAATATGACCTAGCCTACAGTGCCATAAATAGGTCAGATTTTCATCATCTCATTTTCTTTTATTAGTTTGTTCAATCTGAAGTAAATCATGCTCTACGTCACATACATACAGACCATTATTTATAATACCACGTCCATAAAGAACATTATCTCTAAGGATAGAACATTCATTATTCTTAATAATAAATGAATAACCATCCACATCCAACATAGGAATAGAAACAATATTCCTCACAATAGAGGGAACGTAATAACAATTATTCAAAATAATAGTCTTGCCCGTAGACATATGTAAACTAAATGATCCTACAGATATGGCCGCAACCCTTGCTCCATTGCCCATACGTAGAATCACCTCATCTTTTTCAAGAGTCCTACTTCCCTTTAGTCCTTGCAACGAATTGCAAATATGAGAACCACAGGCGGTATCTAATATCCAACTAGAAATTTGACCTAGTGACATATTACCTTCGATCATGAACATGCCTGAATCAGAAGCGATAGCCTTACTACCCTTCTTCTTCTTCAATTCTGCAAGGTAAACCTTGCAGTTCCTCTTCCAGTGCCCCAACTTGTTACAGTGAAAACAAACAACTAAATTAGGACCAGTCAACTTGTGAGCATCTAGTATGCTCCGGAGTGATAGTGCAGAAGACATGACGAATATAGTAAATCTGTAAATGATAAACACATAACAACATTTAGCAAATATTCAATTTCATTTCAAAACACTATATGAATCGGGTCTTTATTCATAAGTGTCTCCCACTAGTTTATCTAATTTTTTCAACCCCCTAAGTGAAAATTAAGCATTCATAATGCTAGTGGGAATAGGGATTCTACATTTCATCACACAACCTCGGGTGGCATGAAACGTCATGTGATGTTCAATAGGCATACAACTCTTGTCAATTACATCTTATGTTATTCCCTAATATAACTTTAGCCTCTTGAATAATTGAGTCACGGATGTGGCACGACAAACTCAATATTCTAAGTCAAGTCTAACCCAACATTTCGTACAATTGAATCAGTCTCCAACGGCCCACGGCTGTAGCACGTACCGACCTTTAGATTCTAATTCAATGTACACATCCCTATGTAATAGACAGGTATTTCTTATTTCGAAATCAAAGCCCTCGGCTATAGCACGAAACGACAATGATTTCAAATAAGAACCACTTTCTACTATGTTGGAAGGCTATGACCGACACAAGCCCGTTGTGTCATTGGCCAATTACTACTTGATATTATTTAATTTTAGAGGGATTATATTACGTTACAATCATAATCATATTATAAAGAGTTTCTTCCTTTTAAATTAAATATTTCAAATCAATAATCGATAATCAGATAATTCCCAGATCGGGTGGAGCATTGTCAAGAGGCGTCACTTAATAACCCTTTCTTACAGATAGAAATCTGTTGTTGACAGAATCATCCTTTCTCTCAATATTGAAAATTCATATTCAATTACGTGTTTCATAAACACAAGAATCTCATGATCATATTCATAATATTTATTGTTAAAGCAAGAAACGATTTCTATTCTAGATTTTCTAGAGCACGCCTTATATTGATTTAAGTTCACCTAAATCTATCATCGAATGGTAAACATAGGCATATATCTCATATATAAAACTAAATAAACTAGTAAATGTAAAGTGCAATAAAGTAAATGTGTTTGGTTATGGCCCCATCCTATGTGATCTTTATCAAGCTCATGATAAAGATCAAGGTCTATCTAATATGGTGATGGAAATAAATACAACTACTTATTACATAAGTCTTCTTCTTTGTTTAGACTTCTTGTATGCCTCGTCTTCTTCTTTGTATCACCTCCATTGGATAGCCTTCTTGAGTCTTCAATTACATTACATAGATTGGAAGTAAAACTAATCTGATGAACTTACAAGAATAACTCGAGTTACATTCGAGATTTATGATTACAAAGATTGACGACATGCAAGGCGTATTTAAAAGCAAAACCAAAACCATTACACTAAGGTCGAAAGGCCATAACCATCAACCATACTCATACAACACATAAAAGCATGTTAAAACATATAATCTGATCTTAACATATCATATTATCCATGATCTAATCATAAAAAGAAAATATGACAAAAATCAGAAAAATCAGAAAAACAAGAATCACTGTTTACGGGCAGTAAACGACGTCAAATGCCTTACAGATGAGTCGTTGATATCTTTAGCTATCAGTTTTGTTCAGACGCTCGTTTACCTATGGAATAGGGTATTCGTTTGCGTAAATCGGACACCAGACCCAGATTTTAGCAAATCTGCAGCAACCAATTCAGAATCCGTATCTAATATGATTCTCATAATTAGAACAAACATAAATCATGTATATATCAGTATATATACAGATTACATAATCATCTTATGATTATACAACTCACATGAATATCATATATTCAAAACCATACATATATAAGCATATTATATCAACATCAAATCATGGCGAATCACGTACATGCTCATATATCGAAAACAGTTAAACACATAAACAAATTAAAAACTTTTCGCAAGTAGCTCTGATGCCATTGAAGGGTTTTTAGCACATAAACTCCGCAAAAACGTAAATTTAATCTTAAAAAAAATGAAACCCTCCGCAGGATCCATGCGAAAAATAATATTTAATTCGTAGTTCAGTATGTTTACCTTAAGAAGCTTTACGTTAATGGAAAGATGGAGGTCTTTAATAGGGATCCAAGAATGATGAACGGAGATCCTTAGCAGCTGCTCCTCAAGTGTGAAGCACTCCACCGGTATCCACCAAGAAAACGATGTAATGAAGGAGGAGGAGATGGAGAGAATTAGGGTTTTGTAAATCTTTTTGGTTGAGGCAAAAATAGGGTCTATAATAGTATATTTATAGGCAAAATTTTCAGCTGAAAATTTTCCCATAAAATATTGTTATTATAAACCCTTTATTATTCTCACTAATAATTAAAACACCTTTTAATTATAAATCCTTTTTCTAAACTTTTTAGAAATAATTCTCTCACTTGATTTAATTTCCAAAAATTAAATTCTTAATTAATAATATTAAGAACCTTTTCTTAATTAATTTATAATCAATTAAATTTCATTTAATCAATTATTAAATTTTCCAATTAATTATTTATTTCATAAATAAATAATTATCAGTCATTATTAATTAATTCCTCCACCATTAAATCATTCTCTTTTATGGTGTGACCCTGTAGGTTCAATATTAAGCCGGTAGTAGAAATAAATAATAATAAAACTATTTTATCATTATTTATATAAATTCTCTAATTCATTAAATATGATTAATTAATTAATCATATTTATTCTACATTGTGAGGGATACTTCTCAGCATATCGCGACTATCCGGATAATACGAATTCACTGCTTAGAATACCAAGAACCTATTCAGTGAGTAGTTACCGTACAATTAATTCCTTCTACCCTGCAATGTCACGATTAAATACAAGGCATGGAACTTGTTTCAAGCCTATTTTATTTAATCACTTGCTTTCCCATTCACTATGCTTAGTTCTATTTAATGTAAATTACGATTAAATACAAGGCATGGAACTTGTTTCAAGCCTATTTTATTTAATCACTTGCTTTCCCATTCACTATGCTTAGTTCTATTTAATGTAAATTAGAAACTCCTTTCTAATTTCATTCACTCTGGCCAGAGATTCCAGAACTAACATAAGTGGATCAGCATTGAACATTCTCTTCCTACACTAGAAGGGGTAGATCCTTTATTGATCATACACTATCTTTGTGTAAAATTCCTATACCCAGTAGAGCCCTTATAATTGTCCCTTGAGACTAAGAACTAAACCAAAGCATAGTTCAGTGTACACAAGATGACTATGATGACCTCAAGTCTAAGGATACTTGTACAACTATCACTATATGAACAACTGCTGACACATGAGTGAACTCCATCAGTTGTTCAGCTGTGTGAGTCATGTTCAGTGAACTTATTCTATAATAAGCACCTACATACTAGCTATAGTGTCACCACACAAATGTCTATGAGAACAGACATCCTTCATAATGAAGCAAGCATAGTATGTACCGATCTTTGCGGATTATTAATTACCAGTTAGTAATCCTACGACCAGGAACTATTTCAGTTTAGAGTTATCATATTTTAGGTCTCATTATTATGATCTCATCACAATCCATTAAAAGCTTTACTCTAAACTGTGGTATATCTTATTTAAATATATAAATAGATAGAGCCCGCAATAAAAACAAAACAAGCCTTTTATTAATATCAATGAAATCAAAACAGATTACATAAAAGTGATTCCTAAATCCTCATACATGATTGGACTTAGGACATATCTCTTTCAATAGTGCCCAGCATAATAATGTACACTATGAAAATGACTGTATTATAAGCTTATGTAAAACATTATATATGATAATTATGTTATATTCGAAATTAGTTTTCCTTGGTGATACACACCTTCTTATGAAAACAATTCTTTAAGGGATTTTATTATCCTGCGAATACCTTAATAGTAAACTCAGCACCTAGGTTTGGGTTACGGTACTGCATCACAATTTCAATTGGAAGAATTAGGACACTCGTTGGAAGCTTTACGTTAAGAAGCTTAAGAAGCTTTACGTTAAGAAGCTTTACGTTAATGGAAAGATGGAGGTCTTTAATAGGGATCCAAGAATGATGAACGGAGATCCTTAGCAGCTGCTCCTCAAGTGTGAAGCACTCCACCGGTATCCACCAAGAAAACGATGTAATGAAGGAGGAGGAGATGGAGAGAATTAGGGTTTTGTAAATCTTTTTGGTTGAGGCAAAAATAGGGTCTATAATAGTATATTTATAGGCAAAATTTTCAGCTGAAAATTTTCCCATAAAATATTGTTATTATAAACCCTTTATTATTCTCACTAATAATTAAAACACCTTTTAATTATAAATCCTTTTTCTAAACTTTTTAGAAATAATTCTCTCACTTGATTTAATTTCCAAAAATTAAATTCTTAATTAATAATATTAAGAACCTTTTCTTAATTAATTTATAATCAATTAAATTTCATTTAATCAATTATTAAATTTTCCAATTAATTATTTATTTCATAAATAAATAATTATCAGTCATTATTAATTAATTCCTCCACCATTAAATCATTCTCTTTTATGGTGTGACCCTGTAGGTTCAATATTAAGCCGGTAGTAGAAATAAATAATAATAAAACTATTTTATCATTATTTATATAAATTCTCTAATTCATTAAATATGATTAATTAATTAATCATATTTATTCTACATTGTGAGGGATACTTCTCAGCATATCGCGACTATCCGGATAATACGAATTCACTGCTTAGAATACCAAGAACCTATTCAGTGAGTAGTTACCGTACAATTAATTCCTTCTACCCTGCAATGTCACGATTAAATACAAGGCATGGAACTTGTTTCAAGCCTATTTTATTTAATCACTTGCTTTCCCATTCACTATGCTTAGTTCTATTTAATGTAAATTACGATTAAATACAAGGCATGGAACTTGTTTCAAGCCTATTTTATTTAATCACTTGCTTTCCCATTCACTATGCTTAGTTCTATTTAATGTAAATTAGAAACTCCTTTCTAATTTCATTCACTCTGGCCAGAGATTCCAGAACTAACATAAGTGGATCAGCATTGAACATTCTCTTCCTACACTAGAAGGGGTAGATCCTTTATTGATCATACACTATCTTTGTGTACAAATTCCTATACCCAGTAGAGCCCTTATAATTGTCCCTTGAGACTAAGAACTAAACCAAAGCATAGTTCAGTGTACACAAGATGACTATGATGACCTCAAGTCTAAGGATACTTGTACAACTATCACTATATGAACAACTGCTGACACATGAGTGAACTCCATCAGTTGTTCAGCTGTGTGAGTCATGTTCAGTGAACTTATTCTATAATAAGCACCTACATACTAGCTATAGTGTCACCACACAAATGTCTATGAGAACAGACATCCTTCATAATGAAGCAAGCATAGTATGTACCGATCTTTGCGGATTATTAATTACCAGTTAGTAATCCTACGACCAGGAACTATTTCAGTTTAGAGTTATCATATTTTAGGTCTCATTATTATGATCTCATCACAATCCATTAAAAGCTTTACTCTAAACTGTGGTATATCTTATTTAAATATATAAATAGATAGAGCCCGCAATAAAAACAAAACAAGCCTTTTATTAATATCAATGAAATCAAAACAGATTACATAAAAGTGATTCCTAAATCCTCATACATGATTGGACTTAGGACATATCTCTTTCAATAGTGCCCAGCATAATAATGTACACTATGAAAATGACTGTATTATAAGCTTATGTAAAACATTATATATGATAATTATGTTATATTCGAAATTAGTTTTCCTTGGTGATACACACCTTCTTATGAAAACAATTCTTTAAGGGATTTTATTATCCTGCGAATACCTTAATAGTAAACTCAGCACCTAGGTTTGGGTTACGGTACTGCATCACAATTTCAATTGGAAGAATTAGGACACTCGTTGGAGCCACTGCATATGATGATCAGTCGTAATACGATAATAGTAACCTTTTCTACTAGTAGAAGGACGACACCTTCGTATCCCGGTTATCACCCTTGCCACATTCGGGTTACGTGTCCCATTTTTGGGTATACACATACTTCACAAGTTCCTGAGTACACAGAGTACCTTCGCCTGAGGTACCTTTGGTAGTCCATCTAGCCACATAGTACCAGAGTCTACCCCTCATTTTTCCTTTTAAAAGAATTCTATCATATCTCGAGAACTCGAACCACATCGCAGTTCCCCAAGCATTTTGCTTGTTGATAGAAACAGTTTATCTTACTAAGATATAAATGTATATATATATATATACATACTTCCGAAATTTTTGGAGGAAGTACTAAGGATGTGAGTTGACCGTTGTCAACAGATAATTAATTAAGGGGAAAAAGTTTCTCCTTGAAACTATATTCAAAATATTAAATAAGTTGGGATAATATTCTCCGACGATCTGAAATTATTCGAATGATTTTTGAAAATTAGAAGGTAATTTAAATCCAGTTCTATGATTTTTAAATCATAAAGAAACCCTTTAATAAATAGTAAAAAATTAAATGATAATCGATAAATAATTAAACCTCGAAGGAGTTTACTTTTAAAAGAATAAAATAATATTCCTCAACTAATTTATGTTTAATATATTAATAACTTTAATATTTAATCGAGATTGAAGTAAATATTTAATGGAGAATAATTCTCCCTAATAAGTGAATAGTAAGTAAATATTTCTTATCCAAATGGTAAAGTATAGTTGATGGAATACGGTCTTTGGAAATCATTTTAATAAAAGTTTGAGGTTTTTAATATTGGTAAGTGGACGTTGAGTCCCTTTAAAACGTACTACTATGAACTTGTAATCGTCCTATAATATCACCGGAATGATTCCCGGGTTTTTATCTTGAAATCCCGACCGACTCTCGGTCTTATTATAATACGTCACGCTTATAGCGGAATTAAACGTTTCACGATATACACTTATCGTACAACATCGCTATATCATGCAAAAATTCAATAACTACGTATCATGGCAAACATGGTACTTATGCAATGATAATAAAACAATTCTTTCACAACACAACAGTAAATGGAATTGGTTTCGTAAACTTGCTTAGGTATCTCGAGGTGGAGGATGCTCTAGGTTCCGCTCGGAAATCTATAATCATGAACACAATTCATTTCGTTAGGTCCCGTTCTAATTTACGGCTACCCGCACTCATGTGCTAATTAATATGCACCCTCTCAACTTATTTTATCCTTATTATTCCTTTAAGTCCTTATTCACATCATGTTCGCTTCCTTTTTCAAAGTATCTTAAGTTCATTTTCCATTTTCGTCGTCGGCTCCACTTATGGATTCATTGGTTTTTAATCGCGCTGTCTCGGCTCCGATATTTTTATAAATATGAAAAATCATTATTTTTACTTGAAATTTTTATGGAAGTTAGGAAACTCAAAATAATACTCTCTGTAAAATTTTCATGATTTAAGAATATTCTTAAGTCGATCCTTTATATTTTCAAAGTTCGTAATTCGTAGCAGTTTTTGTCTCGTAAATCACTTTTAGTAAAACGGCCATAACTTTTAATCCGTAAATCGGAATCAAGCTATTCAAGCACCTAAACGATCCTTATAACATTTCCTATCATAAGAAAGGGTTATTTTTGAAGAAAATATAGTTTACACCTTCGGTACATTCTGCAGAAACTTAAGGTTTACATTTTGTTCGTTTTAACGAGATTACGTTTACGATCGGAGTTTCGTTTACGCCTTAAATCTTTATACTACCACCAACAATAATCATATCATCATCAACACACTAACTCCTCTAAAGAACATCTTGTTCTTGAGGCAACAACAGTCAACCTTAAATCTACTTAACTAAACATCAAGATCTTAACAATATCACCACTAAAACTATGTTTATAACTGCATACTAAAAGGATCTTTAATTTAAATCTTAAATAAAGTTGGGTCAAAGATTTTTACCTTTCTTGAAAGCTTGAGATGTGTTCTTTAGGATGGTGGAATCTTGGGAGTGCTTGGTATGGTTTTTGGAACCTAAAACCACCATTGAAATCAAGAAAACAAAGAAGAGTTGCTATTCATACTATTCACTAGCAACTTTCTTGATTTTATTTCACCCATCAAACCTTGATAAAAAGAGATCAAAGAATTATCTTACCTTAGTTTGGTTGTTAGGAAGCTTGAGAATTAATGGGAGGATTTATCCATGGCTAGAACTTGGAGATTAGATTTTGAATTCCTTGGTGAAGAAGAAGAAGTCGAATGGAAGAAATGGGGAGATAATAAGTGTTTTGTGCTTGCTTCCTTAGTTGCTTCTAGGAAATTATGTTGGTGATATCTTATATTGATTTGATATTCTCTAGTTTAGAATCCTAGGTTTATTCTTGTTGCCAAATCCATGGACAAATCTAAGTAGCTTCCTAGTTTACAAGCTAAGCTACTTGTTTTAGCTTCCTTAGCTCACTATTTCATTAGCCTTGGTTGATCATCCTATATCTAGCTCACTATTTGATAAATTAACCATGGTTACTTTCTTACCATGGTTAGTTAGTGCGTTATTTTTATTTAATCGTTTAAGCGTTCGCTCGGTCGCTTAAATGTTTTTGTAATACTTCCTCGTAAATGGTTCGCGACGTAATTCCTTTCGTATTTATTCCTTATATTTTGAATTATCATACTTGGATATAAATCCGTAGGGTTTTAATCTTGTAATTATATTGTGATTCCCGTAATCCTCGATGAGTCGTAAATATGGTCATTTTTCAAAGTTCATTTTCTTCGAAAACTAATACATTTACATACACTGATTTGGTACGTATAATCATAATATCAACTCCGAAACTCATTTTCTCATGCACTATATAGTGTGGGCTCAAAAGTTTTTCCCGTCCGTTAGGGTTACTATTCATTAAACTTTTTAGAAGGTCTCAAAAATTCGAGTTATTACAGTCTTCCCCTCTAACAAGGATTTCATCCCGGAATCAATTAGAAAATAAGTGGGGATATCTATTCCTCATTGCGTCTTCAAGTTCCCAAGTTGACTCTTCGATATTTTGATTTCTCCATAAGATTCTAACCAGCTTCACAGTCTTGTTCCTCAGTACTTGTTCTTTTTGGTCCATTATCCTTACTGGCTGCTCGATGTAGGTCAGGTCTGGTTGTAAATCTACCCGCTCGTATTCTATTACATGTCGTACATCTGCATGGTATTTCCTTAACATGGACACGTGGAACACATTGTGCACTTGTTGCAGATTAGGAGGTAAGGTGAGCTCGTAAGCTAGAGGTCATATTCTCCTCAAAATTTCAAAAGGTCCTATGAATCTGGGACTCAACTTCCCTTTCTTCCCAAATCTCATCACTCTTTTCCACGGAGATACCTTCAATAGCACTGAATCTCCTACTTCATATTCCCTATCCTTCCTGGTATGGTCGGCGTACTTCTTTTATCTGTCCAGAGCTGCTACCAGTCTTTTCTTGATGAGTCCCACCATTTCCCTGGTCTGTTGGACTAACTCTGGTCATATTATCTTGTGTTCTCCAACTTCATCCCAACATAAGGGAGAGCGGCATCTCCATCCATAAAGAGCTTCATACGGAGGCATTCCTATGCTAGCGTGATAGCTATTATTGGAAGAAAATTTGATCAGGGGTAAGTGGTCATTCCACTTTCCTTTAAAATCAATGTCACATACTCGTAGTATATCTTCTAGGGTCTGAATAGTCCTTTCGCTTTGTCCATCAGTCTGGGGGTGGTAAGCGGTACTCATGTTTAGCCTGGTGCCTACGCATTCTTGGAAGCTTCTCCAAAATTGGGAATTAAACCTTGGGTCTCTATCTGACACTATGGCTACAGGAATGCCGTGTCTCACTACAATTTCCTTCAAGTAAATGTCCACCAACTTGTCTACGGTGTACCTTTCGTTGATTGGTAGGAAGTGTGCGGACTTGGTCAATCTATCTATGATAACCCATATGGAGTCGTGATTCGTCCTCGTCCTTGGTAGGCCTGTCACAAAATCCATGGCTATATACTCCCATTTCCATTCCGAAATTTCTAGGGGCCGTAATAGTCCACTAGGTCGCTGATGTTCAGCCTTCACTCTCTGGCATGTCAAGCACTTCCTGACCTAATCTGCTACTTCTTATTTTATGTTAGGCCACCAATAATATTCCTTAAGGTCACGGTACATCTTCGTACTTCCTGGGTGGATTGAATATCTGGAGCTGTGCCCTTCGTGCAGCAGCTCGTCCTTTAACTCTTGCACATTTGGAATCCAAATTCGGGACACATACCTCATGATCCCTTTCTCGTCCTTCTCGCATCTCACTTCTTCACCGGTCAATGTTTCTTTTTCTTCACTCGCCTTCTTTTCCTGACATACTCATATCTTTTCAGTCAGTTCCGGCACTAGCTTAATCTCAAATAATCCTTCCGTTCCTTTACCGATCATTCTCACGTCAATTTCCATCTTCTTGAATTCTTTAATTAGCTCCTCCGATGTCATTGTCATCTTGAGTTTTTCCTTCCTACTAAGGGCGTTAGTCACCACATTGGCTTTATCCAGGTGATACAAAATTTCACAGTCGTAGTCCTTAATCAACTCTAACCATCTCCTATGTCTCATGTTCAGTTCCTTCTGAGCAAAAATATATTTGAGGCTCTTATGGTCTGTGTAAATCTCGCATTTCTCACCGTACAGGTAGTGTCTCCAAATTTTCAGGGCAAACACTATGGCTGCTAATTCTAGATCATGCATAGGGTATCTGCTCTCATACTCCTTCAATTGCCGAGAGGTATACGCTATAACTTTGTCGTGCTGTATAAGCACACATTCTAATCCCTTACGCGATGCGTCACTGTATATCACAAACTCTCCCTTTTCATCGAGAAGAGCGAGCACTGGTGCTGACACCAGCTGTAACACCCCCAAATCCGGGGTCGGGGATCCGGGTTATCACGAGTTCCATTTCCCTTAATAACACTCAATCTTAATAAACAATCAACTACTCTATACTGTGACCCCACAATAAACACACACACCACAAGTTATAGTCTCAGAGATGAATATCCAAAAATAACACGAGTCATTTTATTCCACAATTATATGCCATTACACCTTAAAAGGGTTTCTGAATAAATTTACATTTCTTTGCCATTATTACAATTTATAAAGATACATAAGTTTGGTACATCAAAAGTTGAAAGCCTAGCCTATTGGTAGTTCCTACCTCAGCTACAACGACATCAACGCCTATAGGAAACTGCGAAACGTTTCCTATCCACTCGCTAATTGGGAGCTTGGTCCTGTTCATCTTGTCTATCTGATGTTGTGTGATGCAAGAAGAAAGCAAGGGTGAGCAACAAGCTCACCGAAATAATATGTATAATGATTAACAATATATGAGCATTCTCATAGTACTCATGAAAGTCTTGGTCAAGTAAATAAATGAACCAAGTTTGATATCTTATCACGACCAAGTCGCAAAATATTCAGTATATATGTATATATACTTTTCAAAATCTTGGAAGTCCTCTTCCATGCATAATATACATAGAGTTCCAGTTGATAACTGTATATAAATATCGTTGCAAGGTGATCTCATATATCTAACCTTATCTCAACGTTTTTGTGAAAATCTTTGTCATGCATAAGATAATCATTAACCCGGTATAAGTTGAAAAGATGAAGTTATAAGATACTCCAATATACTTATATCTTTTCCGAATACTACTTGAACTACCACCATTCAAGTTATAATTAGTTCATCCCATAGATGAAGCTACACGACAAAACTTGTATAGAATTAATCTTTGAAATATCATCAGAATGAAATGAAGTTACGAGATACTTCATTTGATGAAAACATAATTTTGAAAACTTGACCCTGCCAACACTTAACAATCGCCCAGCCGTAGCCTTTCGATCGAAGTGCTCTGGGTAGTGTTGCAGAAATATCCAATTGGATGATGAACTCATTACGGGAGTTTGCCGCGCCAGAAAGACCACTCACGATGATCAGTCGCAGTAGTGCAACCCCACCATTTTCTACATGTAGAGGAGAACCTGTCGGATTTACTTGTCAACCGAACACTGGACTCCTAAGTAATGGACCGTCTTAGCGGAACTTCCAGGCCATTTGGGCCAATATAATAAGGCTGGGCCGGCGCCACTCGACCACTTACGCCACTCCTAGTTCAGATGAAATCCATGACTCTGAAACATAAAACTTGTCCCCCCTTTCCCCAAGTAGAAACTTGTTGATACGGCTCCACCAAGAAGTCGTATCTAGTTGGAAAGGAAAACTCACCGATATTTCCCAGGCGGTTCCTGTTAATGGATTAACTTGTTCTAAGAATTTTACTTTCCGAGTGTTGGGTAAGTAATAAAAAACTCTTTTATCAAAACAGCAACCTTGTTGCGAATATAAAACACACCACAGAGTCGGATCCCTCAGGTTTTGAGCGAGTATTTAAATCCCCTTCGAAAGGAGGATCTTAAATATAAAAATGAGTTTTGGGATCCGCCCTAACTTTTAAAATCATTTTGAAGACTCGAAAACATTTTTAAAAATGTTTGGAGTAATGCTGATTTAATAAAATAAATCAGTCCCAATATATTAGAAAATATCTGAATATTATTATTTAAATAATATTCTTATAAAGAATAATCTTTATAAAAATAATTGAAGTAGAAGTTTTAAAACTCATACTTGAAATGAATAATAAATAACCAAAGATATACTTATACGAAAGTACGATCTTTATTTGAATAATCGGAAATAAGTTTGATTATCGAAACATTATTCTTTAATAAAATAAAGAATATTATTTAATAAAATAAGCGGAGTCATAAGTCCTCGAATAAATATTCAAAACAATATTCATTAAATAAAATAAGCGGAGTCATAAGTCCTCAAATGAATATTCAAAACAATATTCATTAAATAAAATAAGCGGAGTCATAAGTCCTCGAATGAATATTCAAAATAATATTCATTAAGTGAAATAAAGTTATCGAATAAACCTTATTCGAATAATAGTTTTGAAAACTATATATATATATATATAAATATATATATATATATAATATACTCGGGAACATCGTCTCCTGATTTAGAAAATATGTTCACCTTTGGGTCCCCTATACTAAGGGTATACGCAACTACTGCTTATCTTTAGCATAGGTACTATGCAACTTATAAGCAATTGAATCAACAATTAGATATTAAAATTACGAAACAGACATGCATATATACCATATCAGCATGCTCCAATATATCGCAAAATTTGCTAATAACAATCATGCACTTATCACAAGATAATGCATATACATATATTTACATCACAACAACAGTATAACGGGTAGAAAACTTGCCTGAGCGACTGGGGGTGATAAAAGGCTTGGGACGAGTCTGGTAAACTATAAACAACATATAAGTTGGAATTAAATCAAAGTCGCTTATGAATCTATACTTTAACCAATTAGACTCTAACGTTCGCTTTTGCGCTTAACGATTCACTTAAGTCGCTCGACTACCCTCGGCTCCACCATTTTTAATAAATTAACCATTAAGGATTTTAAGGCAATTCTTTTCCAAGTCCCCTACCAACAGCCTAACCCACTTTACATAATTGTTTCATACTCCAATTAGTCATTTAAGGGCCTTAACCAAGGTTTTAAAGTAAGGCGAGGGGTAATGGTTCGTTCGCGAAATGCCGTTACTTAAAACGGTCGTTTCTCCTAAACCGTACACCGGATTCAAGCGAACCACATATCAAAACGAAGCTCGTAACATGAACTATCTAAACATGGCAAAGGTTAGAATCTTTCAGTGAGTTAACGGGTCCTAAAGTTAAGAACAGGACAGTTAAGGAAAATCGGGCATTATGACGTTTATGTTTAAGCGATTTCAAATTTAATTAACACTCTAAATTATCATCAATTCACTCACAACCACCAATACAACAATATTCAACCATCATACTACAAACTCAGTCCCCAACTCCAAGTTTTACCAATTTATCCAACCAATCAAAGACCCAATATTCAAAACCAATACAAATCCACCAAAATTACTTATAATCAAAGATCAAGCCTTAATACTAACAATGCTTAATAAAACTTAATGGAATCATAAATTAAAAGCTAGGGTTTGAAGTTGATACCTTCCTTGGTAGGTGTTAAGTTTCTAGGAAGCCTTAGGGAGCCTTAATCTAACCTCCTACAAGCTTGATCTTTCCAAAAAAATCAAGAACACAAAGTTAGGTTTTGAAGTTTCTAAAAGTCAGATTGAAAGAACTGTCAAAACGAGGGTCTTACCATGCTTATTTGGATGAGACTTGTGAACAAGAGTTGTAGGCCATCTCAATACCTTTCAAAAGGGCTATAGAACATACTATTTGAGTGAGTATTGAAGGAGATATGGTAGTTTGAAGTTGCTGCTCCGGTTTTGGCCGAGAGCTTGCTTCTTTAAAATGAAAAGTCTAGTTTGTGTTATGATTTTTTTGTTTTGTTTCTTTGTTTATGGCTTGGCTAATTTTGAGGATTTACCATGGTAAAAAATGAATGGCTCACAATCAACCAACAACACACTTCTTTTTGTCATGCTTAGGTCATCATTCTTATGTCATCCAATTGCCACATGTCTCTTCCTTGTGGTTTGATGATGTCAAAATCCTTGGCTTCTTGTACAACCTTGTCTCTTGGTCGCTTTTTTGTTTTACGGTTCGCTTAACTTTCGTTCTCGTTCGTCGTTTGAGGGATCATATGTAATAACCCCAATTTTTGGAAATTTTTGAAACCCTTATGAATAGTGATTTTGCAGATTATACTGATTGAGAAAACTTTTCATGCCACACTATGTAAGGGTTCTGGTATGGATATTCTGTGATTTTATTAGTACTCTATGTGGTATATAAGTGTATGTAAAGATCGTCAAAATCCAATTCCGAACACTTTGATTTTTCCCGAAAATCCACTAGATACGAAAAGAATTGAGTATAAGGTAACAAGATAAGAAGGATTTAAATTAAAGGATTATAAGAGAGGATCATAAAAGGAATATAATATATTGAGAAAGGTTAAGGGAACCTAAGTAATAAGATCCCGGGTATGATCCCTCAAACGATAAACGAAAATGAAAGTTAAGCAAACCGTACAACAGATCAGCGGTCATTAGGCAAACAATTTGGAAGTTAATCAAAGGGATTAGAGAGGATGATGTCACCTAACCAATGAGAAGAGGACAAGGAGGGGAGGATGACATCATGAGGATGACCTAAGCATGACATAGGGAAGAAGGAGATGTGGTTGGTTTATAACCACACAAAGTCAAGGTTAGAAAGGTAATTACCTAAAAACAAATCAAAAACAACCAACCAAAGAATCAAATCAAAGAAAAAACACAAAACATTTCATCTTCTCCAAGCTTTACTCTCGGCTTTTTACTATTTCAAAGAAAGCAATTTTCAAAATTCAAGTTCAAGGCTTCCTCAATTGGTAAGATAATTCCATAGTGTTCCTTATGAATAGATATGGCTATCTTATGAGTTTAAGCCTTCAATTCTTTCTCAATCTTCTTCAAGAAATCAATGAAGAAGACAATGAATAGTGACTTCAAGAATTTTAACTTGATTTTCTTGTTTTTCCTTTAAGATCCAAGCATCCTTAAGTCATCTCAAGGCTTCTTAAGGCTTCCTAGCTACTCACACCACTTCAAGGAAGGTATATCATCTCCAAGCCCTAGATTCCTTTGTATAATAAGATGATTTTGATTGTTATGATGATATAGTAGCTTAATGCTTGGGGTTTAGAGTTTGGGTTGGAGTGGTAGTGAAATGGAATGGTGAATCTTGTTGTTTTGATTAAAAGAACTTAAGTATAGTTTAAATTCAAGTTTTAGGAGTAAGTAAATGGATTATAATGAGTTGGTTTGGGGTTGTTGTAATGTATTTTGGATGGAGGTTTGATTGGGTTGTGAATTGGGGTTGAATTGTGATTGTTTTGGAATGGTTTAAATTTGGGAAATCGCGTAAACATAGCCGTCGTAATGTCCGATTTACTTTAGACTGCTTTTGTTCATAACATTTGGACCCAAGAACTCCCTGCTAGATTATTACCATTGCCATTTTTAGATAGTTCATGTTACGAGCTTTGTTTTGATATGTGGTTCGTTAGATTCCGATGAACGGTTTAGGAGAAACGGCCGTTTTAAGTAACGACGTTTCGCGAACGAACCTTTACCCCTCGCCTTAGTTTGAAACATAGGTTCAAGACCTTAAAGGACTAATTGAAGTATGAAACATTTATGTAAGGTGTAATAGGCAGTTGGTAAGACACCCGCGAAGGAATCGCCTTAAAACTCGTAATGGTTAAATTATTAAAAATGGTGGAGCCGAGGGTACTCGAGTGACTTAAGAGAATCAGTAAGCGCAAAGCGAGCGTTAGAGTCTAAGTTGGTTAATGTATAGATTTACAAGTGACTTTGGTTTAATTCCAACTTACTTGTTGTTTATAGGTTACCAGACTCGTCCCGAGCCATTCGTAACCCCCAGTCGCTCAGGCAAGTTTTCTACCCGTCATACTGTTGTTGTGATGTATACACTTGTATATGCATTATCTTGTAATAGATGCATGATGGTTATATTAGCAAATTCTTGCGATATATTGTAGCATGTGATATGGTACATATGCATGCCTGTTTCGTATTCTTGCCATATATATCTGTTGGTTCAATTGATAATACATATGCTAGAGAATAGCGGTAATTTGCATATACCCTTAGTATATGGACCCAAAGGTGAAAACATTTTCTAAAACCGGGAGTCGAGGATCCCGAGTAGATGTTATATATATATATATATTTATATATATATGGTTATAGTTTTCAAAACTATTAATCGAATAAGGGTTATTCGATAACTTTATATTAATTAATGAATATTATTTGAATATTCATTCGAGGACTTATGACTCTGTTTATTCTATTTAATGATTATTAATTGGATATTCATTTGATGATGTATGACTCCGTTTATTTTATTTAATGAATATTATTTATAATATTCATTCGAGGTATTATGACTCCGCTTATTTTTTAATAATATTCTTTATTTTATTAAAGAATAATGTTTCGATAATCAAACTTATTTTCGATTATTCAAATAAAGATAGTACTTTCATATAAGTATATCTTTAGTTATTTAATATCCATTTCAAGTATAAGTTTTAAAACTTCTACTTCGATTATTTTTATAAGGATTATCTTTATGAGAATATTATTTAAATAATAATATTCAGATATTTTCGAATATATCGGGACTGATTTATTTTAATAAATCAGCAGTACTCCAAACATTCTTAAAAATGTTTTCGAGTCTTCAAAATGATTTTTAAAGTTAGAGTGGACCCCAAAACTCATTTTTATATTTAAGATATTCCTTTCAAAGGTGATTTAAATACTCGCTCAAAACCTGGGGGATCCAGCTCTATGGTGTATTTTATATTCGCAACGTGGTTGCTGTTTTGAGAAAACAAATGAATTGATTACTTACCCAACGTTCGGGAAGTAAGCCCATCTAATTGAGTCAGCATAAGCGACAGGCCGGGGTACGGTCTATCAAAGTGTAAGTGGCTGGATGGCAGTCCATCAACGTGTAAGAGGCCGGGTGGCGGTCCAGCACAAGGTCCTAATGAGGCCAGGGTGATGACCGGTGGGGGATTCATCCATCTACTAGTAGAAAAGGTTACTTAATGGGTATCTTTGCCTGATCAGCAAGATATCAGGTTTATGCCAAAATTCGTTTCTTTCCAAATTCATTAGATATTACAACTCTGTTCATACTTTACATGATAGAGATTTTCAGGAAATGTATGAGATATATATATATATATATATATATATATATATATATGGATATATATATCAGGACTTAATAAAGTATCTCGTAACTTCATTATTTATAATGATATTTCAAAGATTGAATCTATTCAAGTCTTATCTTGTAGTCTCATCTGGGTGATGAACTTTGAAACTGATTATAACTTGAACGGTGGTAGTTCAAGTAGTATTTGGATATAAGTATATTGGAGTATCTTGTAACTTCATTTTTTTTAAACTTATATCTAGTAAATGATTATCTTATGCATGACAAAGATTTTCAGAAAAACGTTGAGACAAGGTTAGATATATGAGATCACCTTGCAACGGTATTTTTATACAGTTATACACCGGAACTCTGTGTGTATTATGCATGGAAGAGGACTTCCAATATTTTGAAAAGTATATATGTATATATATACTGAATATTTTGCGACTTCATCGCATTAAGATATCAATTTGGTTCATTTCTTTTGACCAAGACTTTCATGAGTACTATGAGAAGGCTCATATATTGTTAATCATTATACATATTATTTTGGTGGGCTTGCTGCTCACCCTTGCTTTCTTCTTTCATCACACAACATCAGATAGATAAGATGAACATGACCAAGCTCCCAATTCGCAAGCGGATAGGAAATGTTCCAGAGTTTTCTGGAAGCGTTGAGGCCGTTGTAGCTGAGGTAGAAATTACCAATAGGCTAAGTTTTCAACTAATGATGTACCAGACTTATGTATATTATGAGTTGTAATAATGGCAGAGAAATGTAAATTTATTCAGAAACCTGTTTAAGGTGTATTGGCATGTAATTGTGGAATAAAACGACTTGTTCTCTGAGACTATAACTTGTGGTATGTGTGTTTATTGTGGGGTCACAGTACAGAGTAGTTGATTAATTATTAAGATTGGGTGTTATTAAGGGAAATGGAACTCGTGACAACCCGGATCCCCGACCCCGGATTTGGGGGTGTTACAGAAGTGGTATCAGAGCCAAGCGTTATAAACCTCAGAGATGATGTGACGTAAAGATAATAAGTTCACTAAGATAATAAGAACTCTTGCCAAGTTCATAGTCGGGCTACCTAACGTAGTACTTACAGTTAAAACCCTTGCGGGAACCCTTATAAATATCGTGATAGTAACATAGTTCGTTCTTGTATAGGGCAGCGGGGCACCGAACCCTGAGGTTCAGGAGCATCAACATGAGGATGTTTTATTACAAGCTGGAGATCAAATTGTGAATCCGATGGAGTACCCTAATGAGGGACCGGATGAGATTCATATTGAGAATGTTACGGTTGAGGATGTTATTCCGGAAAGGATTGTGGCTGAGGAGGATCTCATGGAGGATCCTGATGAGAATGAAGAGAGGACCGCTGAGGAATTGATGACCGTAGTCAGGGCGACTACCAGAGCAAGAATGGCCGCGAGGGTAGCACTAGAGGATGAAGAGTTACCAAGGGCACAAAGGTTAATGAGGGCAGAAGGAGTGGGGCCTTCCACAACCCCAATTATACCAGTATCAGACCCTCTTCCAGAGGTTCCTGTAGACATCCATGAGGTTCCACCAATTCCTGTTCCCTCCCCTGTACAGACCCCATCACCTACTGAGGAAATGCCACCTTTATCTCCTGCACCATTGTCACCTGATACCGTGCTTGGTTATCCGTTTGGATCTCCTGGGTCTGCGCCACCTGCACCCCATGGACTGCTAGATGCTACCACTCAGGCTTCTCTTATCGCCAATTATTACATGACTTTGGGCGGCCTGTCCGAGGCCCGTAATGTTAGGAGTGATCTGTTGGATCGACTTACTGCACCAAGGATTGAAGGCGGGGTACTTCCGGCAGGATTAGCTCATAGCATGGAAAGGATTGAGGCTACCACCCGTGTTACAGCTAGAGGCCATCTTGTGGGTCAGATTGATCCAGCTCTACTTGCAACTATCCTAGACCTCATCACCGCCTTAATGGAGCAGGTTAGGGATGTCGTGCGTGCCCGCATTTCTTGATCCATAATAGTGTGCAGAGTCTGAACAATCTGACAAGAATTTCATGCAACACCGCTTTTGGAGGATTAGCCTAAGTTATGGATGATTAGTTTTAATGACTAGATGATTATCTATGGTAGTACTTTTGAGATAGAAGCGATCAGATCAAATGATGTAATTCTCTTTAATGTGTTCAGTTGTTGTACCCTCGAATAAATGGTTATGTATATATTCGTTAATTTCAGTTCAGATCAGTTTTTTTGTGATAAGATCACATTGTTAATTGCTCTATTAACACTTAAGAGAGTGTCATGAAGTTTATCGAACTTGAGAATTCATAATTTACAATCGTGCAAGGACTGAACGAGGGAAAGACTTGAGCAAAGTAAGTAAGACAAATATCCAGAGATTCTCAAAAAATTTCCAACTAATATGCCCCCACAAGGAATAAGATTAGGGGTAGACCTTGAATGTGATAATCAGGGAGGTTGCAATTAAGATATAAGGAACCCAGAATATACTAAAGTGGAAAATGAGGAGTTTAAATTAAAAGATGACCCCAATTATGGGGAGTAGGAAGAAATATTTAGACTGAGAAAACAGAAGTCGAGCGAGGTCAGGAGACCCGAGACGGTACTCCTATACGGAAATTCATGGACCTGTCTAAACAGAACTTATACTTTATTCCCAACCACCACCTTGAGGGAAACAAGGTAGTGGAAAATTCTTTCAGGACCTCTAAGTCGCTAAGCTCTCAGAGTTCCAAGGAACAAGCTGGCCCAGTCGAGGCAAGAGCCTGGCTAAAGGAAATATAGGAATCATTTTAGATTCTAAATGATGGACGAACCACAAAAGACTGTTTTTGTCACTTACCCTCCTAAGAGAGAGACCACCTGCTGGTGAAAGGCCAAGGAAGGCACGGAGCAAGAGATTATAATAAACTGATTTAAGTTCAGTCAATTGTTTTCAGAAAAGTAACTTCCAAGGTTATGGAGATATTGTAAAAGCTTTAGAGCCAGAGCAAAGGCAGACGAGTATGATGAATTATGAATCTAAGTTGTAAAAGTTGTCAAGATTCGTTCTGAGGGCACGAATCCAGAATGACGAGATATTTGAAATCAATGCTTATGTTGTGTTGGTTCATGAAATAATGATAAGAGAAAGGAAAAAAAAGGAATTGAAGTGGAAAGGAATATAAAGGCAATAGAGTTTGAGGAATGATAAGGGAGTTGGGTATGAGGAAACCCTAAAGACTCGTAGCAATAGAAATAGAGAAGTATGTAATCTTCAGGATGAGGGTAATTCACCATGAGTTAAAAAAATTGATGGTTGAAGGCATAAGAGATATATATATTTTATTCCCTGTAAGTTGGGAGGATCCGAGGCAACCTTGAGATAGTTCGAAGGATGAATAATGAGATGCGGATAGACTGAGGAGACAAGGAAGTAAGAAATTAGGAAAATTGGATGAAGGAAGTGACCTTCAAGAATGTGAAGTGTAAGACCGGCGGCTTGATACCCAGAAAGGGAGATGCCATGTATGAAAGATATCCCAACATTGAGGTGATTGTTGAGATAAGCAACAAAAGTAAATAAGGAATTATTAAGAAGAGGTTCACGGTGAACACGACCAATATCTTCCAGAACATCCTTGTTATCGTTACCAAATTAGGCAAGAAAAGCGGATAACCGTTGTTATCTTTTGGAGGCCATTTTGATTGACCTCATTTTGAATACAGATGTTATTGTGAAAATTAGGAATATACTATCGAGGTGGGAATGATTGAATAAGACACCCTTATCAGGGATATATGACTTGATTTATCCATGGAAGGATGCGTGTACCTTTTTAAAGGTGGAATTAAGGATAGAACATCGGTAACTTAAAACGAATCCTAGGGGAATGCATAAAGGATGGCATTTCACCCTTAATAGGGATAATATGAGTTTTGACAGTATGAATTGGAAAGAATTAAGGTAACAACAACCTTTAAAGAATCAGTGGAGAAATTTTTCAAAAGTATATAGACAATGATTCTAGTATTAGTATATGGTACTTTGATATGCCCTGTATCCAGGGAATACAGGAGGAACGATTCAAGGATAACCTTAGAGGTTTTACAAGGAGAAAGGTAATATTCAAAATTCTCAAGAATAGAAATGTTGATAAAGGAAATATGACGTAATTATAATGATGCCAAGTGAGGCACGTGTTAAACCACGAGAAGGTATGGATCGAACCAGTAAGGGTCGAAGTTGTTCAGGGCAATTAGGACTTAAGATAAAAAGATGTTCTAATTATGATTGAGAGCCAGTCGTGACAGTGATTAACCTCTAAAGACTGAGGCAATAACTTATGGAAAAATGGTGATATTTTTTTTACTCATCAGATTTTAAGGAAAACATCTTCACATAACCTGTGATTGAAATGAGGTATAAAATTTATTTGGAGGTGGTTAAAATGACATTGACTGTAAGGAAATTTTACTATCAGGAAAAGCCAAAGAGGTGGCCGACACTTTAAAGGTAAGAGGATAATTATAGGCGCTTGTGCCAAAGAAATACAGTGATGATGGTTAAATCTATGAAGGTTGTATTATGGTTTGGAAAATTGACATTCCTTCTGATGACTGTGCAATACCCAACCGTAATAGTAGTTTGGTAAAGGTTTAATTCGTGTAATCGCCATGAGCGGGCTATCTATCTCATAAGGTACTATCTTGAGAATAATCCAGGACCATGTTTCAAAAAGGACTAAACGAACCTTTGAGTTAAGTCTTCTATTGAAGGCATATGATTAAGAATGGTATTCACCTGCTATCGTTGCTTTGACTGAAACTCTTCTGCAATTTTATCTACTTCATGTCATGAAAGTACGTCAGAGTTTGGAGTGTTCTTCATGAATTATGATTGGTGATTATGTTAACTCCTTAGAAGTATTCTATACGACATGTATGGACTCCGTATGGTTAGATATTAAGATTTCATGGAAAGTGAATGACGACAGTAGGTCAGTGGTGGACCATAGTAATGCAGCAATGATTCTGCGAGTAATGAGCTGATTACAACCGTGAGAGTTGTATTGGAATGGATGTTGAGATTGAGTACCACTAATCGGGTCGTGGTAGTGTATAAGTTATCATTGATAGACTAATTAAGTAGAGTATCTACCTATTGAATATTTATTCCCTCTTATGAAGAGAGAGTCGTATTACTATATGAGGAAGGATGCGGTGCAAGCATAGAATTCTAGTAACGATGATGTCTAGAATGAGATCCCAGGTTCGATTTTCGATATCGAGGGAGTTTCAAAGGTGATTGTGTATAAACTCGAGGAAGAGCATGGGTCCATAGAATGATGGACGGAATAGCAAAAATATTAAGCATGTGAAATGTGATGCTATAATACTTGATGTTGATATAAATACATATATGTTTTGTTCTCCTATGACAAACCTCTATAGTTCAGAGGTAGATTCCAAGCCAGATATTTTATGGCAATATTTTTTTACATATATACAATTCTCTTCTGTTCGTTCTTTTCTCTTCTTTTCATTTCATGTAAGCTGAGAAGAACAACCCTTCCAGAAGGGGAGGTATTTCCGAATGACTATCTATCTTTGTGATAGAAGCCTAGTAGGATACCACATGTTGTTTAATTGCTTGTCAAGTACTAAAGGCTGGCCACCTTCTGTACTAACTATGCGATATAACAAGTGTTCATGATCATAGTAATCTCTCAACAAATTCCTTTACTTCTATATGATTGATCAAATTTTGGAAAATAGAAACAGCTGAAAAAGGAGTAATAAAGTTGTGGTAGTATTCGGAATGGAAACACATTCATGATACTAAGGTTGACGTGGTTATTAAAAGGTTATAGAACGCTAACGAGCAAAAGTATAACCAGTATAATATTAGGAACGGAAGGTAGTAGCGACTACGAACTGGAAAAGGATGGGTAGTGAGAAGCAAAAGCTATAATGCTAGAAGCTATAATGAGAGTCTGTGCAATAGACTTGAAAGAAATTGGAATGATCACTTAACGCGGATTGAGTTATCTTACGACAATAGATCGTATGTCAGGTATCGAGATGTCGTCTTATGAGATTTTTGAGGGAAGACAATGTCGATCCCCCTTATGTTAGGATGAAGTTGTAGAGCGCAAGATACTCGGACCAGCAGTGGTCTAAAGGACCAAGGATTTAATAGATTTAATCAGAGGACGGCTGGTAGTAGCCCAAGATGGACATAAGAAGTATGTTGATTTGACACGAAAGGACAAGGAATGGGAAGTAGGGGACCTAGTGCTGTTATAGGTATTCCCTTGGAAGGGGTTAATGAGATTCGGAAAGAAAGGAAAGCTAAGTCCACCAATTGTTGGACCCTTGGATATAATAAGAAGTATTGGGAGGTTAGCATATGAGCTAGCCTTACCCCAGAACATGTAGCAAGTCATAACGTGTTTCACGTATCAATGTTAAGGAAGTGTAATTCGGATGCCAGACAAATAGGGGCATATGAGCACATAGACACGCAACCCGACGTAACCTATATGGAGCAACCAGGAAGGGTTATAGAGTGAAAAGGAACAAGTGCTTAGGAGAAGGATTATCAAACTAGGCAGAGTTTGGTGGTGGGACCACAATATGGGAAAATTTACTCGAGAGTTAGAAAGTGCAATGCTAAGAGAGTATCCCTATTCTTTTTCTATCTGATTCCGGGACGGAATCCTTTTAAGGAGGGGAGACTGTAATAACCCCAATTTTTGGAAATTTTTGAAACCCTTATGAATAGTGATTTTGCAGATTATGCTGAATGAGAAAACTTTTCATGCCACACTATGTAGGGGTTCTGGTATGGATATTCTGAGATTTTATTAGTACTCTATGTGGTATATAAGTGTATGTAAAGATCGTCAGAATCCAATTCCGAACATTTTGATTTTTCCCGGAAATCCACTAGATACGAAAAGAATTGAGTATAAGGTAACAAGATAAGAAGGATTTAAAGGATTATAAGAGAGGATCATAAAAGGAATATAATATATTGAGAAAGGTTAAGGGAACCTAAGTAATAAGATCCCGGGTATGATCCCTCAAACGATAAACGAAAACGAAAGTTAAGCGAACCGTATAACAGATTAGCGGTCATTAGGAAAACAATTAGGAAGTTAATCAAAGGGATTAGAGAGGATGATGCCACCCAACCAATGAGAAGAGGACAAGGAGGGGAGGATGACATCATGAGGATGACCTAAGCATGACATAGGGAGGAAGGAGATGTGGTTGGTTTATAACCACACAAAGTCAAGGTTAGAAAGGTAATTACCCAAAAACAAATAAAAAACAACCAACCAAAGAATCAAATCAAAGCAAAAACACAAAACATTTCATCTTCTCCAAGCTTTACTCTCGGCTTTTTACTATTTCAAAGAAAGCAATTTTCAAAATTCAAGTTCAAGGCTTCCTAAATTGGTAAGATAATTCCCTAGTGTTCCTTATGCATAGATATGGCTATCTTATGAGTTTAAGCCTTCAATTCTTTCTCAATCTTCTTCTAGAAAACAATGAAGAAGACAATGAATAGTGACTTCAAGAATTTTAACTTGATTTTCTTGTTTTTCCTTTAAGATCCAAGCATCCTTAAGTCATCTCAAGGCTTCTTAAGGCTTCCTAGCTACTCACACCACTTCAAGGAAGGTATATCATCTCCAAACCCTAGATTCCTTTGTATAATAAGATGATTTTTATTGTTATGATGATATAGTAGCTTAATGCTTGTGGTTTAGAGTTTGGGTTGGAGTGGTCGTGAAATGGAATGGTGAATCTTGTTGTTTTGATTAAAAGAACTTAAGTATAGTTTAAATTCAAGTTTTAGGAGTAAGTAAATGGATTATAATGAGTTGGTTTGGGGCTGTTGTAATGTATTTTGGATGGAGGTTTGATTGGGTTGTGAATTGGGGTTGAATTGTGATGGTTTTGGAATGGTTTAAATTTGGGAAATCGCGTAAATATAGCCGTCGTAATGTCCGATTTACTTTAGACTGCTTTTGTTCCTAACATTTGGACCCAAGAACTCCCTGCTAGATTATGACCATTGCCATGTTTAGATATTTCATGTTACGAGCTTCGTTTTGATATGTGGTTCGTTTGATTCCGATGAACTGTTTAGGAGAAACGGCCGTTTTAAGTAACGACGTTTCGCGAACGAACCTTTACCCCTCGCCTTACTTTGAAACATAGGTTAAAGACCTTAAAGGACTAATTGAAGTATGAAACATTTATGTAAGCTGTAATAGGCAGTTGGTAAGACACCCGCGAAGGAATCGCCTTAAAACTCGTAATGGTTAAATTATTAAAAATGGTGGAGCCGAGGGTACTCGAGTGACTTAAGAGAATCAGTAAGCGCAAAGCGAGCGTTAGAGTCTAAGTTGGTTAATGTATAGATTTACAAGTGACTTTGGTTTAATTCCAACTTACTTGTTGTTTATAGGTTACCAGACTCGTCCCGAGCCATTCATAACCCCCAGTCGCTCATGCAAGTTTTCTACCCGTTATACTGTTGTTGTGATGTATACACTTGTATATGCATTATCTTGTAATAGATGCATGATGGTTATATTAGCAAATTCTTGCGATATATTGTAGCATGTGATATGGTACATATGCATGCCTGTTTCGTATTCTTGCCATATATATCTTTTGGTTCAATTGATAATACCTATGCTAGAGAATAGCGGTAATTTGCATATACCCTTAGTATAGGGATCCAAAGGTGAAAACATTTTCTAAAACCGGGAGTCGAGGATCCCGAGTAGATGTTATATATATATATATTTATATATATATATGGTTATAGTTTTCAAAACTTTTAATCGAATAAGGGTTATTCGATAACTTTATATTAATTAATGAATATTATTTGAATATTCATTCGAGGACTTATGACTCTGTTTATTCTATTTAATGATTATTAATTGGATATTCATTTGATGATGTATGACTCCGTTTATTTTATTTAATGAATATTATTTATAATATTCATTCGAGGTATTATGACTCCGCTTATTTTTTAATAATATTCTTTATTTTATTAAAGAATAATGTTTCGATAATCAAACTTATTTTCGATTATTCAAATAAAGATAGTACTTTCATATAAGTATATCTTTAGTTATTTAATATCCATTTCAAGTATAAGTTTTAAAACTTCTACTTCGATTATTTTTATAAGGATTATCTTTATGAGAATATTATTTAAATAATAATATTCAGATATTTTCGAATATATCGGGACTGATTTATTTTAATAAATCAGCAGTACTCCAAACATTCTTAAAAATGTTTTCGAGTCTTCAAAATGATTTTTAAAGTTAGAGTGGACCCCAAAACTCATTTTTATATTTAAGATCTTCCTTTCAAAGGGGATTTAAATACTCGCTCAAAACCTGGGGGATCCAGCTCTGTGGAGTATTTTACATTCGCAACGTGGTTGCTGTTTTGAGAAAACAATTGAATTGATTACTTACCCAACGTTCGGGAAGTAAGTCCATCTAATTGAGTCGGCATAAGCGACAGGCCGGGGTACGGTCTATCAAAGTGTAAGTGGCTGGGTGGCAGTCCATCAAGACGTAAGAGACCGGGTGGCGGTCCAGCACAAGGTCCTAATGAGGCCAGGGTGATGACCGGTGGGGGATTCATCCATCTACTAGTAGAAAAGGTTACTTAATGGGTATCTTTGCCTGATCAGCAAGATATCAGGTTTATGCCAAAATTCTTTTCTTTCCAAATTCATTGGATATTACAACTCTGTTCATACTTTACATGACAGAGATTTTCAGGAAATGTATGAGATATATATATGGATATGGATATATATATCAGGACTTAATGAAGTATCTCGTAACTTCATTATTTATAATGATATTTCAAAGATTGAATCTATTCAAGTCTTATCTTGTAGTCTCATCTGGGTGATGAACTTTGAAACTGATTATAACTTGAACGGTGGTAGTTCAAGTAGTATTTGGATATAAGTATATTGGAGTATCTTGTAACTTCATTTTTTTTAAACTTATATCTAGTAAATGATTATCTTATGCATGACAAAGATTTTCAGAAAAACGTTGAGACAAGGTTAGATATATGAGATCACCTTGCAACGGTATTTTTATACAGTTATACACAGGAACTCTGTGTGTATTATGCATGGAAGAGGACTTCCAATATTTTGAAAAGTATATATGTATATATATATACTGAATATTTTGCGACTTCATCGCATTAAGATATCAACTTGGTTCATTTCTTTTGACCAAGACTTTCATGAGTACTATGAGAAGGCTCATATATTGTTAATCATTATACATATTATTTTGGTGGGTTTGCTGCTCACCCTTGCTTTGTTCTTTCATCACACAACATCAGATAGATAAGATGAACAGGACCAAGCTCCCAATTCACAAGCGGATAGGAAACGTTCCGCAGCTTTCTGGAAGCGTTGAGGCCGTTGTAGCTGAGGTAGAAATTACCAATAGGCTAAGTTTTCAACTAATGATGTACCAGACTTATGTATATTATGAGTTGTAATAATGGCAGAGAAATGTAAATTTATTCAGAAACCTGTTTAAGGTGTATTGGCATGTAATTGTGGAATAAAACGACTTGTGATTATTTTTGGATGATCATCTCTGAGACTATAACTTGTGGTGTATGTGTTTATTGTGGGGTCATAGTACAGAGTAGTTGATTAATTATTAAGATTGGGTGTTATTAAGGGAAATGGAACTCGTGACAACCCGGATCCCCAACCCCGGATTTGGGGGTGTTACATCATATCCGGGATCTTATTACTTGGGTTCCCCTAAACCTTTCTCAATATTTTATATTCCTTTTTATGATCCCCTCTTAAAATCCTTGAATTTAAATCCTTTTTATCCTGTCACCTTATACTCAATTCTTTTGGTATCTGGTGGATTTTCGGGAAAAAATCAAAGTGTTCGGATTTGGATTCTGACGATCTTTACATACACTTATTTACTTTATGGAATACTAATACGATCTTAGAATTTCAATAACAGTACTCCTATATAGTGTGGTCTGATAATTTTCCTTAATCAGCATCATCAGCAAAAGTTACTAGTCATCAGGGTTTCAAAAATTCCAAAAATTGGGGTTATTACAGTCTCCCCTCCTTAAAAGGATTCCGTCCCGGAATCAGATAAAAATGAATAGGGATATTTTCTTAGCATTGCACTTTCTAACTCTCAAGTCAATTTTCCCACATTGTGGTTCTACCACCAACTCTGACTAGTTTGATAACCCTTCTCCTAAGCACTTGTCCCTTTTTTTATCTATAACCCTTCCTGGTTGTTCCATATAGGTTACGTCTGGTTGCATGTCTATGCGCTCATATGCCCCTATTTGTCTGGCATCCGGATTACACTTCCTTAACATTTATACGTGGAACACGTTATGAACTTGCTACATGTTCGGGCGTAGGGCTAGCTCATATGCTAACTTCCTAATACGTCTTAATACCTTAAAGGGTCCAACAATTCGTAGGATTAGCTTTCCTTTCTTTTTGAACCTCATCCATGCTTTCCAAGGGAATACCTATAACATCACTAGGTCCCCTACTTCCTACTCTTTGTCATTTCATGTCAAATCAACATACTTCGTGTGTCGATCTTGGGCTACTACCAGCCGTCCTCTGATTAGATATATCCTTGGTCCTTTGGACTACTGCGGGTCTGAGCATCTTGCGCTCTACAACTTCATCCTAACATAAGGGAGATCGACATTGTCTTCCATCAAGGATCTCATAAGGCGACACCTGGATAATGACATATGATCTATTGTCATAAGAAAACTCAATCCGCGATAAATGATCATTCCAAATTCTTTCAAGTCTATTATACAGACTCTCATAATAGCTTCTAGCACTATAGCTTTTGATTCTCAATACTCCTTCTTTCCTTGTTCATAGTCATTATTATCTTCCGTACAGAATACTATTCTAGATATACCTTTACTCGCTAGAGTTTTATAACCTTTTAATTAATGCGTCAACCTTAGTATCACGAATGCGTTTCCATTCCAAATACCACCATATTTAGTACCACTTCATCTCTAGATGCCTCCATCTTCGAAAGCTTGGTCCTTCGTGTAGAAGTAAAAGAATTTATTGAGAGATCACTATGATCATGAACACTTGTTCTATTGCATAGTTAGTACAAAAGGTGGCCATCTTTTAGTACTTGACAAGCAATTAAACAACATGTGGTATCCTACTAGGCTTCTATCACACATATAGATAGTCATTCGGCAATACCTCCCCTTCTGGAAGGGTTGTTCTTCTCAGCTTATACAAAATGAAAAGAAAAGAACGAATTGAAGAGAATTGTATATATCAAAAAAAAATATACTGCCACAAAATATCTGGCTTGGAGTCTACCTCTGAACTATAGAGGTTTGTCATAGGAGAACAAAACATATATGTATATATATCAACATCAAGTATTATAGCATCGCATTTCACATGCCTAAATATTTTTTTGTTATTCCGTCCATCATTCTACGGACCCATGCTCTTCCTCGAGCTCATAAACACTCACCTTTGAAACTCCCTTGACATCGAAACTCAAATAAGGGATTTCATTCTAGACATCATTGTTACTAGAATTCTATGCTTGCACCGCAACCTTCCTCGTATAGCAATACGACTCTCTATTGGTAAGAAGGAATAAGTATTCAATAGGTAGATAATCGACTTAATTAGCCTATCAATGATAACTTATACACCACCACGACCCGATTAGTGGTACTCACTCTCAACATCCATTCCAATACAACTCTCACGGTTGTAAGTAATCGGCTCATTACTCGCAAAATCATTCCTGCATTACTATGGCCCACCGTTGACCTACTGTAGTCATTCGTTTTCCATGAAGTTTTAATAGCTAACCATACGGAGTCCATTAATATCATATCGAATCCTTCTAAGGAGGTAACATAATCACCATTCATGATTCGTGAAGAACATTCCTGATCCTGACGTACATACATGACATGAAGCAGATAAAATTGCAGAAAAGTTTCAATCAAAGCAACGATAGCAGGCTAATACCATTATTAACCATATTTCTTTACTGGGAGACATGAAGCTCAAAGGTTCATTTAGTCCTTTCGTAACATGCTCCTAGCTTACCTTAAGATAGTACCTTCTAAGATAGATAGCCCGCTCATGGCGATTACACGAATTAAACCTTTACCAAACTACTATTATGGTTGCGTATTGCACAGTCATCAGAAGGAATGTCAATCTTCCAAACCATAATACAACCTTCATAGCTTTAACCATCATCACTGTATTCCTCTGGCACGAGCACCTATAATTGTCCTTTTACACTTAAAGTGTCGGCCATCTCTTTGCCCTTTCCTGATAGTAAAATTTCCTTACAATCATTCTCATTTTAACCACCTCCAACTAAATTTTCTACCTCATTTCAATCACTGCTTATGTGAAAATGCTTTTCTTAAATCCTGGTGAGGAAAGAAAAAAAAATCACCATTTTTCCATAAGTCATTGCCTTAGTCTTTAGATGTGAACATCGTCACGACTGACTCTCGATCATACTTAGGACGTCTCTTATCTTGGTTCCTTCTTGTTTTCACCAATCTCGACCCTCATTGGGTCGATCTATACTTTCTTATGGTTCAACACGTGCCCCACCTTGCATTATTATAATTATGTCACATTTCCTTTATCAAAATTTATTTTCTTGAGAACTTTTAATACTACCTTTCTCCTTGTAAAACCTCTAAGGTTATCCTTAAATCCTTCATCAGGTACACCCTAGGCACATGGCATATCAAGATACCATTTACTAATACCAGAATCATTGTCTATATACTTCTGAAAAATTTCTCCACTAATCCTTAAAGGTTCTTGTTACCTTAATCCTTTACAATTCATACTGTCAAAACTCATGTTGTCCCTATTAAGGGTGAAATGCCAACCTTTATGCATTCCCCTAGGATTCATTTCAAGTTATCGGGGTTTTATCCTTAATTCCACCTTTAAAAGATACTTACACTCTTCCATGGATAAATCAAGTCATATATACTTGATAGATTACCTTATTCAATCATTCTCACTTCGACAATCTATACTTAATTTCACAATAGCATCCTTATTCAAACTGAGGTCAATCCATATGGCCTCCAAAAGATAACAATGGTTATCCACTTTTCTTTCCTGATTTGGTAATGATAACAGGGATGTTCTGGAAGATATTGGTCGTGTTCAACGTGAACTTCTTCTTAATAATTCCTCATTTACTTTTGTTGTTTATCTCAACAGTCATCTCAATATTGGGATATCTTTCATACCTGGCGTCTCCCTTTCTGGGTATCATGCCACCGGTCTTACACTTCACATTCTTGAAGGTCACTTCCTTCATCCAATTTTCCTAATTTCTTACTTTCTTGTCTCCTCAGTTTATCCGCGTCTCATTATTTATCCTTCGAACTATCTCAAGGTTTCCTCGAATCCTCCCAACTTACAGGGGATAAAATATATGTATCTCTTATGCCTTCAACCATCAACTTTAACTTATGGTGAATCACCCTTATCCTGACGAATACATACTTTTCTATTTCTATTGCTACGAGTCTTTAGGGTTTCCTCATACCCAACTCCCTTATCATTCCTCAAAATCTATTGTCTTTTATATCCCTTTATACTCCTTCCCTTTTTAGTCTTTTATTTTCATTTCCATTACAACCATTACATGAACCAACACAACATAAGCATTGATTTCAAACATCCCGTCATTCTGGATTCGTGTCCTCAGAACGAATCTTGACAACTTTTACAACTTAGATTCCTAATTCATCATACTCGTCCGCTTTTGTTCTGTCTCTAAAGCTTTTACACTATCTTCATAGCCTTGGGAATTACTTTCCTGAAAACAATTGACTGAATTTTAATCAGTTTATTCTAACCTATGGCTCCGTGCCTTTCTTGGTCTTTCACCAGCGGGTGGCCTCTCTCTTAGGAGGGTAAGTGATAAAAATAGTCTTTTGTGATTCGTCCATCATTTAGAATCTCAAATGATTCCTATATTTCCTTTAGCCAGGCTCTCGCCTCTACTGGATTCGCTTGTTCCTTGGAACTCTGAGAGCTTAGCGACTTAAAGGTCCTGAAAGAATTTCCCACCGCACTGTCTCCTCAGGGTGGTGGTTAGGGATAATAGTCTAAGTTCTTTTTAGACAGGTCCATAAATTGTCGTATAGGAGTACCGTATCGGGTCTCCTTTCCTTACTCGACTTTCTGTTTCCTTAGTATGAAATGTTTCATCCTTCTCCCATACTTGGGGTTATCTTATACGTTAAAAATCCTTGTTTTCCACTTCATTATGTTATGGGTTCCTTCTTTCTTAATGGCAACCTCCCTGACTATCACATTCGGGGTTTGCTAAGATCCAGTCCTTACGCTCTTAAACGTTTGGAACCCAAATTTTGTAGGAATACCTCGTTATTCCCTTATCATCTTTCTTGGTATTAATCTCTTCTCCAATCATTGACTCTCTGCCTTCATTCATCACTTTTTCTTGGCACAATATGTTCTTTTTCGATAATTCGGGCTGTATTGCAATCTCAAACAGCGTTTCGGTACCGGCTCCGGTTACCTTCACTTCTATTTCCATTTTCTCAAAATCTCTTATCAACTTTCCCAAAGACATTTTCATCTTGAGTCTCTCCTTTATACTAAGGGCATTAGCCACCATTTTGGCTTTCCCTAGATGATAAAGAATCTCATAATCGTAATCCTTGATTAGCTCTAACCACCTCCTCTGGCGCATGTTGAGCTCTTTCTGCGTGAAAATGCACTAGAACACTTATGGTTTGTGTAAATCTCGCACTTCTCTTCATACAAGTAGTGCCTCCAATCTTTAGGGCAAAACTATTGCCACGAGCCCAAGCTCATGGGTGGGGATATCAAATTTTATATTCCCTTAATTGTCTTGACGCGTACGCGATTACCTTGTTGTGCTATATAAGAAGCACCCTAATTCCTTATGCGAAGCGTTACTACAAATCACAAAATCTCCTTTTCCATCCGGCAATGCCAACATAGGAGCCGTCACCAACCTTTGCTTCAGTTCTTGAAAGCTATACTCGCATTTCTCTGTCCATTTGAACTTCTCAGTCTTATGAGTAAGCCGCATTAAAGGGGATACTATCTTTACGAACTTGAACGAACCTCCTGTAGTGACCGGCCAATCCTACCTCTGGTATTCGCCCTAACCATGGTCATCAATTCCTCAGTGGTCCTTTATTCATTCTTGTCAGGATCCTTCTCAGCGATAATCCCTTCTAGGATAACATCCTCAACCGCTACATCCTCAATATGAACATCATCCGGTCCCGTGTTAGGACGCTCTATCGGATCCACAATCTGATCTCCAATAACTAATAAAACATCATCGCGTTGTTGCTCCTCAACCTCAGGGTTCGGAGTCCCGCTACCATATACGATAACGAACTATGCTCCTATCACGATATTTATAAGGGTTCCCATATGGGTTTTAACTGTCAGTACTACGTTAGGTAGTCCGACTATGAACTTGGCAAGAGTCCTTATTTATCTTAGTGAACTTATTATTTTAACGTCACTATATCTCTGAGGTTTATAACGCTTAGCTCTGATACCATTTCTGTAACACCCCCAAATCCGGGGTCGGGGATCCGGGTTGTCACGAATTCCATTTTCGTTGTCACGAATTCCATTTTCCTTAATAACACCCAATCTTAATAAACAATCAACTACTCTGTACTGTGACCCCACAATAAACACACACCACAAGTTATAGTCTCAGAGATGAATATCCAAAAATAACAAGAGTCATTTTATTCCACAATTATATGCCATTACACCTTAAAAGGGTTTCTGAATAAATTTACATTTCTTTGCCATTATTACAATTTATAAAGATACATAAGTCTGGTACATCAAAAGTTGAAAGCCTAGCCTATTGGTAGTTCCTACCTCAGCTACAGCGACATCAACGCCTATAGGAAACTGCGGAACGTTTCCTATCCACTCGCGAATTGGGAGCCTGGTCCTGTTCATCTTGTCTATCTGATGTTGTGTGATGAAAGAAGAAAGCAAGCGTGAGCAACAAGCTCACCGAAATAATATGTATAATGATTACCAATATATGAGCATTCTCATAGTACTCATGAAAGTCTTGGTCAAGTAAATAAATGAACCAAGTTTGATATCTTATCGTGACCAAGTCGCAAAATATTCAGTATATATGTATATATACTTTTCAAAATCTTGGAAGTCCTCTTCCATGCATAATATACATAGAGTTCCAGTTTAAAACTGTATAAAAATATCGTTGCAAGGTGATCTCATATATCTAACCTTGTGTCAACGTTTTTGTAAAAATCTTTGTCATGCATAAGATAATCATTAACCAGGTATAAGTTGAAAAGATGAAGTTACAAGATACTCCAATATACTTATATCTTTTCCGAATACTACTTGAACTACCACCATTCAAGTTATAATTAGTTCATCCCATAGATGAAGCTACATGACAAAACTTGTATAGAATTAATCTTTGAAATATCATCAGAATGAAATGAAGTTACGAGATACTTCATTTGATGAAAACATCATTTTGAAAACTCGACCCTGCCAACACTTAACAATCGCCTAGCCGTAGCCTTTCTATCGAAGTGCTCTGGGTAGTGTTGCAGATTATCCAATTGGATGATGAACTCATTACGAGAGTTTGCCGCGCCAGAAAGACCACTCACGATGATCAGTCGCAGTAGTGCAACCCTACCATTTTGTACATGTAGAGGAGAACCTGTCGGATTTACTTGTCAACCGAACACTGGACTCCTAAGGAATGGACCGTCTTAGCGGAACTTCCAGGCCATTTGGGCCAATATAATAAGGTTGGGCCGGCGCCACTTGACCACTTACATCATTCCTAGTTCAGATGAAATCCATGACTCTGAAATGTAAAGCTTGTCCCCCCTTTCCCCAAGTAGAAACTTGTTGATACGGCTCCACCAAGAAGTCGCATCTAGTTGGAAAGGAAAACTCACCGATATTTCCCAGGCGGTTCCTGTTAATGGATTAACTTGTTCTAAGAATTTTACTTCCCGAGTGTTGGGTAAGTAATCAAAAACTCTTTTATCAAAACAGCAACCTTGTTGCGAATATAAAGCATACCACAGAGTCGGATCCCTCAGGTTTTGAACGAGTATTTAAATCCCCTTCGAAAGGAGGATCTTAAATATAAAAATGAGTTTTGGGATCTGCCCTAACTTTTAAAATCATTTTGAAGACTCGAAAACATTTTTAAGAATGTTTGGAGTAATGCTGATTTAATAAAATAAATCAGTCCCAATATATTAGAAAATGTCTGAATATTATTATTTAAATAATATTCCCATAAAGAATAATCTTTATAAAAATAATTGAAGTAGAAGTTTTAAAACTCATACTTGAAATGAATAATAAATAACCAAAGATATACTTATACGAAAGTACGATCTTTATTTGAATAATCGAAAATAAGTTTGATTATCGAAACATTATTCTTTAATAAAGTAAAGAATATTATTTAATAAAATAAGCGGAGTCATAAGTCCTCGAATGAATATTCAAAACAATATTCATTAAATATAATAAGCGGAGTCATAAGTCCTCGAATGAATATTCAAAACAATATTCATTAAATAAAATAAGCGGAGTCATAAGTCCTCGAATGAATATTCAAAATAATATTCATTAAGTGAAATAAAGTTATCGAATAAACCTTATTCGAATAATAGTTTTGAAAACTATTTATATATATATATATATAATATACTCGGGAACATTGTCTCCCGGTTTAGAAAATATGTTCACCTTTGGGTCCCCTATACTAAGGGTATACGCAACTACTGCTTATCTCTAGCATAGGTATTATGCAACTTATAAGCAATTGAATCAACAATTAGATATCAAGATTACGAAATAGACATGCATATATACCATATCAGCATGCTCCAATATATCGCAAAATTTGCTAATAACAATCATGCACTTATCACAAGATAATGCATATACATATATTTACATCACAACAACAGTATAACGGGTAGAAAACTTGCCTGAGCGACTGGGGGTGATAAAAGGCTTGGGACGAGTCTGGTAACCTATAAACAACATATAAGTTGGAATTAAACCAAAGTCGCTTATGAATCTATACTTTAACCAATTAGACTCTAACGTTCGCTTTTGCGCTTAATGATTCACTTAAGTCGCTCGAGTACCCTCGGCTCCACCATTTTCAATAAATTAACCATTAAGGGTTTTAAGGCGATTCTTTCACGAGTCCCCTACCAACTGCCTAACCCACTTTACATAATTGTTTCATACTCCAATTAGTCATTTAAGGGCCTTCACCAAGGTTTTAAAGTAAGGAGAGGGGTAATGGTTCGTTCGCGAAATGCCGTTACTTAAAATGGTCGTTTCTCCTAAACCGTACATCGGATTCAAGCGAACCACATATCAAAACGAAGCTCGTAACATGAATCTAAAAATGGCAAAGGTTAGAATCTTTCAGTGAGTTCACGGGTCCTAAATTATCATCAATTCACTCACAACCACCAATACAACAATATTCAACCATCATACTACAAACTCAGTCCCCAACTCCAAGTTTTACCAATTTATCCAACCAATCAAAGACCCAATATTCAAAACCAATACAAATCCACCAAAACTACTTATAATCAAAGATCAAGCCTTAATACTAACAATGCTTCAATAAAACTTAATGGAATCATAAAATCAAAGCTAGGGTTTGAAGTTGCTACCTTCCTTGGTAGGTGTTAAGTTGCTAGGAAGCCTTAGGGAGCCTTAATCTAACCTCCTACAAGCTTGATCTTTCCAAAAAAATCAAGAACACAAAGTTAGGTTTTGAAGTTTCTAAAAGTCAGATTGAAAGAACTGTCGAAACGAGAGTCTTACCATGCTTATTTGGATGAGACTTGTGAACAAGAGTTGTAGGCCATCTCAATACCTTTCCAAAGAGCTATAGAACATACTATTTGAGTGAGTATTGAAGGAGATATGGTAGTTTGAAGTTGCTGCTCTGGTTTTGGCCGAGAGTTTGCTTCTTTAAAATAAAAAGTCAAGTTTGTGTTATGATTTTTTTGTTTTGTTTCTTTGTTTATGGCTTGGCTAATTTTGAGGATTTACCATGGTAAAAAATGAATGGCTCACAATCAACCAACAACACACTTCTTTTTGTCATGCTTAGGTCATCATTCTTATGTCATCCAATTGTCACATGTCTCTTCCTTGTGGTTTGATGATGTCAAAATCCTTGGCTTCTTGTACAAGCTTGTCTCTTGGTCGCTTATTTGTTTTACGGTTCGCTTAACTTTCGTTCTCGTTCGTCGTTTGAGGGATCATATCCGGGATCTTATTACTTGGGTTCCCCTAAACATTTCTCAATATTTTATATTCCTTTTTATGATCCCCTCTTAAAATCGTTGAATTTAAATCCTTTTTATCATGTCACCTTATACTCAATTCTTTCGGTATCTGGTGGATTTTCGGGATAAAATCAAAGTGTTCGGATTTGGATTCTGACGATCTTTACATACACTTATTTACTTTATGGAGTACTAATACGATCTTAGAATTTCCATAACAGTACTCCTATATAGTGTGGTCTGATAATTTTCCTTAATCAGCATCATCAGCAAAAGTTACTATTCATCAGGGTTTCAAAAATTCCAAAAATTGGGGTTATTACACCAGTCCCCTTTTCAGTTCCTGAAAGCTTTCCTCACATTTCTCTGTCCATACAAACTTTTCTGTCTTCTGGGTAAGTCTAGTCAGTGGACCAGCTATCTTAGCAAAGTCTTGCACGAATCTTCGGTAATATCCTGCTAAACTCACAAAACTCCTAACCTCTGTTGGGGTAGTTGGTCTTTCATAGTTGAATATCGCCTCTATTTTGGCGGGGTCAACTAAAACTCCTTTGCTACTCACCACATGTCCTAAAAACTGAACTTCTCTTAACCAAAACTCGCACTTCGAGAACTTGGCATATAATTTCTCATTCCTCAAGATTTCTAAGACTATCCTCAAATGTTCTGCATGTTCTTGTTCTGTTTTTGAGTGGATCAGAATATCATCTATAAAAACTATCACGTATATATCTTGGTACTATTTGAACACTCTGTTCATCAAATCCATAAAGGCTGCGGGTGCATTGGTTAGCCCAAACGACATGACTAAGAACTCATAGTGCTCATACCTAGTGCGAAAAGAAGTCTTCGGTATTTCTTCCGGTTTGATTTTCAACTGGTGATATCCTATTCTCAAATCTATTTTGGAAAAATGTACAGCTCCCTTGAGTTGGTCGAATAGGTCATCAATCCTAGGGAGAGGGTACCTATTCTTAATAGTCAGCTTATTCAATTCTCGATAGTCTATGCATAATCTCATACTGCCGTCCTTTTTCTTTACAAACAGTACTGGCGCTCCCCATGGTGACACACTGGGTCTTATCATTCCATTATCTAATAACTCTTGCAGTTGAGAAGCTAGTTCCTTTATCTCAACTGGGGTTAGCCTATATGGGGCCTTGGATACTGGTGCCATTCTTGGTGCTAATTCTATAGTGAACTCTATTTCCCTGTCAGGTGGCAATCCTGGTAAGTTCTCTGGAAACACATCCTCGAATTTGTTCACTACGGGTATGTCCTGTATATTAGGGACTCCCTTCGTGGTATCTACCACATAGGCCAAATAGGCCTCGTTACCTTTCCTTAATAATCTTTTTGCCTGTAGCATGGTCAGAAATTTTTGGTTCTGTTGTTGACCTCTAAACACTACTTCTTTTCCATTTTGTACTCTTATCTTTACCCTTTTCTGTTCACAATCTATTTGCGCTCCATTACTGGAGAACCAATCCATTCCTAAGATTACATCAAATTCTTCTAACGCAAATGGGATTAGGTCAACCTCGAAGACCTTCCCTTCTAATTTCAACTTGCACTTAGGGTGTACTTGATTCACAGGAATTACTTTTTTGTTTGCTATTTCCACTTGTAATATCTCACGTAAGGGTATGGCGTTAAGTTTTAAATTTTTAGCAAAATCTTGAGATATAAATGACTTGGTTCCTCCAGAATCAAATAGGACATTTGCATGTTCGGAATTTAATAGAAGGGTACCTGCTATCACGTCAGTGTTTCAAACAGCATCCTGAATGGTCATGTTGAAGGTCCTAGCAGCTAGGGGTCGGTTGGATGCAGCTCTGCTCATCCCTGAGGCTGGGGGCTTCAATGTCGGGCAATCCTTTCTCATATGTCCTACCTTCCCACATTGGAAACACGTCACATTAGGTCGGGTGCAGTTGTTGGCAAGGTGTCCGATTTGGTCACACCTGTAACATTTCAGAGGGGTTCTCGCCTGGGTACACACTCCAAGGTGTCTTCTCCCACATGCCTGACATTTGGGTATTGGGGCACGGGGTTGGCTATGGAACGTTGCCCTAGATTGTCCGTCGCCCTGGCAACCACTCTCACTCGGGGCCTTTCTAACTCCGGGGCCTCGTGCAAGTTGGGACACCGCTCCCCTGACGAACCTGCTTGAAGGCTCATGTTCCCAGTTCCTACTCCTCCTCCGCCTTGGCTTCCTATCTTCCTCTTTCTATTTTCCTTTTCCTTCACACTTTGCTCACTTCCAGCTTCAACAATCGAGGCTTTCTGCACTAAGGTGGCATAGTCTGTCAGCTCTAACACCGGCACTCGGTTTTGGATCCACTGTTTCAGACCAGGCTGAAACCTTCGCGCTTTCTTCTTTTCGATATTCACAAACTCAGGCACAAATCTCGACAGCTCAGTAAACTTGGCCTCATATTCCACCACTGTCATCTTATCCTGTTTCAATTCCAGAAACTTAATCTCCATCTGGGTCTCCATAAACCTAGGGAAATACTTGTCTAAGAATAGTCAGGTAAATCTATCCCATGGAATCACAACATCAGTCTCTAGGTTTCGTTTGGACTCCCACTAGTAGTTAGCTTCTCCTTTCAGCATGTAAGAAGCGAAAATGGTCTTGTGTCATTCCTCTACACCTAGTATCTCGAAGGACTTTTCTATCTCTTTGAGCCAGGCCCGTGCTTCAATGGGGTCAGAAGATCCTAGAAACTCTAGGGGTTTGAGAGATTTGAAGGCCCTAAAGGCAGTGGATGCAGTCTGTTGGACAACATATAGCTGTGGTGGAATAGGCTGTTACTTCAGATTTGCTCTTAACAGTTCCATAAATTCATTCATGGGGTTCCCTCCCTGATGGGTATTCTCAGCCTCTTCTTCTACATAGTCTTCCTTGTCATATTCATTATAGTCTAGGTCTTCTTCACTTTCCTCATTTACTACAGGGTCAGGTTCATTCCGTTGTTGGTTAACCAATTCTGCGGGTTGTGCCCTGGTTCCTCTTCTATGGGGTGGCATTGTTCTGATAATGAAGATTTGTCACTATAGTTGTAATTATAACAGTTGGATTAATTATTCAGGTGTAAGCATGTCATTTATTATCTAACATGTTTTTATAAAGCGCAATAATATGGACATCAATTTCTTAATAACTGCTAGATATATATACCATAGGGTCTCCCAATTATATCTTGGGGACAAAACAACTAACCGAGTTCATACATGCCTTGATTATAATACATCACTACTTGTCCTGAATACTGAAATGCAAATACATAAGCCGTGTACCCTGAGAGGCTAGGAATGCTATCTGCTCCTAGCTATCCTATCAAAATTGGTGACAAGTCACCCAGCCTTCTTCAAGGTCCATATCTAGTCATTAATCCCTCAGTCACTGTCACTGCACGTGAGGTCACACACCCTCCTCATCGCTCCTGCCAACATCAGCTCTACATCAACTACTGGGATGTATCCTCCAATCGTTGTCATCCTCATCTGAACCCGGGTACGGAGCTCAATCCCATCAATCTCTCTACGGGCTATGGCTGGGGAAGCAGCTCTGAAGTCCCCTGGGTATCCTAGTCTGATGGCTCTCTCAGCTGTCAGTGCCTGGTGTAACTTCACAATGCGAGCAGATGCCGCAGTGGTCTCAGCGTTAAGCTGAGCCACCATCTAGTCGTGTACAGCTACATATATGGTCATCGGGGGTGGTAGAGGTGAGTCTGGGTCGCTAGAGGATATGTCGTAAGCCTCGTAGACTTGTGCATATATCCCATCCACCTCATCATCATCAATATAGGGCAAAGGGTTCTGCATCCCTGGGGGTGGTGTAGGAGAGCGAATAGTCGGGTGAGGGTACATCTCTACATCCCTCCAGCCTACGCCATCTCCCTAGGTCATCTCAACATCATCAGCTATGGGGACATGAAGGTCAGTCTCCTCCCCTGGGACATCCTCAGTAGGGTCATCATCTGAGTCATTAATGGATGGGTCCTCTGGCTCGGGAGTAGGGTCATGGTCAGGAACCATAACATCATTAACATGTTCAACCTCCCTCATAGGCTCCACTGGTACCTGACATAATTAGGCAGGGTGTTGCTAACTTAGAGTCAGAATTACCTTGAGGGAAAAACTGTCAAGACTACCCGTGTAGCCCGACGATGAACTCGACTTGAGCTCTAATTGATTATTTTATTATTCCTATGTCTACTTATTTTATATCCTATCGTTTCCAAGATTTGATAACCTAAGGCTCTGATACCATTTTTATGGCGCCCCGAAATCCAGGGTCAGGAATCTCGGAGGCCACGCCATCTAAACCACTATAAACCACATACCTCACATAACAATATATAAATACTCACACTTTACGACCCCACACTTATCACACACACACACTTACAGGTTATTTTCTTGAAAATGAACCATTCATTACAAGAGTAGATCAAACCATAAAGTGATAATTATTACAACCCAAAAGTAATTAAGTCTTACCGGGGAATAACCTTTAAGTAAGGCTAGTCCGTCGGCCAACTATACTTTCTTATTTATTACCTTACATAAGTCAAACTTATAAATAAGTCGAACTAAAAACAACTGAAAACCAATCCAGCTTATTCGGACTACCTGCGGTACAGCACCAAACTATCTACGGAACAGCTGACCATTTCCTACCCGTTTCCTGGTTGTGGTTCTTATGGTAGGCATCTTGATTTCACTGTTGTGTTGTTTCATTTAAAGAAAGCAAGAGTGAGCTATAGTGCCCAACATATAATGTACACTATGAAAATGACTGTATTATAAGCTTACGTAAAATATCATATATGATAATTATGTTTTATTCGAAATTAGTTTTCCTTGGTGATACACACCTTGTTATGAAAACTATTCTTTAGGGGATTTTATTATCCTGCGAATACCTTAATAGTAAACCCAACACCTAGGCTTGGGTTACGGTACTACATCACAATTCCAATTGGAAGAATTAGGACACTCGTTGGAGCCACCGCGTATGATGATTAGTCGTAATACGATAATAGTAACCTTTTCTACTAGTAGAAGGACGACACCTCCGTATCCCGGTTATCACCCTTGCTGCATTCGGGCTACGTGTCCCATTTTTGGGTATACACATACTTCACAAGTTCCTGAGTACACAGAGTACCTTCGCCTGCGGTACCTTTGGTAGTCCATCTAGCACACATAGTACCAGAGTCTACCCCTCCCTTGTCCTTTTAAAAGAATTCTATCATATCTCGAGAACTCGAACCACATCGCAGTTCCCCAAGTGTTTTGCTTGTTGATAGAAACAGTTTGTCTTACTAAGATATAAATGTATATATATATACGTACTTCTGAAATTTTTGGAGGAAATACTAAGGATGTGAGTTGACCTTTGTCAACAGATAATTAAATAAGGGGGAAAAGTTTTTCCTTGAAACTATATTCAAAATATTAAATAAGTCGGGATAATATTCTCCGACGATCTGAAATTATTCTAATGATTTTTGAAAATCAGAAAGTAATTTAAATCTGGTTCTATGATTTTTAAATCATAAATAAACCCTTTAATAAATAGTAAATAATTAAATGATAATCGATAAATAATTAAACCTCGAAGGAGTTTACTTTTAAAAGAATAAAATAATATTCCTAAACTAATTTATGTTTAATACATTAATAACTTTAATATTTAATCGAGATTGAAGTAAATATTTAATGGAGAATACTTCTCCCTAATAAGTGAATAGTAAGTAAATATTTCTTGTCCAAATGGTAAAGTATAGTTGAGGGAATACGATCTTTGGAAATTGTTTTAATAAAAGTTTGAGGTTTTTAATATTGTTAAGTGGACGTTGAGTCCCTTTAAAACGTACTACTATGGACTTGTAATCGTCCTGTAATATCACCGGAATGATTCTTGGGTTTTTATCTTGAAATCCCGACCGACTCTCGATCTTATTATAATACGTCACGCTTATAGCGGAATTAAACATTTCACGATATATACTTATCGTACAACATCGCTATATCATGCAAAAATTCAATAACTACGTATCATGGCAAACATGGTACTTATGCAATGATAATAAAACAATCCTTTCACAACACAACAGTAAATGGAATTGGTTTCGTAAACTTGTCTGGGTATCTCGAGGTGGAGGATGCTCTAGGTTCCGCTCGGAAATCTATAATCATGAACACAATTTATTTCGTTAGGTCCCGTTCTAATTTAAGGCTACCCGCACTCATGCGCTAATTAATATGCACCCTCTCAACTTATTTTGTCCTTATTATTCCTTTAAGTCTTTATTCACATCATGGTCGCTTCCTTTTTTAAACTATCTTAAGTTCATTTTCCATTTTCGTCGTCGGCTCCACTTATGGATTCTACGGTTTTTAATCGCGCTGTCTCAGCTCTGATATTTTGATAAAATTGAAAGATCATTATTTTTACTTGAAATTTTTATGGAAGTTAGGAAAATCAAATTACTACTCTCTGTAAAATTTTCATGATTTATGAACATTGTTAAGTCAATCCTTTATATTTTCAAAGTTTATAATTCGTAGCAGTTTTTATCGCGTAAATCAGTTTTAGTAAAACAGCCATAACTTTTGATCCGTAAATCGGAATCAAGAGATTCAAGTGCCTAAACGATCCTTATAACATTGCCTATCATAATAAAGCGTTATTTGTCAAGAAACTACAGTTTACAGCTTCGGGACGTTCTGTAGAAACTTAAGGTTTACGTTTTGTTCGTTTTAATGAGATTACGTTTACGATCGGAGTTTCGTTTTCGCCTTAAATCTTTATACTACCACCAAAAATCATCATATCATCATCAATACACTAACTCCTCTCAAGACCATTTTGTTTTTGAGGCAACAACCGTCAACCTTAAATCTACTTACTAAACATCAAGATCTTAACAATATCACCACTAAAACTAGGTTTACAACTACATACTAAAAGGATATTTTATTTGAATCTTAAATAAAGTTGGGTCAAAGATTTTTACCTTTATTAAAAGCTTGAGATGTGTTCTTGAGGATGGTTGAGTCTTGGGAGTGCTTGGTATGGTTTTTGGAACCTAAAACCACCATTAAAATCAAGAAACCAAAGAAGAGTTACGATTCATACTATTCACTAGCAACTTTCTTGATTTTATTTCACCCATCAAACCTTGATAAAAAAAGATCAAAGAATTATCTTACCTTAGTATGGTTGTTAGGAAGCTTGAGAATTAATGGGAGGATTTATCCATGGCTAGAACTTGGAGATTTTATTTTGAATTCCTTGGTGAAAAGAAGAAGCCGAATGGAAGAAATGGGGAGAGAATAAGTGTTTTTATGCTTGCTTCCTTGGTTGCTTCTAGGAAATTATGTTGGTGATATCTTATATTGATTTGATATTCTCTAGTTTAGAATCCTAGGTTTATTCTTGTTGCCAAATCCATGGATAAATCTAAGTAGCTTCCTAGTTTACAAGCTAAGCTACTTGTTTTAGCTTCCTTAGCTCACTATTTCATTAGCCTTGGTTGATCATCCTATATCTAGCTCACTATTTGATAAAGTAACCATGGTTACTTTCTTACCATGGTTAGTTAATGCGTTACTTTTATTTAATCGTTTACGCGTTCGCTCGATCGCTTAAACATTTTCGTAATACTTCCTCGTAAATGGTTCGCGACGTAATTTATTTCGTATTAATTCCTTATGTTTTAAATTATCATACTTGGATATAAATCCGTAGGGTTTTAATCTTGTAATTATATTGTGATTCCCGTAATTCTCGATGAGTCGTAAATATGGTCATTTTTCAAAGTTCATTTTCTTCGAAAACTAATAGCGTTTACATACACTCATTTGGTACGTATAATCATAATATCAACTCTGAAACTCATTTTCTCATGCACTACATAGTGTGGGCTCAAAAGTTTTTCCCGTCCGTCAGGGATACTATTCATTAAACATTTTACAAGGTCTCAAAAATTTGAGTTATTACATTCATGATCATAGTGATCTCTCAATAAATTCTTTTACTTCTATATGATTGATCAAACTTTGGAAGATAGAAGCAGCTAGAAAAGGAGTAGTATAAGTATGGTGGTATTCGGAATGGAAACGCGTTCGTGATACTAAGGTTAACGCGTTTATTAAAAGGTTATAAAACTCTAGCGAGTAAAGGTATATCCAGAATAGTATTATGTATGGAAGATAGTAACGATTGCAAACTGGAAAAGAATAAGTACTGAGAAGCAAAAGCTGTAGAGCTAGATGATATAATGAGAGTCTGTGTTGTAGACTTGAAAGAAATTTGGAATGATCACTTAGCACGGATTGAGTTTTCTTACGACGATAGATGATATGACAGTGTCGGAATATCGCCTTACGAGGCCCTGTACGGAAAAAAGAAGATGTCAATCTCCCTTATATTGGGATGAAGTTGGAGAGCCAAGATGCTCAGGTCCAAAGTAGTCCAAATAACCAAGGACATAGTAGATCTAATCAGAGGACAGTTGGTAGCAGCCCAAGATCGACTAGAGAAGTATGTCGGTTTGGACCAAAAGGATAAAGAGTATGAAGTAGGGAACCTAGTATTGTTAAAAGTAATCCTTGGAAAGGATTAATGAGATTCGGAAAGAAAGGAAAGCTAAGTCCACGATTTATTGGACCCTTGGAGATATTAAGACGTATTGGGAAGTTAGCATATGAGCTAGCCCTACCCTCGAACCTGTAGCAAGTTCATAACGTGTTCAACGTATCAATGTTAAGGAAGTGTAATCCGGATGCCAGAAAAATAGGGGCATATGAGCGCATAAAAATGCAACCAGACGTAGCCTATATGGAGCAACCAGGAAGGGTTATAGATCGAAAAGGAACAAGTGCTTAGGAGAAGGGTTATCAAACTAGTCAGAGTTTGGTGGTAGAACCATAATGTGAAAAATTGACTTGAGAGTTAGAAATTGCACCGCTAAGAAAGTATCCCTATTCATTTTCTATCTGATTCCGGGACGGAATCCTTTTAAGGAGGGGAGACTGTAATAACCCCAATTTTTGGAATTTTTGAAACACTGATGAATAGTAACTTTTTGCTGATGATGCTGATTAAGGAAAATTATCAGACCACGCTATATAGGAGTACTGTTATGGAAATTCTAAGATCGTATTAGTATTCCATAAATTAAATGAGTGTATGGAAAGGTCGTTAGAATTCGAATCCGGACACTATGATTTTTCCCGAAAATCCATCAGATACCGAAAAAATTGAGTATAAGGTAACATGATTAAAAGGATTTAAATTCAAAAATAATAAGAGAGGATCATAAAAGGAATATAAAATATTGAGAAAGGTTTTGGGGAACCCAAGTAATAAGATCCCGGATATGATCCCTCAAACGACAAACGAAAATGAAAGTTAAGCGAACCGTATAACAGATAAGGGGTCATTAGCCAAGTAATTAAGCACTAATCAAAGGGATTAGGGGAGGATGACATCATCCAACCATAAGGATTGAACAAGTGTCCTTGTGATGATGTAATCAAGGTGAGATCATCAATTTATTAAAGCAAAAGCAAAGATATTTTGAAAGGTTAATTTTAAACGAGCATTTCATTTCATTCAAAAAAAAATCAACCAAGCAGCATTTCATTTCTCTCCCCCCATTTCCAAGCTTCTTGCTCTCGGCCAAAATAATACCAGCAACTTCAAACTGCAACTCATTGTGTTCTATAGCTCGTTGGAAAGGTATTGAGATGGACTACAACTCTTGTTCTCAAGTCTCGTCTAAATAATCATGGTAAGAACCTCATATTTACAGTTCTTTAAATCGGACTAATTGTAACTCCAAAAGTTCTAACTCATTTCTTGAACTCCTTTGCAAGTTTGAACATGATAAACATAGATCAAGGCTCTATTAAGGATTAAAATCTCTTTTAAATGGTTTAAGGATCTAAGTAAGGTATAAAATTCAAACCCTAGCTTTGATTTTATGATTCCATTAAATTTTATTGAAGCATTGTTAGTATTAAGGCTTGATCTTTGATTATAAGTAGTTTTGGTGGATTTGTATTGGTTTTGAATATTGGGTCTTTGATTGGTTGGATAAATTGGTAAAAACATGGAGTTGGGGACTGATTTTGTAGTATGATGGCTAAATATTGTTATTCATAGGTTACCGGACCCACTATAAGCTTAAGTCTACCCCGGAACACTCAGGCAAGTTTTCTACCCGTTATACTGTTGTTGTGATGTAATATATTGAAGCATTATCTTGAGATAAGTGCATGGTTATTATTAGCAAAGTCTTGTTATATATTCAAGCATGTTGTTATGATATTTATATGCATGCCTGTTTCGTAATATTGATATTCTATTATCAATTCAAATGCTTATAAACTTCATAATACCTATGCTAGAGATAAGCAGTAGTTGCGTATACCCTTAGTATAAGGGACCCGAAGGTGAACTTTTTCTAAACCGGGAGTCGATGTTCCCAAGTATAATATATGTGGCGGCCTCAACCCCGGGGTCAGGAGTTGACGTCACCAACCACAATAATAATAAACATATTATAATCCAAATCACTAATTATACATAACCACGACCCCTTTACCAAGACCTTTTCCAAGTTTAAGTATGATTTAGGTTACAACTATCACAAACCGATTAACAACAAGCCATTCTGATTCAACTAACTTAATACATCAACTCAATAAACCATCTTTGGTCCAGCATAACTATCTCAGAGGAGCCTGATACGGAAGGCACTAGAACTCTGCCCTGACTATCGCGGAAGAATCTCCTAGGCATCTGCAGTATATAAATAAAAAATTCTGCAAGGGTGAGCAATCAATTGCTCAGTAGTACCACTATATGAATAAAAAGTAAAACAGTTTATGTTAAAGCAGTAACAGGAACAGAGATTATAGCTAGTTTGCAAAACTTGATAAACATTCATAAACTGGATATTCAAAACTAGCATGCTTTCAACAAAACAAACATAGTAGTGTGCTGTGTACAAATATCAGAGATTAATTCTAGCATGCCATTTTCATTTCCAAATCCACTGTATAAACCACTTGTTCAGTTACAAGAATCACAAAGCCAAATCAAATACGTACGTATATGTGAAGACAGTTGATCAGGCTATCAACACCAGACGGCTCTAACTGCCATCCCATTTACCTGTTCAGGAACTCAGAGACTAGCTAGGTCTCTGACCTGCTGGACTAATCGGTTATATATTGCGTGCAACTGAATTAGCCTCTTATGCCACCTCAATAGGCCTACCCTGGCCCCTATGTATCCTATATCTGATCATTTTATCCAGTTTTCCAAACACTTGTACCTATCTCATTTTTAAAATCATTCATTTTACCAGCACACATATAAAAATCCAGTTCCCAAATCATTTCATTCGAGATAGGTACCTTTCAAAGTTACATTTCCCCAATTAAAATAATGATTTATAACTACGGGGATACGTAACTTAAATGTTTCTGTTCCATTACGAAAATAAAACATTTAGCTATTCATATGTACTGAACCATAAAAGAATGGTCAGGGGTACTTGCCTTGCAGAGCTTTACAACTATTTTTGATCGACTCTGATCCGACTCGGACGCTCAGGCTTTATCGTCTAACCACTAGATCACCTGGGATTCGACTTCAATACCTAGGTTCTACGGTTAAAACCCTACTGAGCTCGTCGACTGTCCACTAGGTTATCTTTAGTTAGATATCACTTATGGAGTCCTTCAACTAGAACCTACAGAGTCGAAATACCCTACGTTAGGCGTCTAGGTATGCTTGACATATCCTTGCTAACAACCTACCCATTCGATATTAAATCCCAACTCGTAATTACACATATTATAATAACACACACAACAATCAGAGTTCACCTACTCAAAACACAACTCGATGCTCATGTTCGAAAAATGCATATACTCGTCATTTTAGAAAATAAGCTGCCAGTCATACTTTACAAAGTATTTATTTATTATTATATAACTATTTACATTCGACTAGTAGTTCTGATATGTTACAGGGCACGTTCCCGAAAATCGGGCAGCATCACCTTTGTTTATAGGACTACCCGTCGAAACAATTTGACGTCAATCACAACAATCAACCAATCAAACCAGCAATCAATCCAATACAATTCCCAACCAATCATACAATCCGAACAATCCCGATAATAAATATTTAACCGCTACTTTTATTTTGAAAATTATAAAATAAAATTTATAAATTGTTATTTATTATATATTAGGACTCAGAAACGTGTCATCATAGTCTACCGTCGGCTCGCCGAGGTTCATCGCCGACGGCGGCAAAACTCGCGGGTACCTGTTACTTCGGGTTTCCGACGCGAACTTCGCCGACTAACATTTTCAAAAATTATTCGAAAAATTAGAAATTATAATTCGAGAAATCACAAAAGCAAACATCAGAATTATATTATCAAGTTAAATCAAAAATCACCGAACATGTATTCGGACAACAACAAAACCAAACAACAGTAACCACATCCGTAATACGGCCACAGGCCACCTCGCTGGAAAAGAATCCGACGGCGGCCGGAGAATAACAGAACAACGGCAAGGCATGGCAACAAGGAACACAGAATCGGGAAATCGAGGCAGCACCACATAATATCATCACTCAACTGCAGTATATACAAATACGTATTTATATATGTATATAAGCAATCAAGCAAAACGGTACCAGAAAATCAGAACCCACCAGAGTTGGCCGGCGGTGAATCGGAAAGTCAGGCGGCGGCGAAACACGGAGCACAACCATGGGAAGGATGAAGAAACAACAAGAAGAAGAACCACAGGGAGATAATTGACAGGGAAAAGAGGAAGAAATGGATCCTGTACAGGATCGATTCAGCCTCCCCCCTCTCGAATACAACTGAATGTAAAGCCCTGTGTTTTCGTTTAATACAGCAAAAGAATCAGCCAATCAGTAACTGCCACCCTTCTTTTTGTTTTATCAGCAATTGACATGTGTTAAAAAAACTAATACGTACTCCCGTTAAACCCATATTTTTAACCCTCCTTTCGCGATTTAACGAACCTTTGCACGGTAAAATAATCAGAAAATTACCCAAAATTGTGTTATAATATTACAAATATCCCGAAATTTATAAAAACATAAATTTCGTAATTTAAAAATAATTTTTTGAAACGCAAATTTATACCCGCTTTTAACAATTAAACGAATCAACGCGCGGGTGAGATTAATCCCAAAAATTTCCAAAATAATTTTAAAATTCTCGGATTATTCCCACCTTAAATAAATATGAATTTCATAATTTTTGAAGAATTCTGGAATTAAATGCAGATTTTACCATTTAATGTAATCAGAAAATCATATAGGGCTAAATAATTGATGAAATATTGATTTCTAAATTTTATTAAATCCCAAAAATAAATATTGTAATTATAAAACCATAAAAATACTTTTAGAGATGATTCAAATATTTATGCAAGTAAATTTGCATTAAAACAACTTTTAAAAGCAAAAACAAAAATCATACCACCCAATAATTAACCACACAACTCAATACCATCCATTTGTAATCACATATACATAGTAACAAAACAATAACCTGCTGACAGAACCCATATACATATCCTATTTATTTAATTATTCAACAATTACACACATAGATAATAATAAAACACATATAGCTGACAAAAGTTATACACATAGATCATTCATTTAATAATTCCATAATTACATATAAAAGTATAGGAGTCGTTACATCCTTCCCCTTTAAAAAGATTTTGTCCTCAGAATCCGACTTAACTAAATAAATGAGGATATTTGTCAAGTATATCTGACTCTAACTTCCAAGTGACTCTTCTACTCAGGAATTTATTCAAAGCATACTCTTTACGGATATAACTCATTCCTAAAGACTCGCTCTTAAAGATCCAGGGTTAGGATCGGTCATTTCACGCATAATAAATTTTGATAGGAGCCCATTGGCTCCTAATCAATAACTTGGTTTGAATCAGATACATGTCACCTTAATATTGACACGCATAACACATTATATATATACTGCAACTGCAGCGGCAACATCAACATCAACTCATGGGCAACTTCACCTATATTTATTAATACCTCGAACGGTTCACTACATTAAGACTCAACTTGTCCCCTCTATGCAAACCTAGCCAATCTCTTCCAGGGCGAAACTTTTGTCAACACCAATGATCCTATTTCTACATCCATACTCTTTTAATGCAAGTATGTTTTCTTTCTCTGTCTATCCCGAGCTGCTTCAACTCTTTTCCAAGTCAACATCACTACGTACTACCTAACAACATCTTTACTCCCACTTTCTCTCACTAGTGCGGGGACCCACCCTTATGTCCGTACAAGGCTTCGCAAGGTAGCATTCCCCTAATAGCATGATAACTATTAATATAGAAAAGCTCAATCAATGGTAAGTGATTATCTCGGTTTCCTCTTTAGATCCAGAATATATACTCTCAACATATCTTGTATTGTCTGAGTCGTCTTTTCACTTTGACCCTTCGTCTACGGATGATAGGCGGTGCTCATTTTCAACTTGGTTTCCAAACATTCGAACACCTCCTACTCCTTTCCATCAATTAAGGCTGGAAAATAATCTCATATACTCACTTCTTATCACCTTCAGATAAACAACTTCAACTCCCACAGTTTTCAGTTCCTTTACTAATTTCTTAGCAATCTTAACCATCTTTAATCATTTTTCTCTGCACGAGGCATAAACTACTACACTGGCCTTGCTTAGATGGTTGTTAGTGAAATACTCAAAATCTTTTTTATTTTCAACCAAAATTCATACTTTAAAACTTAACGTATAACTGCTTCCCTTCTAATCTTCATAGGGAAATCCTTGGGCATTCTACAAAGATTTTCTTAGTCCTTAAATAGCTGAGGATGTTATCAATAAATACAATTTGCTTATCCAAGTACTCCTTATACACTATGTTCCTTGATTACTTATAGATAACTGATGCACTTATTACTCCACATAATATCACCAGAACTTGCAATGCTCATAACTCATCCTAGTCGCAATCTTTGACATGTCCTCAGGCTGTATCTTAAGTCAATCCCGTAGAAATCACACACACCTTGAATTAGGTCACATAAGTAATCAATTCTTTATAGAGGTTACTTATTCTTATTCGTCATTTTGTTAAACTCTCGATAATCAATACACAATCTCATAATTTCATTCCTCTTTCCCAGCAACATCACTGGTGCACCCCAGAGAACTATATCTGGTATGCTCACTTTCCTTTCTATGCTCACTTTCCTTTCTAATAACTTTTACCGTTATCAAAATAATTATTTCATTCCACTGGCCTCCAAAGACTCCTGGACATTTATTTATTACCCAAAATTCCTCGAGCTTAAGTATTCTCTTCTTCGTATCTTTACAGATGGTGGATCTACCTTATATCCTTAGCTTATTATTTCTTTTCTCTCATGATTGGAAGAATTCCTTATATTGCTTCTGCATCGAGAAACTTACCTTACTATTGGCTTCTGTACACTTTACACTTCACTTCTTCTAAAACCACTCCTTGCCATAATACAGGACAACCAACTCAATCCTAAAATCATATCAAACCCCTCTAGCTCAGAGGGTGTCAGATCAACTGCAACTACGTCCAACTTCTAAATGCTTGATTTCTTAGTTCTTTTGAATGTTCTATCTCTAGATGAGCTAGATTTTGGCCCTTGGGATGTAGTATCTTGAATAACCATTCTATAACTCCTTGCAATATGGCCACTCTTTCCATTGTTGCGATACATAACTCCTGGATTATCTGGATTACATTCCGATGCATAATGACCCTTATGTCCACACTTGAAACATCACACATTCTTTTTGCACGCACCACTGCGTCTCCTGTCACAGGACTTGCAATCCACTGCTCACTTGACTGACTGGGCTGGAGTGGAAGCAACTGAAGTAGCACTATATCTAGCCTGAAATAAACTCTATCTCCGGAATCTCTTACTCATGTTCCGGCCAAACCAATTCTCAAATCCTTGAATGGATTCTCCTTGGTCTGCTTTGTCCTTAACACCTTCCAACTTCCTTTTCTTATCACTTTCGTCCTTAACAGTCAACTTTTGGTCACTTTCCATTACCAGGGCGGCCTGAACCATAGAGGAGTATGTCTTGAGTTGTAATGCCACAACTCCTCTGCGAATTTCAGGCTTCAACCCTTGTTTGAACCTCCTTACTTTTTGAATCTCCGTACTTACATACTCAGGAACTAATCAGGCCAATTCTGTAAATTTGGCCTCATACTCCAACACACTTCTTTCACCTTGTTTCAGTTCTAGAAACTCAATCTCAATTTAACTCCGTACACAGTCAGGGAAATACTTTTCCAAAAATAACTCAGAAAATCTAGCCCATGGGACAGGGCCTTCTCCTTCTAACGCTCTGGTGGACTCCCATAAGTAATTCACTTCATTATTTAAGAAGTAGCTTGTATAATCAGTCTTAAGATTATCACTTACTTGGACAAGATTGAAAGCTTTCTCCATATCTTTTAACCATGTTCCAGCAGCTACTGAATTAGGTTCACCTTGAAACTCAGGAGGGTTAACACTCTGGAAAGATTTGAAATTAACACTTTGGTTCACTCCTTGCTGTTGCTGCTGCAACAGTAGTTGCTACTGCTGAACCTGTTGGATTAACTACAACTGTTGTTATTACTGCTGGTGCAAAAAGTCTAGAATTTCATTTATAGTTGGACCCTCCGCAAAACTACTACTATTTTCTTTAGACTGTGTGGCTTTCTTGGGTGGCATTTTCCCGAAATATATCAGGAAATTTATTCAAAAACATAAAAAGAATGTCTGACAAAAATATCACAGTTTAAATGGTGCACCTGTATCAGGAAAATGCTGCCCAATCACAATACCCATGTCTTTAATATCGGGTCCATTTATAAAAGAAATCTAGATTAATAGCACTAGTAACATAGCAACAATGACAGTAGCAGAATCAACAACAGTACAGGAAAACTGGAATACATAGATATTAAACATCGTAGTATGGCTCCTCATTATAACAGCAACTAACTAACTTCCCATCACTACTCAATTACCTTAGCAAAACTAATCTGGTATACAATGAAACTTGGCCGGCTATAACAACCACCAATTACACAGAGCCAACTAGTAATTCATGTCAAGCTTAAGGAATGCTGGACTCTTTTAGGCACCGGGGTCCAAATTTCAACCAACCATTCCTCTAAGGATGATTTCTTATCACCCACAAGTGATTCAACAATCATTGAGTTACTTTTCCCGAGGCTATAAATCCATCATTAGATTTCCGAACCCTCGCTGCTACCCTTGTTCTTGAATAACAACCTGGTATAAGACTTTCATTCCGCCTGACAATCAACTTTCGCTTACTTACAATAGTAGGACTGTCCAACTACAAAAGTTACTGACAATTCATTGCCTCGGGACTTCAAATGAAATTTCAAAGTCAAAGAATCAATAATACACGGAGGACAAGAGAAGAAAACATAGATATGACTGAGAGGAACCATATGAGTACATAAGATGGCCAGTCTTAGTACCGCATAGCTCACAACACATACTTCGATGGCGTCCCACCAGACCCTTTTGCCACACAGACAAATGGTCAACTAATATATATTGTTTGCCCCATTCAACCGATAGAATCTCCGAGAAAAGAAACAATGTTAAAAAGAAAATTCATAAATAGGAAGGGGTGGATCTGATTTGTAATGAGATCACCAAAACCCTAAGTATCTTACTTCGGGTTCACAACTTTCTCACAGGAAAATAAGCAACTTATGGAATAGGAATCAATTACTCTGGAAACAAAATACATTTCATGAAAGAAATAGAAGGGTTCAAAGATACCACCTCCCATTCTGATCCACATTCGCTATAAAACTTTGTCGTCATAACAGCCCGTGACTATTATCATGCTATCCAAACAAACCAAGGTCACACAATCATTCTAATAACATTCCTCGTCATTAAAAATGTGATATTTAGAAATAACGTTGGCGTCTCTTTAGCTGACACATCAAGGGTCTACTCAGAAGCTGACTTTTCTCAATCAGACTCGAATTCTCGAAAGGGAAACTAGAAATCTCTATCGGACATTACTAATAATATATATACGGAGGAGACATACTCTAAACTAGGGCAGTTCCAGTCAATCCTCAATAAACGTCAGGGTTACATCTTAGAAACCCTTGACTGAACTCTTAGACTCATTCCTCTGATTGAGTTATTGCCTTACATCTATATATAAACCTTCGTGCATTCTTTTGACTCTACTCCTAACCTAAATCAGGGACTCAAACCTGTAGCTCTGATACCAACTGTGACGGCCTTAACCCCGGGGTCAGGAGTTCACGTCCCTTACCCTACTAATAATACATATACGGAGGAGACGTACTCTAAACTAGGGCAGTTCCAGTCAATCCTCAATAAACGTCAGGGTTACACCTTAGAAACCCTTGACTGAACTCTTAGACTCGCTCCTCTGATTGAGTTGCTGACTTACATCTATATATAAACCTTCCTGCACTCTTTTGACTCTACTCCTAACCTAAATCAGGGACTCAAACCTGTAGCTCTGATACCAACTGTGACGGCCTCAACCCCGGGGTCAGGAGTTGACGTCACCAACCACAATAATAATAAACATATTATAATCTAAATCGTTAATTATACATAACCACGACCCCTTTACCAAGACCTTTTCCAAGTTTAAGTATGATTTAGGTTACAACTATCATAAATTGATTTACAACAAGCAATTCTGACTCAACTAACTTAATACAGCAACTCAATAGACCATCTTTTGTCCAGCACAACTATCTCAGAGGAGCCTGACATGGAAGGCACTAGAACTCTGCCCTGACTATCGGGGAAGAATCTCCTAGGCATCTGTAATACATAAATAAAGCATTCTGCAAGGGTGAGCAATGAATTGCTCAGCAGTACAACTATATGAATAACAAGTAAAATAGTTTATGTTAAAGCAGTAACAGGAACAGAGATTATAGCTAGTTTGCAAAACTTGATAAATATTCATAAACTGGATATTCAAAACTAGCTTGCTTTCAATAAAACAAACGTAGCAGTGTGTTGTGTACAAATATCAGAGATTAATTCTAGCATGCCATTTTCATTTCCAAATCCACTGTATAAACCACTTCTTCCGTTACAAAAATCACAAAGCCAAATCAGATAAGTACGGATATGTGAAGATAGCTAATCAGGCTATCAACACCAGACGGCTCTAACTGCCATCCCATTTACCTGTTCCGGAACTCAGAGACTAGCTAAGTCTCTGACCTCCTGGACTAATCGGTTATATATTACGCGCAACCGAATTAGCCTCTTATGCCACCTCAATAGGCCTACTCTGGCCCCTATGTATCCCATATCTGATCATTTTATCCAGTTTTCCAAACACTTGTACCTATCTCATTTTCAAAATCATTCATTTTACCAGCACACATATAAAAATCCAGTTCGCAAATCATTTCATTCGAGATAGGTACCTTTCAAAGTTACTTTTCCCCCAAACAGATTTAAAATAATGATTTATAACTACGGGGATATGTAACTTAAAATGTTTCGGTTCTATTATGAGAAGAAAATATTTAGCTATTCATATGTACTGAACCATAAAAGAATGGTCAGGGGTACTTGCCTTGCAGAGCTTTACAACTATTTTTGATCGACTCTGATCCGACTCGGACGCTCAGGCTTTATCGTCTAACCACTAGATCACCTTGGATTCGACTTCAATACCCAGGTTCTCCGGTTAAAAACCTATAGAGCTCGTCGACTGTCCAATAGGTTATCTTTAGTTCGATATCACTTCTGGAGTCCTTCAACTAGAACCTACAGAGTCGAAATACCCTACGTTAGTCAAGAACTCGAACCACATCGCAGTTCCCCAAGTGTTTTGCTTGTTGATAGAAACAGTTTGTCTTACTAAGATATAAATGTATATATATACGTACTTCTGAAATTTTTGGAGGAAATACTAAGGATGTGAGTTGACCGTTGTCAACAGATAATTAAATAAGGGGGAAAAGTTTTTCCTTGAAACTATATTCAAAATATTAAATAAGTCGGGATAATATTCTCCGACGATCTGAAATTATTCTAATGATTTTTGAAAATCAGAAAGTAATTTAAATCTGGTTCTATGATTTTTAAATCATAAATAAACCCTTTAATAAATAGTAAATAATTAAATGATAATCGATAAATAATTAAACCTCGAAGAAGTTTACTTTTAAAAGAATAAAATAATATTCCTAAACTAATTTATGTTTAATACATTAATAACTTTAATATTTAATCGAGATTGAAGTAAAAATTTAATGGAGAATACTTCTCCCTAATAAGTGAATAGTAAGTAAATATTTCTTGTCCAAATGGTAAAGTATACTTGAGGGAATACGATCTTTGGAAATTGTTTTAATAAAAGTTTGAGGTTTTTAATATTGTTAAGTGGACGTTGAGTCCCTTTAAAACGTACTACTATGGACTTGTAATCGTCCTGTAATATCACCGGAATGATTCTTGGGTTTTTATCTTGAAATCCCGAACGACTCTCGGTCTTATTATAATACGTCACGCTTATAGCGAAATTAAACATTTCATGATATATACTTATCGTACAACATCGCTATATCATGCAAAAATTCAATAACTACGTATCATGGCAAACATGGTACTTATGCAATGATAATAAAACAATCCTTTCACAACACAACAGTAAATAGAATTGGTTTCGTAAACTTGTCTGGGTATCTCGAGGTGGAGGATGCTCTAGGTTCCGCTCGGAAATCTATAATCATGAACACAATTTATTTCGTTAGGTCCCGTTCTAATTTAAGGCTACCCGCACCCATGCGCTAATTAATATGCACCCTCTCCACTTATTTTGTCCTTATTATTCCTTTAAGTCCTTATTCACATCATGGTCGCTTCCTTTTTTAAACTATCTTAAGTTCATTTTCCATTTTCGTCGTCGGCTCCACTTATGGATTCTACGGTTTTTAATCGCGTTGTCTCAGCTCTGATATTTTGATAAAATTGAAAGATCATTATTTTTACTTGAAATTTTTATGGAAGTTAGGAAAATCAAATTACTACTCTCTGTAAAATTTTCATGATTTATGAACATTGTTAAGTCAATCCTTTATATTTTCAAAGTTTATAATTCGTAGCAGTTTTTGTCGCGTAAATCACTTTTAGTAAAACAACCATAACTTTTGATCCGTAAATCGGAATCAAGAGATTCAAGTGCCTAAACGATCCTTATAACATTTCCTATCATAATAAAGTGTTATTTTGTAAGAAACTACAGTTTACACCTTCGGGACTTTCTGCATAAACTTAAGGTTTACATTTTGTTCGTTTTAATGAGATTACGTTTACGATCGGAGTTTCGTTTTCGCCTTAAATCTTTATACTACCACCAAAAATCATCATATCATCATCAACACACTAACTCCTCTCAAGACCATTTTGTTCTTGAGGCAACAACCGTCAACCTTAAATCTACTTACTAAACATCAAGATCTTAATAATATCACCACTAAAACTAGGTTTACAACAACATACTAAAAGGATCTTTTATTTGAATCTTAAATAAAGTTGGGTCAAAGATTTTTAACTTTATTAAAAGCTTGAGATGTGTTCTTGAGGATGGTTGAGTCTTGGGAGTGCTTGGTATGGGTTTTGGAACCTAAAACCACCATTGAAATCAAGAAACCAAAGAAGAGTTACGATTCATACTATTCACTAGCAACTTTCTTGATTTTATTTCACCCATCAAACCTTGATAAAAAAAGATCAAAGAATTATCTTACCTTAGTTTGGTTGTTAGGAAGCTTGAGAATTAATGGGAGGATTTATCCATGGCTAGAACTTGGAGATTTGATTTTGAATTCCTTGGTGAAAAGAAGAAGCCGAATGGAAGAAATGGGGAGAGAATAAGTGTTTTTATGCTTGCTTCCTTGGTTGCTTCTAGGAAATTATGTTGGTGATATCTTATATTGATTTGATATTCTCTAGTTTAGAATCCTAGGTTTATTCTTTTTGCCAAATCCATGGACAAATCTAAGTAGCTTCCTAGTTTACAAGCTAAGCTACTTGTTTTAGCTTCCTTAGCTCACTATTTCATTAGCCTTGGTTGATCATCCTATATCTAGCTCACTATTTGATAAAGTAACCATGGTTACTTTCTTACCATGGTTAGTTAATGCGTTACGTTTATTTAATCGTTTACGCGTTCGCTCGATCGCTTAAACATTTTCGTAATACTTCCTCGTAAATGGTTCGCGACGTAATTTATTTCGTATTAATTCCTTATGTTTTAAATTATCATACTTGGATATAAATCCGTAGGGTTTTAATCTTGTAATTATATTGTGATTCCCGTAATTCTCGATGAGTCGTAAATATGGTCATTTTTCAAAGTTCATTTTCTTCGAAAACTAATAGCGTTTACATACACTCATTTGGTACGTATAATCATAATATCAACTCTGAAACTCATTTTCTCATGCACTACATAGTGTGGGCTCAAAAGTTTTTCCCGTCCATCAGGGATACTATTCATTAAACATTTTACAAGGTCTCAAAAATTTGAGTTATTACATTCATGATCATAGTGATCTCTCAATAAATTCTTTTACTTCTATATGATTGATCAAACTTTGGAAGATAGAAGCAGCTAGAAAAGGAGTAGTATAAGTATGGTGGTATTCGGAATGGAAACGCGTTCGTGATACTAAGGTTAACGCGTTTATTAAAAGGTTATAAAACTCTAGCGAGTAAAGGTATATCCAGAATAGTATTATGTACGGAAGATAGTAACGATTGCAAACTGGAAAAGAATAAGTACGGAGAAGCAAAAGTTGTAGAGCTAGATGATATAATGAGAGTCTGTGTTGTAGACTTGAAAGAAATTTGGAATGATCACTTAGCACGGATTGAGTTTTCTTACGACGATAGATGATATGACAGTGTCGGAATATCGCCTTACGAGGCCCTGTACGGAAAAAAGAAGATGTCGATCTCCCTTATATTGGGATGAAGTTGGAGAGCCAAGATGCTCAGGTCCAAAGTAGTCCAAATAACCAAGGACATAGTAGATCTAATCAGAGGACAGTTGGTAGCAGCCCAAGATCGACTAGAGAAGTATGTCGGTTTGGACCAAAAGGACAAAGAGTATGAAGTAGGGAACCTAGTATTGTTAAAAGTAATCCTTGGAAAGGATTAATGAGATTCGGAAAGAAAGGAAAGCTAAGTCCACGATTTATTGGACCCTTGGAGATATTAAGACGTATTGGGAAGTTAGCATATGAGCTAGCCCTACCCTCGAACCTGTAGCAAGTTCATAACGTGTTCAACGTATCAATGTTAAGGAAGTGTAATCCGGATGCCAGAAAAATAGGGGCATATGAGCGCATAAAAATGCAACCAGACGTAGCCTATATGGAGCAACCAGGAAGGGTTATAGATCGAAAAAGAACAAGTGCTTAGGAGAAGGGTTATCAAACTAGTCAGAGTTTGGTGGTAGAACCATAATGTGAAAAATTGACTTGAGAGTTAGAAAGTGCACCGCTAAGAAAGTATCCCTATTCATTTTTTATCTGATTCCGGGACGGAATCCTTTTAAGGAGGGGAGACTGTAATAACCCCAATTTTTGGAATTTTTGAAACACTGATGAATAGTAACTTTTTGCTGATGATGCTGATTAAGGAAAATTATCAGACCACGCTATATAGGAGTACTGTTATGGAAATTCTAAGATCGTATTAGTATTCCATAAATTAAATGAGTGTATGGAAAGGTCGTTAGAATTCGAATCCGGACACTATGATTTTTCCCGAAAATCCATCAGATACCGAAAAAATTGAGTATAAGGTAACATGATTAAAAGGATTTAAATTCAAGAATAATAAGAGAGGATCATAAAAGGAATATAAAATATTGAGAAAGGTTTTGGGGAACCCAAGTAATAAGATCCCGGATATGATCCCTCAAACGACGAACGAAAATGAAAGTTAAGCGAACCGTATAACAGATAAGGGGTCATTAGCCAAGTAATTAAGCACTAATCAAAGGGATTAGGGGAGGATGACATCATCCAACCATAAGGATTGAACAAGTGTGCTTGTGATGATGTAATCAAGGTGAGATCATCACTTTATTAAAGCAAAAGCAAAGATATTTTGAAAGGTTAATTTTCAAACAAGCATTTCATTTCATTCAAAAAAAAATCAACCAAGCAGCATTTCATTTCTCTCCCCCCATTTCCAAGCTTCTTGCTCTCGGCCAAAATAATACCAGCAACTTTAAACTGCAACTCGTTGTGTTCTATAGCTCGTTGGAAAGGTATTGAGATGGCCTACAACTCTTGTTCTCATGTCTCGTCTAAATAATCATGGTAAGACCCTCATATTTACAGTTCTTTAAATCGGACTAATTGTAACTCCAAAAGTTCTAACTCATTTCTTGAACTCCTTTGCAAGTTTGAACATGATAAACATAGATCAAGGCTCTATTAAGGATTAAAATCTCTTTTAAATGGTTTAAGGATCTAAGTAAGGTATAAAATTCAAACCCTAGCTTTAATTTTATGATTCCATTAAATTTTATTGAAGCATTGTTAGTATTAAGGCTTGATCTTTGATTATAAGTAGTTTTGGTGGATTTGTATTGGTTTTGAATATTGGGTCTTTGATTGGTTGGATAAATTGGTAAAAACATGGAGTTGGGGACTGATTTTGTAGTATGATGGCTAAATATTGTTGTGTTGGTGGTTGTGAGTGAATTGATGAGGATTTAGAGTGGTAATTATTTTGGAAATCTCGTAAACATAGTCGTCGTAATGCTCATTTTCCTTAGACTGTTTTGCATGAAAATTTAGGACCCGTGAACTCACTGTAAACTTCTGACCTTTGCCATGTTTAGATAGTTCATGTTACGAGCTTCGTTTTGATATGTCGTTCGCCTAAATCCGAGTTACGAACGATGAGAAATGACCATTTTAAGTAATTGCATTTCGCGAGCGAACCCCGAAACCTCGAGTAACTTTGAGACCATAATTGAGACCCTTAAATGATTAATCAAAACATGAAACAATTATGCAAGGTGGATTTTATAGTTGGTAAAGTACTCGCGAAAGAGTCACCTAAAAATTCGTAACGGTTAATTTATTAAAATTGGTGGAGCCGAGGGTACGCAAGCGATTAACGCAAATCGTTAAGCGTATAAGCGACCGTAAGCGACCGTTAGGGTATGAATGAGTTTTGACTAGTTTTTTTAGCGACCGTGGTCTAATTTCGGCTTATGTTGTTATTCATAGGTTACCGGACCCACTATAAGCTTAAGTCTACCACGGAACACTCAGGCAAGTTTTCTACCCGTTATACTGTTGTTGTGATGTAATATATTGATGCATTATCTTGAGATAAGTGCATGGTTATTATTAGCAAAGTCTTGTTATATATTCAAGCATGTTGATATGATATTTATATGCATGCCTGTTTCGTAATATTGATATTCTATTATCAATTCAAATGCTTATAAACTTCATAATACCTATGCTAGAGATAAGCAGTAGTTGCGTATACCCTTAGTATAAAGGACCCGAAGGTGAACTTTTTCTAAACCGGGAGTCGATGTTCCCAAGTATAATATATGTGGCGGCCTCAACCCCGGGATCAGGAGTTGACGTCACCAACCACAATAATAATAAACATATTATAATCCAAATCACTAATTATACATAACCACGACCCCTTTACCAAGACCTTTTCCAGGTTTAAGTATGATTTAGGTTACAACTATCACAAACCGATTAACAACAAGCCATTCTGATTCAACTAACTTAATACATCAACTCAATAAACCATCTTTGGTCCAGCATAACTATCTCAGAGGAGCCTGACACGGAAGGCACTAGAACTCTGCCCTGACTATCGCGGAAGAATCTCCTAGGCATCTGCAGTATATAAATAAAAAATTCTGCAAGGGTGAGCAATCAATTGCTCAGTAGTACCACTATATGAATAAAAAGTAAAACAGTTTATGTTAAAGCAGTAACAGGAACAGAGATTATAGCTAGTTTGCAAAACTTGATAAACATTCATAAACTGGATATTCAAAACTAGCATGCTTTCAACAAAACAAACGTAGTAGTGTGCTGTGTACAAATATCAGAGATTAATTCTAGCATGCCATTTTCATTTCCAAATCCACTGTATAAACCACTTGTTCAGTTACAAGAATCACAAAGCCAAATCAAATACGTACGTATATGTGAAGACAGTTAATCAGGCTATCAACACCAGACGGCTCTAACTGCCATCCCATTTACCTGTTCAGGAACTCAGAGACTAGCTAGGTCTCTGACCTGCTGGACTAATCGGTTATATATTGCGTACAACTGAATTAGCCTCTTATGCCACCTCAATAGGCCTACCCTGGCCCCTATGTATCCCATATCTGATCGTTTTATCCAGTTTTCCAAAAACTTGTACCTATCTCATTTTTAAAATCATTCATTTTACCAACACACATATAAAAATCCAGTTCCCAAATCATTTCATTCGAGATAGGTACCTTTCAAAGTTACATTTCCCCAATTAAAATAATGATTTATAACTACGGGGATACGTAACTTAAAATGTTTCTGTTCCATTACGAAAATAAAACATTTAGCTATTCATATGTACTGAACCATAAAAGAATGGTCAGGGGTACTTGCCTTGCAGAGCTTTACAACTATTTTTGATCGACTCTGATCCGACTCGGACGCTCAGGCTTTATCGTCTAACCACTAGATCACCTTGGATTCGACTTCAATACCCAGGTTCTACGGTTAAAACCCTACTGAGCACGTCGACTGTCCACTAGGTTATCTTTAGTTAGATATCACTTATGGAGTCCTTCAACTAGAACCTACAGAGTCGAAATACCCTATGTTAGGCGTCTAGGTATGCTTGACATATCCTTGCTAACAACCTACCCATTCGATATTAAATCCCAACTCGTAATTACACATATTATAAGAACACACACAACAATCAGAGTTCACCTACTCAAAACACAACTCGATGCTCATGTTCGAAAAATGCATATACTCGTCGTTTTAGAAAATAAGCTGCCAGTCATACTTTACAAAGTATTTATTTATTATTATATAACTATTAACATTCGACTAGTAGTTCTGATATGTTACAGGGCACGTTCCCGAAAATCGGGCAGCATCACCTTTGTTTATGGGACTACCCGTCGAAATAATTTGACGTCAATCAGAACAATCAACCAATCAAACCAGCAATCAATCCAATTACAATTCCCAACCAATCATACAATCCGAACAATCCCGAGAATAAATATTTAACCGCTACTTTTATTTTGAAAATTATAAAATAAAATTTATAAATTGTTATTTATTATATATTAGGACTCAGAAACGCGTCATCATAGTCTACCGTCGGCTCGCCGAGGTTCATCGCCGACGGCGGCAAAACTCGCGGGTACCTGTTACTTCGGGTTTCCGACGCGAACTTCGCCGACTAACATTTTCAAAAATTATTCGAAAAATTAGAAATTATAATTCGAGAAATCATAAAAGCAAACATCAGAATTATATTATCAAGTTAAATCAAAAATCACCGAACATGTATTCGGACAACAACAAAACCAAACAACAGTAACCGCATCCGTAATACGGCCACAGGCCACCTCGCTGGAAAAGAATCCGACGGCGGCCGGAGAATAACAGAACAACGGCAAGGCATGGCAACAAGGAACACAGAATCGGGAAATCGAGGCAGCACCACATAATATCATCACTCAACTGCAGTATATACAAATACGTATTTATATATGTATATAAGCAATCAAGCAAAACGGTACCAGAAAATCAGAACCCACGAGAGTTGGCCGGCGGTGAATCGGAAAGTTGGGCGGCGGCGAAACACGGAGCACAACCATGGGAAGGATGAAGAAACAACATGAAGAAGAACCACAGGGAGATAATTGATAGAGAAAAGAGGAAGAAATGGATCTTGTACAGGATCGATTCAGCCTCCCCCCTCTCGAATACAACTGAATGTAAAGCCTTGTGTTTTCGTTTAATACAACAAAAGAATCAGCCAATCAGTTACTGCCACCCTTCTTTTTGTTTTATCAGCAATTGACACGTGTTAAAAACACTAATACGTACTCCTGTTAAACCCACATTTTTAACCCTCCTTTCGCGATTTAACGAACCTTTGCACGGTAAAATAATCAGAAAATTACCCAAAATTGTGTTATAATGTTACAAATATCCCGAAATTTATAAAAACATAAATTTCGTAATTTAAAAATAATTTTTTGAAACGCAAGTTTATACCCGCTTTTAACAATTAAACGAATCAACGCGCGGGTGAGATTAATCCCAAAAATTTCCAAAATAATTTTAAAATTCTCGGATTATTCCCAACTTAAATAAATATGAATTTCATAATTTTTGAAGAATTCTGGAATTAAATGCAGATTTTACCATTTAATGTAATCAGAAAATCATATAAGGCTAAATAATTGATGAAATATTGATTTCTAAATTTTATTAAATCCCAAAAATAAATATTGTAATTATAAAACCATAAAAATACTTTTAGAGACAATTCAAATATTTATGCAAATAAATTTGCATTAAAACAACTTTTAAAAGCAAAAACAAAAATCATACCACCCAATAATTAACCACACAACTCAATACCATCCATTTGTAATCACATATACATAGTAACAAAGCAATAACCCGCTGACAGAACCCATATACATATCCTATTTATTTAATTATTCAACAATTACACACATAGATAATAATAAAACACATATAGCTGACAAAAGCTATACACATAGATCATTCATTTAATAATTCCATAATTACATATAAAAGTATAGGAGTCGTTACATCCTTCCCCCTTAAAAAGATTTTGTCCTCAGAATCCGACTTAACTAAATAAATGAGGATATTTGTCAAGTATATCTGACTCTAACTTCCAAGTGACTCTTCTACTCAGGAATTTATTCAAAGCATACTCTTTATGGATATAACTCATTCCTAAAGACTCGCTCTTAAAGATCCAGGGTTAGGATCGGTCATTTCACGCATAATAAATTTTGATAGGAGCCCATTGGCTCCTAATCAATAACTGGGTTTGAATCAGATACATGTCACCTTAATATTGACACGCATAACACATTATATATATACTGCAACTGCAGCGGCAACATCAACATCAACTCATGGGCAACTTCACCTATATTTATTAATACCTCGAACGGTTCACTACATTAAGACTCAACTTGTCCCCTCTATGCAAACCTAGCCAATCTCTTCCAGGGCGAAACTTTTGTCAACACCAATGATCCTATTTCTACATCCATACTCTTTTAATGCAAGTATGTTTTCTTTCTTTGTCTATCCCGAGCTGCTTCAACTCTTTTCCAAGTCAACATCACTACGTTCTACCTAACAACATCTTTACTCCCACTTTCTCTCACTAGTGCGGGGACCCACCCTTATGTCCGTACAAGGCTTCGCAAGGTAGCATTCCCCTAATAGCATGATAACTATTAATATAGAAAAGCTCAATCAATGGTAAGTGATTATCTCGGTTTCCTCTTTAGATCCAGAATATATACTCTCAACATATCTTGTATTGTCTGAGTCATCTTTTCACTTTGACCCTTCGTCTACGGATGATAGGCGGTGCTCATTTTTAACTTGGTTTCCAAACATTCGAACACCTCCTACTCCTTTCCATCAATTAAGGCTGGAAAATAATCTCATATGCTCACTTCTTATCACCTTTAGATACTCAACTTCAACTCTCACAGTTTCTAGTTCCTTAACTAATTTCTTAGCAATCTTAACCATCTTTAATCATTTTTCTCTGCACGAGGCATAAACTACTACACTGGCCTTGCTTAGATGGTTGTTAGTGAAATACTCAAAATCTTTTGTTATTTTCAACCAAAATTCATACTTTAAAACTTAGCGTATACACAGATTTTCTAGGGAAATCCTTGGGCGTTCTACACAGATTTTCTTAGTCCTTAAATAGCTGAGGATGTTATCAATAAATACAATTTGCTTATCCAAGTACTCCTTATACACCATGTTCCTTGATTACTTATAGATAACTGATGCACTTATTACTCCACATAATATCACCAGAACTTGCAATGCTCATAACTCATCCTAGTCGCAATCTTTGACATGTCCTCAGGCTGTATCTTAAGTCAATCCCGTAGAAATCACACACACCTTGAATTAGGTCACATAAGTAATCAATTCTTTATAGAGGTTACTTATTCTTATTCGTCATTTTGTTAAACTCTCGATAATTTCATAATTTCATTCCTCTTTCCCAGCAACATCACTGGTGCACCCCAGAGAACTATATCTGGTATGCTCACTTTCCTTTCTAATAACTTTTACCGTTATCAAAATAATTATTTCATTCCACTGGCCTCCAAAGACTCCAGGACATTTATTTATTACCCAAAATTCCTCAAGCTTAAGTATTCTCTTCTTCGTATCTTTACAGATGGTGGATCTACCTTATATCCTTAGCTTATTATTTCTTTTCTCTCATGATTGGAAGAATTCCTTATATTGCTTCTGCATCGAGAAACTTACCTTACTATTGGCTTCTGTACACTTTACACTTCACTTCTTCTAAAACCACTCCTTGCCATAATACAGGACAACCAACTCAATCCTAAAATCATATCAAACCCCTCTAGCTCAGAGGGTGTCAGATCAACTGCAACTACGTCCAACTTCTAAATGCTTGATTTCTTAGTTCTTTTGAATGTTCTATCTCTAGATGAGCTAGATTTTGGCCCTTGGGATGTAGTATCTTGAATAACCATTCTATAACTCCTTGCAATATGGCCACTCTTTCCATTGTTGCGATACATAACTCCTGGATTATCTGGATTACATTCCGATGCATAATGACCCTTATGTCCACACTTGAAACATCGCACATTCTTTTTGCACGCACCACTGCGTCTCCTGTCACAGGACTTGCAATCCACTGCTCACTTGACTGACTGGGCTGGAGTGGAAGCAACTGAAGTAGCACTATATCTAGCCTGAAATAAACTCTATCTCCGGAATCTCTTACTCATGTTCCGGCCAAACCAATTCTCAAATCCTTGAATGGATTCTCCTTGGTCTGCTTTGTCCTTAACACCTTCCAACTTCCTTTTCTTATCACTTTCGTCCTTAACAGTCAACTTTTGGTCACTTTCCATTACCAGGGCGGCCTGAACCATAGAGGAGTATGTCTTGAGTTGTAATTCCACAACTCCTCTGCGAATTTCAGGCTTCAACCCTTGTTTGAACCTCCTTACTTTTTGAATCTCCGTACTTACATACTCAGGAACTAATCAGGCCAATTCTGTAAATTTGGCCTCATACTCCAACACACTTCTTTCACCTTGTTTCAGTTCTAGAAACTCAATCTCAATTTAACTCCGTACACAGTTAGGGAAATACTTTTCCAAAAATAACTCAGAAAATCTAGCCCATGGGACAGGGCCTTCTCCTTCTAACGCTCTGGTGGAATCCCATAAGTAATTCACTTCATTATTTAAGAAGTAGCTTGTATAATCAGTCTTAAGATTATCACTTACTTGGACAAGATTGAAAGCTTTCTCCATATCTTTTAACCATGTTCCAGCAGCTACTGAATTAGGTTCACCTTGAAACTCAGGAGGGTTAACACTCTGGAAAGATTTGAAATTAACACTTTGGTTCACTCCTTGCTGTTGCTGCTACAACAGTAGTTGCTACTGCTGAACCTGTTGGATTAACTACAACTGTTGTTGTTACTGCTGGTGCAAAAAGTCTAGAATTTCATTTATAGTTGGACCCTCCGCAAAACTACTACTATTTTCTTTAGACTGTGTAGCTTTCTTGGGTGGCATTTTCCCGAAATATATCAGGAAATTTATTCAAAAACATAAAAAGAATGTCTGACAAAAATATCACAGTTTAAATGGTGCACCTGTATCAGGAAAATGCTGCCCAATCACAATACCCATGTCTTTAATATCGGGTCCATTTATAAAAGAAATCTAGATTAATAGCACTAGTAACATAACAACAATGACAGTAGCAGAATCAACAACAGTACAGGAAAACTGGAATACATAGATATTAAACATCGTAGTATGGCTCCTCATTATAACAGCAACTAACTAACTTCCCATCACTACTCAATTACCTTAGCAAAACTAATCTGGTATACAATGAAACTTGGCCGGCTATAACAACCACCAATTACACAGAGCCAACTAGTAATTCATGTCAAGCTTAAGGAATGCTGGACTCTTTTAGGCACCGGGGTCCAAATTTCAACCAACCATTCCTCTAAGGATGATTTCTTATCACCCACAAGTGATTCAACAATCATTGAGTTACTTTTCCCGAGGCTATAAATCCATCATTAGATTTCTGAACCCTCACTGCTACCCTTGTTCTTGAATAACAACCTGGTATAAGACTTTCATTCCGCCTGACAATCAACTTTCGCTTACTTACAATAGTAGGACTGTCCAACTACAAAAGTTACTGACAATTCATTGCCTCGGGACTTCAAATGAAATTTCAAAGTCAAAGAATCAATAATACACGGAGGACAAGAGAAGAAAACATAGGTATGACTGAGAGGAACCATACGAGTACATAAGATGGCCAGTCTTAGTACCGCATAGCTCACAACACATACTTCGATGGCGTCCCACCAGACCCTTTTGCCACACAGACAAATGGTCAACTAATATATATTGTTTGCCCCAATCAACCGATAGAATCTCCGAGAAAAGAAACAATGTTAAAAAGAAAATTCACAAATAGGAAGGGGTGGATCTGATTTGTAATGAGATCACCAAAACCCTAAGTATCTTACTTCGGGTTCACAACTTTCTCACAGGAAAATAAGCAACTTATGGAATAGGAATCAATTACTCTGGAAACAAAATACATTTCATGAAAGAAATAGAAGGGTTCAAAGATACCACCTCCCATTCTAATCCACATTCGCTATAAAACTTAGTCGTCATAACAGCCCGTGACTATTATCATGCTATCCAAACAAACCAAGGTCACACAATCAGTCTAATAACATTCCTCGTCATTAAAAACGTGATATTTAGAAATAACGTTGGCGTCTCTTTAGCTGACACATCAAGGGTCTACTCAGAAGCTGACTTTTCTCAATCAGACTCGAATTCTCGAAAGGGAAACTAGAAATCTCTATCGGACATTACTAATAATACATATACGGAGGAGACATACTCTAAACTAGGGTAGTTCCAGTCAATCCTCAATAAATGTCAGGGTTACATCTTAGAAACCCATGACTGAACTCTTAGACTCGTTCCTCTGATTGAGTTATTGCCTTACATCTATATATAAACCTTCGTGCATTTTTTTGACTCTACTCCTAACCTAAATCAGGGACTCAAACCTGTAGCTCTGATACCAACTGTGACGGCCTCAACCCCGGGGTCAGGAGTTCACGTCCCTTACCCTACTAATAATACATATACGGAGGAGACGTACTCTAAACTAGGGCAGTTCCAGTCAATCCTCAATAAATGTCAGGGTTACACCTTAGAAACCCTTGACTGAACTCTTAGACTCGCTCCTCTGATTGAGTTGCTAACTTACATCTATATATAAACCTTCCTGCACTCTTTTGACTCTACTCCTAACCTAAATCAGGGACTCAAACCTGTAGCTCTGATACCAACTGTGACGGCCTCAACCCCGGGGTCGGGAGTTGACGTCACCAACCACAATAATAATAAACATATTATAATCTAAATCGTTAATTATACATAACCACGACCCCTTTACCAAGACCTTTTCCAAGTTTAAGTATGATTTAGGTTACAACTATCATAAATTGATTTACAACAAGCAATTCTGACTCAACTAACTTAATACAGCAACTCAATAGACCATCTTTTGTCCAGCACAACTATCTCAGAGGAGCCTGACATGGAAGGCACTAGAACTCTGCCCTGACTATCGGGGAAGAATCTCCTAGGCATCTGTAGTACATAAATAAAGCATTCTGCAAGGGTGAGCAATGAATTGTTCAGCAGTACAACTATATGAATAACAAGTAAAATAGTTTATGTTAAAGCAGTAACAGGAACAGAGATTATAGCTAGTTTGCAAAACTTGATAAACATTCATAAACTGGATATTCAAAACTAGCTTGCTTTCAACAAAACAAACGTAGCAGTGTGCTGTGTACAAATATCAGAGATTAATTTTAGCATGCCATTTTCATTTCCAAATCCACTGTATAAACCACTTCTTCCGTTACAAAAATCACAAAGCCAAATCAGATAAGTACGGATATGTGAAGATAGCTAATCAGGCTATCAACACCAGACGGCTCTAACTGCCATCACATTTACCTGTTCCGGAACTCAGAGACTAGCTAAGTCTCTGACCTGCTGGACTAATCGGTTATATATTACGCGCAACCGAATTAGCCTCTTACGCCACCTCAATAGGCCTACTCTGGCCCCTATGTATCCCATATCTGATCATTTTATCCAGTTTTCCAAACACTTGTACCTATCTCATTTTCAAAATCATTCATTTTACCAGCACACATATAAAAATCCAGTTCGTAAATCATTTCATTCGAGATAGGTACCTTTCAAAGTTACTTTTCCCCCAAACAGATTTAAAATAATGATTTATAACTACGGGGATATGTAACTTAAAATGTTTCGGTTCTATTACGAGAAGAAAATATTTAGCTATTCATATGTACTGAACCATAAAAGAATGGTCAGGGGTACTTGCCTTGCAGAGCTTTACAACTATTTTTGATCGACTCTGATCCGACTCGGACGCTCAGGCTTTATCGTCTAACCACTAAATCACCTTGGATTCGACTTCAAGACCCAGGTTCTCCGGTTAAAAACCTACAGAGCTCGTCGACGGTCCAATAGGTTATCTTTAGTTCGATATCACTTCTGGAGTCCTTCAACTAGAACCTACAGAGTCGAAATACCCTACGTTAGTCGAGAACTCGAACCACATCGCAATTCCCCAAGTGTTTTGCTTGTTGATAGAAACAGTTTGTCTTACTAAGATATAAATGTATATATATACGTACTTCTGAAATTTTTGGAGGAAATACTAAGGATGTGAGTTGACCGTTGTCAACAGATAATTAAATAAGGGGGAAAAGTTTTTCCTTGAAACTATATTCAAAATATTAAATAAGTCGGGATAATATTCTCCGATGATCTGAAATTATTCTAATGATTTTTCAAAATCAGAAAGTAATTTAAATCTGGTTCTATGATTTTTAAATCATAAATAAACCCTTTAATAAATAGTAAATAATTAAATGATAATCGATAAATAATTAAACCTCGAAGAAGTTTACTTTTAAAAGAATAAAATAATATTCCTAAACTAATTTATGTTTAATACATTAATAACTTTAATATTTAATCGAGATTGAAGTAAATATTTAATGGAGAATACTTCTCCCTAATAAGTGAATAGTAAGTAAATATTTCTTGTCCAAATGGTAAAGTATAGTTGAGGGAATACGATCTTTGGAAATTGTTTTAATAAAAGTTTGAGGTTTTTAATATTGTTAAGTGGACGTTGAGTCCCTTTAAAACGTACTACTATGGACTTGTAATCGTCCTGTAATATCACCGGAATGATTCTTGGGTTTTTATCTTGAAATCCTGACCGACTCTCGGTCTTATTATAATACGTCACGCTTATAGCGGAATTAAACATTTCATGATATATACTTATCGTACAACATCGCTATATCATGCAAAAATTCAATAACTACGTATCATGGCAAACATGGTACTTATGCAATGATAATAAAATAATCCTTTCACAACACAACAGTAAATGGAATTGGTTTCGTAAACTTGTCTGGGTATCTCGAGGTGGAGGATGCTCTAGGTTCCGCTCGGAAATCTATAATCATGAACACAATTTATTTCGTTAGGTCCCGTTCTAATTTAAGGCTACCCGCACCCATGCGCTAATTAATATGCACCCTCTCAACTTATTTTGTCCTTATTATTCCTTTAAGTCCTTATTCACATCATGGTCGCTTCCTTTTTTAAACTATCTTAAGTTCATTTTCCATTTTCGTCGTCGGCTCCACTTATGGATTCTACGGTTTTTAATCGCGTTGTCTCAGCTCTGATATTTTGATAAAATTGAAAGATCATTAGTTTTACTTGAAATTTTTATGGAAGTTAGGAAAATCAAATTACTACTCTCTGTAAAATTTTCATGATTTATGAACATTGTTAAGTCAATCCTTTATATTTTCAAAGTTTATAATTCGTAGCAGTTTTTATCGCGTAAATCACTTTTAGTAAAACAACCATAACTTTTGATCCGTAAATCGGAATCAAGAGATTCAAGTGCCTAAACGATCCTTATAACATTTCCTATCATAATAGAGTGTTATTTTTCAAGAAAATACAGTTTAAACCTTCGGGACTTTCTGCAGAAACTTAAGGTTTACGTTTTGTTCGTTTTAATGAGATTACGTTTACGATCGGAGTTTCGTTTTCGCCTTAAATCTTTATACTACCACCAAAAATCATCATATCATCATCAACACACTAACTCCTCTCAAGACCATTTTGTTCTTGAGGCAACAACCATCAACCTTAAATCTACTTACTAAACATCAAGATCTTAACAATATCACCACTAAAACTAGGTTTACAACTACATACTAAAAGGATCTTTTATTTGAATCTTAAATAAAGTTGGGTCAAAGATTTTTAACTTTATTAAAAGCTTGAGATGTGTTCTTGAGGATGGTTGAGTCTTGGGAGTGCTTGGTATGGTTTTTGGAACCTAAAACCACCATTGAAATCAAGAAACCAAAGAAGAGTTACGATTCATTCTATTCACTAGCAACTTTCTTGATTTTATTTCACTCATCAAACCTTGATAAAAAAAGATCAAAGAATTATCTTACCTTAGTTTGGTTATTAGGAAGCTTGAGAATTAATGGGAGGATTTATCCATGGCTAGAACTTGGAGATTTGATTTTGAATTCCTTGGTGAAAAGAAGAAGCCGAATGGAAGAAATGGGGAGAGAATAAGTATTTTTATGCTTGCTTCCTTGGTTGCTTCTAGGAAATTATGTTGGTGATATCTTATATTGATTTGATATTCTCTAGTTTAGAATCCTAGGTTTATTCTTGTTGCCAAATCCATGGACAAATCTAAGTAGCTTCCTAGTTTACAAGCTAAGCTACTTGTTTTAGCTTCCTTAGCTCACTATTTCATTAGCCTTGGTTGATCATCCTATATCTAGCTCACTATTTGATAAAGTAACCATGGTTACTTTCTTACCATGGTTAGTTAATGCGTTACGTTTATTTAATCGTTTACGCGTTCGCTCGATCGCTTAAACATTTTCGTAATACTTCCTCGTAAATGGTTCGCGACGTAATTTATTTCGTATTAATTCCTTATGTTTTAAATTATCATACTTGGATATAAATCCGTAGGGTTTTAATCTTGTAATTATATTGTGATTCCCGTAATTCTCGATGAGTCGTAAATATGGTCATTTTTCAAAGTTCATTTTTTTCGAAAACTAATAGCGTTTACATACACTCATTTGGTACGTATAATCATAATATCAACTCTGAAACTCATTTTCTCATGCACTACATAGTGTGGGCTCAAAAGTTTTTCCCGTCCGTCAGGGATACTATTCATTAAACATTTTACAAGGTCTCAAAAATTTGAGTTATTACATTCATGATCATAGTGATCTCTCAATAAATTCTTTTACTTCTATATGATTGATCAAACTTTGGAAGATAGAAGCAGCTAAAAAAGGAGTAGTATAAGTATGGTGGTATTCGGAATGGAAACGCGTTCGTGATACTAAGGTTAACGCGTTTATTAAAAGGTTATAAAACTCTAGCGAGTAAAGGTATATCCAGAATAGTATTATGTATGGAAGATAGTAACGATTGCAAACTGGAAAAGAATAAGTACGGAGAAGCAAAAGTTGTAGAGCTAGATGATATAATGAGAGTCTGTGTTGTAGACTTGAAAGAAATTTGGAATGATCACTTAGCACGGATTGAGTTTTCTTACGACGATAGATGATATGACAGTGTCGGAATATCGCCTTACGAGGCCCTGTACGGAAAAAAGAAGATGTCGATCTCCCTTATATTGGGATGAAGTTGGAGAGCCAAGATGCTCAGGTCCAAAGTAGTCTAAATAACAAAGGACATAGTAGATCTAATCAGAGGACAGTTGGTAGCAGCCCAAGATCGACTACAGAAGTATGTCGGTTTGGACCAAAAGGACAAAGAGTATGAAGTAGGGAACCTAGTATTGTTAAAAGTAATCCTTGGAAAGGATTAATGAGATTCGGAAAGAAAGGAAAGCTAAGTCCACGATTTATTGGACCCTTGGAGATATTAAGACGTATTGGGAAGTTAGCATATGAGCTAGCCCTACCCTCGAACCTGTAGCAAGTTCATAACGTGTTCAACGTATCAATGTTAAGGAAGTGTAATCCGGATGCCAGAAAAATAGGGGCATATGAGCGCATAAAAATGCAACCAGACGTAGCCTATATGGAGCAACCAGGAAGGGTTATAGATCGAAAAAGAACAAGTGTTTAGGAGAAGGGTTATCAAACTAGTCAGAGTTTGGTGGTAGAACCATAATGTGAAAAATTGACTTGAGAGTTAGAAAGTGCACCGCTAAGAAAGTATCCCTATTCATTTTTTATCTGATTCCGGGACGGAATCCTTTTAAGGAGGGGAGACTGTAATAACCCCAATTTTTGGAATTTTTGAAACACTGATGAATAGTAACTTTTTGCTGATGATGCTGATTAAGGAAAATTATCAGACCACGCTATATAGGAGTACTGTTATGGAAATTCTAAGATCGTATTAGTATTCCATAAATTAAATGAGTGTATGGAAAGGTCGTTAGAATTCGAATCCGGACACTATGATTTTTCCCGAAAATCCATCAGATACCGAAAAAATTGAGTATAAGGTAACATGATTAAAAGGGTTTAAATTCAAGAATAATAAGAGAGGATCATAAAAGGAATATAAAATATTGAGAAAGGTTTTGGGGAACCCAAGTAATAAGATCCCGGATATGATCCCTCAAACGACGAACGAAAATGAAAGTTAAGCGAACCGTATAACAGATAAGGGGTCATTAGCCAAGTAATTAAGCACTAATCAAAGGGATTAGGGGAGGATGACATCATCCAACCATAAGGATTGAACAAGTGTCCTTGTGATGATGTAATCAAGGTGAGATCATCACTTTATTAAAGCAAAAGCAAAGATATTTTGAAAGGTTAATTTTCAAACAAGCATTTCATTTCATTCAAAAAAAAATCAACCAAGCAGCATTTCATTTCTCTCCCCCCATTTCCAAGCTTCTTGCTCTCGGCCAAAATAATACCAGCAACTTCAAACTGCAACTCGTTGTGTTCTATAGCTCGTTGGAAAGGTATTGAGATGGCCTACAACTCTTGTTCTCAAGTCTCGTCTAAATAATCATGGTAAGACCCTCATATTTACAGTTCTTTAAATTGGACTAATTGTAACTCCAAAAGTTCTAACTCATTTCTTGAACTCCTTTGCAAGTTTGAACATGATAAACATAGATCAAGGCTCTATTAAGGATTAAAATCTCTTTTAAATGGTTTAAGGATCTAAGTAAGGTATAAAATTCAAACCCTAGCTTTGATTTTATGATTCCATTAAATTTTATTGAAGCATTGTTAGTATTAAGGCTTGATCTTTGATTATAAGTAGTTTTGGTGGATTTGTATTGGTTTTGAATATTGGGTCTTTGATTGGTTGGATAAATTGGTAAAAACATGGAGTTGGGGACTGATTTTGTAGTATGATGGATAAATATTGTTGTGTTGGTGGTTGTGAGTGAATTGATGAGGATTTAGAGTGGTAATTATTTTGGAAATCTCGTAAACATAGTCGTCGTAATGCTCATTTTCCTTAGACTGTTTTGCATGAAAATTTAGGACCTGTGAACTCACTGTAAACTTCTGACCTTTGCCATATAGTTCATGTTATGAGCTTCGTTTTGATATGTCGTTCGCCTAAATCCGAGTTACGAACGATGAGAAATGACCATTTTAAGTAATTGCATTTCGCGAGCGAACCCCGAAACCTCGAGTAACTTTGAGACCATAATTGAGACCCTTAAATGATTAATCAAAACATGAAACAATTATGTAAGGTGGATTATACAGTTGTTAAAGTACTCGCGAAAGAGTCACCTAAAAATTCGTAACGGTTAATTTATTAAAATTGGTGGAGCCGAGGGTACGCAAGCGATTAACGCAAATCGTTAAGCGTATAAGCGACCGTAAGCGACCGTTAGGGTATGAATGAGTTTTGACTAGTTTTTTTAGCGACCGTGGTCTAATTCCGGCTTATGTTGTTATTCATAGGTTACAGGACCCACTATAAGCTTAAGTCTACCCCGGAACACTCAGGCAAGTTTTCTACCCGTTATACTGTTGTTGTGATGTAATATATTGATGCATTATCTTGAGATAAGTGCATGGTTATTATTAGCAAAGTCTTGTTATATATTCAAGCATGTTGATATGATATTTATATGCATGCCTGTTTCGTAATATTGATATTCTATTATCAATTCAAATGCTTATAAACTTCATAATACCTATGCTAGAGATAAGCAGTAGTTGCGTATACCCTTAGTATAAAGGACCCGAAGGTGAACTTTTTCTAAACCGGGAGTCGATGTTCCCAAGTATAATATATGTGGCGGCCTCAACCCCGGGGTCAGGAGTTGACGTCACCAACCACAATAATAATAAACATATTATAATCCAAATCACTAATTATACATAACCACGACCCTTTTACCAAGACCTTTTCCAGGTTTAAGTATGATTTAGGTTACAACTATCACAAACCGATTAACAACAAGCCATTCTGATTCAACTAACTGAATACATCAACTCAATAAACCATCTTTGGTCCAGCATAACTATCTCAGAGGAGCCTGACATGGAAGGCACTAGAACTCTGCCCTGACTATCGTGGAAGAATCTCCTAGGCATCTGCAGTATATAAATAAAAAATTCTGCAAGGGTGAGCAATCAATTGCTCAGTAGTACCACTATATGAATAAAAAGTAAAACAGTTTATGTTAAAGCAGTAACAGGAACAGAGATTATAGCTAGTTTGCAAAACTTGATAAACATTCATAAACTGGATATTCAAAACTAGCATGCTTTCAACAAAACAAACGTAGTAGTGTGCTGTGTACAAATATCAGAGATTAATTCTAGCATGCCACTTTCATTTCCAAATCCACTGTATAAACCACTTGTTCAGTTACAAGAATCACAAAGCCAAATCAAATACGTACGTATATGTGAAGACAGTTAATCAGGCTATCAACACCAGACGGCTCTAACTGCCATCCCATTTACCTGTTCAGGAACTCAGAGACTAGCTAGGTCTCTGACCTGTTGGACTAATCGGTTATATATTGCATGCAACTGAATTAGCCTTTTATGCCACCTCAATAGGCCTACCCTGGCCCCTATGTATCCCATATCTGATCGTTTTATCCAGTTTTCCAAACACTTGTACCTATCTCATTTTTAAAATCATTCATTTTACCAGCACACATATAAAAATCCAGTTCCCAAATCATTTCATTCGAGATAGGTACCTTTCAAAGTTACATTTCCCCAATTAAAATAATGATTTATAACTACGGGGATACGTAACTTAAAATGTTTCTGTTCCATTACGAAAATAAAACATTTAGCTATTCATATGTACTGAACCATAAAAGAATGGTCAGGGGTACTTGCCTTGCAGAGCTTTACAACTATTTTTGATCGACTCTGATCCGACTCGGACGCTCAGGCTTTATCGTCTAACCACTAGATCACCTTGGATTCGACTTCAATACCCAGGTTCTACGGTTAAAACCCTACTGAGCACGTCGACTGTCCACTAGGTTATCTTTAGTTAGATATCACTTATGGAGTCCTTCAACTAGAACCTACAGAGTCGAAATACCCTACGTTAGGCATCTAGGTATGCTTGACATATCCTTGCTAACAACCTACCCATTCGATATTAAATCCCAACTCGTAATTACACATATTATAATAACACACACAACAATCAGAGTTCACCTACTCAAAACACAACTCGATGCTCATGTTCGAAAAATGCATATACTCGTCGTTTTAGAAAATAAGCTGCCAGTCATACTTTACAAAGTATTTATTTATTATTATATAACTATTTACATTCGACTAGTAGTTCTGATATGTTACAGGGCACGTTCCCGAAAATCGGGCAGCATCACCTTTGTTTATGGGACTACCCGTCGAAACAATTTGACGTCAATCAGAACAATCAACCAATCAAACTAGCAATCAATCCAATTACAATTCCCAACCCATCATACAATCCGGAACAATCCCGAGAATAAATATTTAACCGCTACTTTTATTTTGAAAATTATAAAATAAAATTTATAAATTGTTATTTATTATATATTAGGACTCAGAAACGCGTCATCATAGTCTACCGTCGGCTCGCCAAGGCTCATCGCCGACGGCGGCAAAACTCGCGGGTACCTGTTACTTCGGGTTTCCGACGCGAACTTCACCGATTAACATTTTCAAAAATTATTCAAAAAATTAGAAATTACAATTCGAGAAATCACAAAAGCAAACATCAGAATTATATTATCAAGTTAAATCAAAAATCACCGAACAGGTATTCGGACAACAACAAAACCAAACAACAGTAACCGCATCCGTAATACGACCACAGGCCACCTCACTGGAAAAGAATCCGGCGGCGGCCGGAGAATAACAGAACAGCGGCAAGTCATGGCAACAAGGAACACATAATCGGGAAATCAAGGCAGCACCACATAATATCATCACTCAACTACAGTATATACAAATACGTATTTATATATGTATATAAGCAATCAAGCAAAACGGAACCAGAAAATCAGAACCCACCAGAGTTGGTCGGCGGTGAATCGGAAAGTCGGGCGGTGGCGAAACACGGAGCACAACCATGGGAAGGATGAAGAAACAATAGGAAGAAGAACCACAGGGAGATAATTGACAGGGAAAAGAGGAAGAAATGGATACTGTACAGGATCGATTCAGCCCCCCCTCTCGAATGCAACTGAATGTAAAGCCCTGTATTTTCGTTTAATACAGCAAAAGAATCAGCCAATCAGTAACTGCCACCCTTCTGTTTGTTTTATCAGCAATTGACACGTGTTAAAAAAACTAATACGTACTCCAGTTAAACCCACATTTTTAACCCTCCTTTCGCGATTTAACGAACCTTTGCACGGTAAAATAATCCGAAAATTACCCAAAATTGTGTTATAATGTTACAAATATCTCGAAATTTATAAAAACATAAATTTTGTAATTTAAAAATAATTTTTTGAAACGCAAGTTTATACCCGCTTTTAACAATTAAATGAATCAACCCGCGGGTGAGATTAATCCCAAAAATTCCCAAAATAATTTTAAAATTCTCGGATTATTCCCAACTTCAATAAATATGAATTTCATAATTTTTGAAGAATTCTGGAATTAAATGCAGATTTTACCATTTAATGTAATCAGAAAATCATATAGGGCTAAATAATTGATGAAATATTGATTTCTAAATTTTATAAAATCCCAAAAATTTACATCCATTTGTAATCACATATACATAGTAACAAAGCAATAACCCGCTAACAGAACCCATATACATATCCTATTTATTTAATTATTCAACAATTACACACATAGATAATAATAAAACACATATAGCTGACAAAAGCTATACACATAGATCATTCATTTAATAATTCCGTAATTACATATAAAAGTATATGAGTCGTTACATCCTTCCCCCCTTAAAAAGATTTTGTCCTCAGAATCCGACTTAACTAAATAAATGAGGATATTTGTCAAGCATATCTGACTCTAACTTCCAAGTGACTCTTCTACTCAGGAATTTATTCAAAGCATACTCTTTATGGATATAACTCATTCCTAAAGACTCGCTCTTAAAGATCCAGGGTTAGGATCGGTCATTTCACGCAGAATAAATTTTGATAGGAGCCAATTGGCTCCTAATCAATAACTTGGTTTGAATCAGATACATGTCACCTTAATATTAACACGCATAACACATTATATATATACTGCAACTGCAGCGGCAACATCAACATCAACTCATGGGAAACTTCACCTATATTTATCAATACCTCGAACGGTTCACTACATTAAGACTCAACTTGTCCCCTCTATGCAAACCTAGTCAATCTCTTCCAGGGCGAAACTTTTGTCAACACCAATGATCCTATTTCTACATCCATACTCTTTTAATGCAAGTATGTTTTCTTTCTTTGTCTATCCCGAGCTGATTCAACTCTTTTCCAAGTCAACATCACTACGTACTACCTAACAACATCTTTACTCTCACTTTCTCTCACTAGTGCGGGGACCCACCCTTATGTCCGGACAAGGCTTCGCAAGGTAGCATTCCCCTAATAGCATGATAACTATTAATATAGAAAAGCTCAATCAATGGTAAGTGATTATCTCGGTTTCCTCTTTAGATCCAGAATATATACTCTCAACATATCTTGTATTGTCTGAGTCGTCTTTTCACTTTGACCCTTCGTCTACGGATGATAGGCGGTGCTCATTTTCAACTTGGTTTCCAAACATTCGAACACCTCCTACTCCTTTCCATCAATTAAGGCTGGAAAATAATCTCATATACTCACTTCTTATCACCTTCAGATACTCAACTTTAACTCCCACAATTTCCATTTCCTTTACTAATTCCTTAGCAATCTTAACCATATTTAATCATTTTTCTCTGCACGAGGCATAAACTACTACACTGGCCTTGCTTAGATGGTTGTTAGTGAAATACTCAAAATCTTTTATTATTTTCAACCAAAATTCATACTTTAAAACTTAGCGTATAACTGCTTCCCTTCTAATCTTCATAGGGAAATCCTTGGGCGTTCTACACAGACTTTCTTAGTCCTTAAATAGCTGAGGATGTTATCAATAAATACAATTTGCTTATCCAAGTACTCCTTATACACCATGTTCCTTGATTACTTATAGATAACTGATGCACTTATTACTCCACATAATATCACCAGAACTTGTAATGCCCATAACTCATCCTAATCGCAATCTTTGACATGTCCTCAGGCTGTATCTTAAGTCAATCCGGTAGAAATCACACACACCTTGAATTAGGTCACATAAGTAATCAATTCTTTATAGAGGTTACTTATTCTTATTCGTCATTTTGTTAAACTCTCGATAATCAATACACAATCTCATAATTTCATTCCTCTTTCCCAACAACATCACTGGTGCACCCCAGAGAACTATATCTAGTATGCTCACTTTCCTTTCTAATAACTTTTACCGTTATCAAAATAATTATTTCATTCCACTAGCCTCCAAAGACTCCAGGGCATTTATTTATTACCCAAAATTCCTCAAGCTTAAGTATTCTCTTCTTTGTATCTTTACAGATGGTGGATCTACCTTATATCCTTAGCTTATTATTTCTTTTCTCTCATGATTGGAAGAATTCCTTATATTGCTTCTGCATCGAGAAACTTACCTTACTATTGGCTTCTGTACACTTTACACTTCGCTTCTTCTAAAACCACTCCTTGCTATAATACAGGACAACCAACTCAATCCTAAAATCATATCAAACCCCTCTAGCTCGGAGGGTGTCAGATCAACTGCAACTATGTCCAACTTCTAAACGCTTGATTTCTTAGTTCTTTTGAACGTTCTATCTCTAGATGAGCTAGATGTTGGCCCTTGGGATGTAGTATCTTGAATAACCATTCTATAACTCCTTGCAATATGGCCACTCTTTCCATTATTGTGATACATAACTCCTGGATTATCTGGATTATATTCCGATGCATAATGACCCTTATGTCCATATTTGAAACATCGCACATTCTTTTTGCACGCACCACTGCGTCTCCTGTCACAGGACTTCCAATCCACTGCTCACTTGACTGACTGGGCTGGAGTGGAAGCAACTGAAGTAGCACTACATCTAGCCTGAAATAAACTCTATCTCTGGAATCTCTTACTCATGTTCCAGCCAAACCAATTCTCAAATCCTTGAATGGATTCTCCTTGGTCTGCTTTGTCCTTAATACCTTCCAACTTCCTTTTCTTATAACTTTCGTCCTTAACAGTCAACTTCTGGTCACTTTCCATTACCAGGGCAGCCTGAACCATAGAGGAGTATGTCTTGAGTTGTAATTCCACAACTCCTCTGCGAATTTCAGGCTTCAACCCTTGTTTGAACCTCCTTACTTTTTGAATCTCCGTACTTACATACTGAGGAGCTAATCGGGCCAATTCTATAACTTTGGCCTCATACTCCAACACACTTCTTTCACCTTGTTTCAGTTCTAGAAACTCAATCTCCATTTAACTCCGCACACAGTCAGGGAAATACTTTTCCAAAAATAACTCAGTAAATCTAGCCCATGGGACAGGGCCTTCTCTATCTAACGCTCTGGTGGACTCCCATCAGTAATTCACTTCATTATTTAAGAAGTAGCTTGCATAATCAGTCTTAAGATTATCACTTACTTGGACAAGATTGAAAGCTTTCTCCATATCTTTTATCCATGTTCCAGCAGCTACTGAATTAGGTTCACCTTTAAACTCGGGAGGTTTAACACTCTCGAAAGATTTGAAATTAACACTTTGGTTCACTCCTTGTTGTTGCTGCTGTAACAGTAGTTGCTAATACTGAACCTGTTGGATTAACTACAACAGTTGTTGTTGCTGCTGGTGCAAAAAGTCTAGAATTTCATTTAAAGTTAGACCCTCCGCAAAACTACTACTATTTTCTTTAAACTGTGTATCTTTCTTGGGTGGTATTTTCCCAAAATATAACAGGAAATTTATTCAAAAACATAACAAGAATGTCTGACAAAAATATCACCGTTTAAATGGTGTACCTGTATCAGGAAAATGCTGCCCAATCACAATACCCGTGTCTTTAATATCGGGTCCATTTATAAAAGAAATCTAGATTAATAGCACTAGTAACATAGCAACAATGACAGTAGCAGAATCAACAACAGTACAGGAAAACTGGAATACATAGATATTAAACATCGTAGTATGGCTCCTCATTATAACAAAAACTAACTCACTTCCCATCACTACTCAATTACCATAGCAAAACTAATCTGGTATACAATGAAACTTGGCCGGCTATAACAGCCACCAATTACACAGAGCCAACTAGTAATTCATGTCAAGCTTAAGGAATGTTGGACTCTTTTAGGTACCGGGGTCCAAATTTCAACCAACCATTCCTCTAAGGATGATTTCTTATCACCCACAAGTGATTCAACAATCAATGAGTTAGTTTTCCCGAGGCTATAAATCCATCATTAGATTCCGAACCCTCGCTGCTACCCTTGTTCTTGAATAACAACCCGGTATAAGACTTTCATTCCTCCTGACAATCAACTTTCGCTTACTTACAATACTAGGACTGTCCAACTATAAAAGTTACTGACAATTCATTGCCTCGGGACTTCAAATGAAATTTCAAAGTCAAAGAATCAATAATACAGGGAGGACAAGAGAAGAAAACATAGGTATGAATGAGAGCAACCATACGAGTACATAAGATGGCCAGTCTTAGTACCGCATAGCTCACAACACATACTTCGATGGCTTCCCACCAGACCCTTTTGCTACACAGACAAATGGTCAATTAATATACATTGTTTGCCCCAATCAACCGATAGAATCTCCGAGAAAAGAAACAATGTTAAAAAGAAAATTCACAAATAGGAAGGGGTGGATCTGATTTGTAATGAGATCACCAGAACCCTAAGTAGCTTACTTCGGGTTCACAACTTTCTCACAGGAAAATAAGCAACTTATGGAATAGGAATCAATTACTCTGGAAACAAAATACATTTCAAGAAAGAAATAGAAGGGTTCAAAGATACCATCTCCCATTCTGATCCACATTCGCTATAAAACTTAGTCGTCATAACAACCCGTGACTATTATCATGCTATCCAAACAAACCAAGGTCACACAATCAGTCTAATAACATTCCTCGTCATTAAAAACGTGATATTTAGAAATAATGTTGGCGTCTCTTTAGCTGACACATCAAGGGTCTGCTCAGAAGCTGACTTTTCTCAATCAGACTCGAATTCTCGAAAGGGAAACTAGAAATCTCTATCGGACATTACTAATAATACATATACGGAGGAGATGTACTCTAAACTAGGGCAGTTCCAGTCAATCCTCAATAAACGTCAGGGTTACACCTTAAAAACCCTTGACTGAACTCTTAGACTCGCTCCTCTGATTGAGTTGCTGACTTACATCTATATATAAACCTTCGTGCATTCTTTTGACTCTACTCCCAACCTAAATTAGGGACTCAAACCTGTAGCTCTGATACCAACTGTGACGGCCTCAACCCGGGGTCAGGAGTTGACGTCCCTTACCCTACTAATAATACATATACGGAGGAGACGTACTCTAAACTAGGGCAGTTTCAGTCAATCCTCAATAAACGTCAGGGTTACACCTTAGAAACCCTTGAATGAACTCTTAGACTCGCTCCTCTGATTGAGTTGCTGACTTACATCTATATATAAACCTTCCTGCACTCTTTTTACTCTACTCCTAACCAAAATCAGGGACTCAAACCTGTAGCTCTGATACCAACTGTGACGGCCTCAACCCCGGGGTCAGGAGTTGACGTCACCAACCACAATAATAATAAACATATTATAATCTAAATCACTAATTATACATAACCATGACCCCTTTACCAAGACCTTTTCCAGGTTTAAGTATGATTTAGGTTACAACTATCATAAACCGATTTACTACAAGCCATTCTGACTCAACTAACTTAATACAACAACTTAATAAACCATCTTTTGTCCAGCACAACTATCTCAGAGGAGCCTGACACGGAAGGCACTAGAACTCTGCCCTGACTATCGGGGAAGAATCTCCTAGGCATCTGCAGTACATAAATAAAGCATTCTGCAAGGGTGAGCAATGAATTGCTCAGCAGTACAACTATATGAATAACAAGTAAAATAGTTTATGTTAAAGCAGTAACAGGAACAGAGATTATAGCTAGTTTGCAAAACTTGATAAACATTCATAAACTGGATATTCAAAACTAGCATGCTTTCAACAAACCAAACGTAGCAGTGTGTTGTGTACAAATATCAGAGATTAATTCTAGCATGCCATTTTCATTTCTAAATCCACTGTATAAACCACTTGTTCCGGTACAAGAATCACAAACCAAATCAGATACGTACGGATATGTGAAGATAGTTGATCAGGCTATCAACACCAGACGGCTCTAATTGCCATCCCATTTACCTGTTTCGGAACTCAGAGACTAGCTAAGTCTCTGACCTGCTGGACTAATTGGTTATATATTATGCGTAACCCAATTAGCCTCTTACGCCACCTCAATAGGCCTACTCTGGCCCCTATGTATCCCATATCTGATCATTTTATCCAGTTTTCCAAACATTTGTACCTATTTCATTTTCAAAATCATTCATTTTACCATCACACATATAAAAATCCAGTTCGCAAATCATTTCATTCGAGATAGGTACCTTTCAAAGTTACTTTTCCCCAAAACAGATTTAAAACAATGATTTATAACTACGGGGATATGTAACTTAAAATGTTTCTGTTCCATTACGAGAATAAAATATTTAGCTATTCATATGTACTGAACCATAAAAGAATGGTCAGGGGTACTTGCCTTGGAGAGCTTTACAACTATTTTTGATCGACTCTGATCCGACTCGGACGCTCAGGCTTTATCGTCTAACCACTAGATCACCTTGGATTCGACTTCAATATCCAGGTTCTCCGGTTAAAACCCTACAGAGCTCGTCGACTGTCCAATAGGTTATCTTTAGTTCGATATCACTTCTGGAGTCCTTCAACTAGAACCTATAGAGTCTAAATACCCTACATTAGGCGTCTAGGTATGCTTGACATATCCTCGCTAACAATCTACCCATTCGATATTAAACCCCAACTCGTAATTACACATATTATAATAACACACACAACAATCAGAGTTCACCTACTCAAAACACAACTCGAAGCTCATGTTCGGAAAATGAATATACTCGTCATTTTAGATAACAAGCTGCCACTCATACTTTAAAAAGTATTTATTTATTATTATATAACTATTTACATTCGACTGGTAGTTCTGATATGTTAAAGGGCACGTTCCTGAAAATCGGGCAGCATCTCCTTTGTTTATCGGACTACCTGTCGAAGCAATTCGACGTCAATCACAACAATCAACCAATCAAACCAGCAATCAATCCAATTACAATTCTCAACCAATCATACAATTCGAACAATCCCGAGAATAAATATTTAACCACTACTTTTATTTTGAGAATTATAAAATAAAATTTATAAATTGTTATTTATTATATATTAGGACTCAGAATCGCGTCATCGTAGTCCACCGTCAGCTCGCCGAGGCTCATCGCCAACGGCGGCAAAACTCGCGGGTACCCGTTACTTCGGGTTTCCGACGCGAACTTCGCCGATTAACATTTTCAAAAATTATTCAAAAAATTAGAAATTACAATTCGAGAAATCACATAAGCAAACATAAGAATTATATTATCAAGTTAAATCAAAAATCACCGAACACGTATTCAGACAACAACAAAACCAAACAATAGTAACTGCATTCGTAATACGGCCATAGGCCACCTCGCCGGAAAAGAATCCGGCGGCGGCCGGAGAATAACAGAACAGCAGCAAGGCATGGCAACAAGGAACACAGAATCGGGAAATCAAGGTAGCACCACACAATATCGTCACTCAACTGCAGTTTATACAAATATGTATGTATATATGTATATAAGCAATCAGGCAAGACGGAACCAGACAATCAGAACCTACTAGAGTTGGTCGGCGATGAATCGAAAAGCCGGGAAGCGGCGAAACACAGAGCACAACCATGGGAAGGATGAAGAAACAACAGGAAGAAGAACCACAGGGAAATAATCGATAGGGAAAAGAGGAAGAAATGGATGCTGTACAGGATCGATTCAGCCCCCCCTCTCGAAGGCAACTGAATGTAAAGCCATGTATTTTGGTTTAATACAGCAAAAGAATTAGCCAATCAGTAACTGCCACCCTTCTGTTTGTTTTATCAGCAATTGACACGTGTTAAAAAAACTAATACGTACTCCCGTTAAACCCACATTTTTAACCCTCCTTTCGCGATTTAACAAACCTTTGCACGGTAAAATAACCCGAAAATTACCCAAAATTGTGTTATAACGTTACAAATATCCCGAAATTTATAAAAACATAAATTTCATAATTTAAAAATAATTTTTTGAAACGCAAGTTTATACCCGCTTTTAACAATTAAACGAATCAACTCGCGGGCGAGATTAATCCCAAAAATTCCCAAAATAATTTTAAAATTCTCGGATTATTCCCAACTTAAATAAATATGAATTTCATAATTTTTGAAGAATTCTGGAATTAAATGCAGATTTTACAATTTAATGTAATCAGAAAATCATTTAGGGCTAAATAATTGATGAAATATTGATTTCTAAATTTTATAAAATCCCAAAAATAAATATTGTAATTATAAAACCATTAAAACAGTTTTAGAGATAATTCAAATATTTATGCAAATAAATTTGCATTAAATCCACTTTTAAAAGCAAAAACAAAAATCATACCACCCAATAATTAACCACACAACTCAATACCATCCACTTATAATCACATATATACATAGTAACAAAGCAATAACCCGCTGACAGAACCCATATACATATCCTATTTATTTAATTATTCAACAATAACACACATAGATAATAATAAAACACTTATAGCTGACAAAAGCTATACACATAGATCATTCATTTAATAATTCCATAATTACATATAAAAGTATAGGAGTCGTTATAATATATATATATATATATATATATATATATATTTATATTTATATATATATAGTTTTCTATAAATATTAATCGGATAAGGTATATTCGATAGTATTGAATAATATTCAAACTTATTTTCGATTATTCAAATAAAGATCGTACTTTCGTATAAGTATATCTTTTGTTATTTATTATTCATTTCAAGTATGAGTTTTAAAACTTATACTTCAATTATTTTTTATAAAGATTATCCTTATGGGAATATTATTTAAATAATAATATTCAAATATTTTCTAACATATCGGGAATGATTTATTTTATTAAATCATCATTACTCTAAAAATTATTTAAAATATTTTCGAGTCTTCAAAATGATTTTAAAAGTTAGAGAGGATCCCAAAACTCATTTTCGAATTTAAGATCTTCCTTTCGAATGGGATTTAAATACTTGCTCAAAACCTAAGGGATCCGGCTCCGTGGTGTATTTTTGGCGCAACGAAGTTGCTAATTTGATAAAAGAATTTGATTACTTGCCCAATGTTCGGGAAGTAAGCCCAATAAAAATGCATTGGCATAGGCGACATGGGCTCACTGGGAGTCCATAAAAGTGTAAGTGGCTTAATGGGAGTCCATCAATGCGTAATTGGCTGAGTGGTAGTCCAGCATAAGGTCCTAATACGACCAGGATGATGACCATTGGGGGATTCATCCATGTACTAGTAGAAAAGGTTACTTAATTGGTATCTTTGCCTGATCAGCAAGATATCAGGTTTATGCCAAGGTTTTCTTCTTTCTAAATTCATTGGATATTATAACTCTGTTTATATTTTTCATAACAGAGGTTTTCAAGGAAAGTATGAGAGATATATATAGGTGTCTATATATATCGGGACGCAATGAAGTATCTCTTAACTTCATTTCTTTTGAATGATATTTCAAAGATTGAATCTATTCAAGTCTTATCTTGTAGTCTCATATATGTGATGAACTTTTGAAACTGATTATAGCTTGAACGGTGGTAGTTCGAGTAGTATTCAGAAAAGATATAAGTATATTGGAGTATCTTGTAACTTCATCTTTTCAACTTATATCTAGTTAATGATTATGTTATGCATGACAAAGATTTTCAGAAAAATGTTGAGATAAGGTTAGATATATGAGATCACCTTGCAACGATATTTTTATACAGTTATAAACTGGAACTTTGTGTATATTATACATGTCATAGGATTTCAAAGATTTTGAGAAGTATATATGTATATATATACTGAATATTTTGTGACTTCGTCGCATTAAGATATCAAACTTGGTTCATTTCTTCTTGACCAAGATTTTCATGAGTACTATATGAATGCTTATCTATTGTTAATTATTATACATATTATTTCGGTGGGCTTGTTGCTCACCCTTGCTTTCTTCTTTCATCACATAACATAAGATAGACAAGATGAATAAGACCAAGCTCCCAATTCGCGAGCGAATAGGAAATGTTCCACAGTTTCCTGTAGGCGTTGATGCCGTTATAGCTGAGGTAGGAACTACCAATAGGCTAGGCTTTTAACTTTTGATGTACCAGACTTATGTATATTTATGAATTGTAATAATGGTAAAGAATATATAAATTTATTCAGAAACCCTTTTGAGGTCTAGTGGCTTATAACTGTGAAATAAAATGACTTGTGTTATTTTTGGTATTCATCTCTGAGACTATAACTTGTGATGTGTGTGTATGTATATTGTGCGGTCAAGGTACGCAGTAGTTGGTTGTTTATTAAGATTGAATGTTATTAAGGGAAATGGAACTCGTGACAACCGGATCCCCGACCCCGGATTTGGGGGTGTTACTGTTCTTGTTAGTACGAAAACACGTGCTAAATTTACACGCAAGTATACGTGTGCGCAAGTAATATAGAATTCTTTCTAGTTCGTTCCCACAGAGACTGGTTTAGGTTAACTTCAATATAGGCACTTATGCAACAATGATATGGTTATTATTCAATGCTAAGATGATAACAAGTTGAGATTGTTTATAACTAAGATATTAACTAACATGCAAATAACTAAGAGAATAAAAGGGTTTGATTTACTATATGAGACAAACATGGGATTCTAACTTCATTAAATACTTCATTCAAAGTCATTATTCTTAACCTTAGCATGCAATGGTGATGACAACTAATCAAACAACATGAAACTAGTAAATGCCAACTTTTGTTGCACGAATACCTTACTACCAGACATCCACAAAAGAGATAGAAGCTGGATAGACACCAATTATGTTGAGACCCTATATGTCTATAGAATTTGACAACATAAAGGTTTAATGCGCAAGTTATCTATCATGATTACATATGGAAAGTAAGATTGTTAAAATTACCTACGAATCATGCATAACAAGACATGAACCTATGGTAGCATGGTTATACATTCACCACACACTAAGGTATCGAAACAAATTAACTATTGAAATCCATGAGTAAATCCATTAGAACCCCATGATAACGATTAGTTCATAACCGAACTCATAATCACCATGGGTTCCGATGAAAGCATGGTATAATAAACTAGGTCTTTATAAACTGAATAAATAATCAAAGTACATAGTCAAGAGTAATAGGTTCAACAAACAAGAAAACAACCATCCAAGATTACAACTCAATCAAAGAATCATAAGTAAAAATAAGCTTTTCTTCTCCTTCGTTGTATTTGTGCTCCTAGATCTTCTCGCCGTCTTCTCCTTAGTCTTTGTTATGAAAAATGTCTTTTTATTATCTTTAAATAGCAGCCCATCTGACCAGAAGTCCAAAGAATAAGTCTTCTAAACAAATCAGGAACCTGAAAATCCCGACATGGCGCGACCGCTCTGTGAAGCAACGCGGCCGCCCTGAAGCTGGGCGCGGCCGCGCTGACCTTCTGCCAAAACTGGATTTTTTCTTCTTTATATGCCTGCAAATGCTGGTTTCTTCGTGGAATCAACCAAGGCTTCATCATGACACTCTTCTAGCATAAACTTGATGCAAAATCATTCCTTCTTCCTGATTATGCCCTGAAATACAAAACACTACAAAAACACATCAAATACACAAACAACTTGAGTACAAAACACTAATTTGAGCCTTTATTGAGCACTATAAGTGGATATAAATGCCATTTAACACACCCCTAAACTTGAATCGATGCTTGTCCTCAAGTATAACAGTCTCAAAGAGCAAGAAATAAAAATGCATGAATATAACTAACATGAATGCAATGATCCCCTCAGAATAACTAAACCAACCAATGAACAACATCTCAACAAATGCAATTGTTCGCACAAAGATCAATCAAATCCCACAATTCAACTCACAAGCCAGAAACGTGCGTGTGTGCAATTGCTTAACAGATATACTCTCACAACTAGATCAATAACCATAACTCACCACTCATCAAGGGAATCACAAAGTTATAAACAGAATAAATGCTAAACTCAAAATGACTAGCAACAATTCAATTTTATTGGAGTTATACAAGGATTCATGCTTTTATTGATAACACATAAACAAACACAAATATTCTTATTTGATCGTATAATGAGTGAGGTCCATAAAAGATTTATACAATAATACCCATGTAGCGAGCGTTAGGTTAGCGGATCCCTGACTATAAAAGCCTTAGGTCACTAGGCACAAAGTCCCCTAAGAACTTAATAACTCGAGTATTAAAGAGCCCATTCATGATCAATTATACATAACCTATTTTTCTTTCTTTTCTTTTCTTATTTTCTCATTTTTCTTATTTTTTTAACAATTTCTGAACGAATGTGTTTCGCTCCATCTCGCTCAACCTTAGACTACTCATATAAAATGAGTCGGCTACTAGTCATTTGTCACCTAGCCATACATTCTAGACATAATAAGTGATTAAACCTCGATAAACAAATAAACCATGATCATGATATAGCACGCAAGCAACCTATAAGACTTAGTGAAAAATTTTATTGTTTCTAGCATGTAAATCAACTCGTTAAGACTTAACATCCCTCTATACGACATCACTACACTCGCATCAACATCACAAATCAATCGAAAAAGCAAACCTAAGGGATCATGATAAAATGCACATGCAACTATATGTAACATACTAACATGCAAAATAAATATGCAAAATTTAAAAAAACTACATGAAAAATATGAAACTATATGAACTAAACTATTATGAATATGCAACTATATGGACACACACACAAACATATTCCATAACTACCACCCCCAAACTTAAAATTTTCACTGTCCTCAGTGAAGGTAATAATAAGGAATCGGGCATACCTACTCGGAATTAGGATGGTCATCACCCTCTGCGGGTGGAGTGTCAGGGGGCGAGTACACAGAATCCTCACTAAAAACTGGCCACTGGATGTCAACTCTTGTGGATCTGAAAGCTGTACCCAACACCTGGGTAAGGTCCTGTGCAAACCTGCTATGGATGTCATACATCGCATCCATCCACCTCATCAAGCGTCTATACTGCGCTGAACCCAAACCAGCACTGTCCTCTGCTTCCTGCTGCTACTGCGAAGAACTAGGCTCACCCCTCTAATGTCTCCATGCTGCTCTACTAGCCTGAACTGAACCCCCAGCATATGTCTGATCGGCTGGCTGGCCACCCGGCAAGTGATCATAAGTGTAGCCGATTCCCTTCTCATCAGCCTTCCCACCGTACCACTCATGCATCGCTGTTATCGTTGAACTGTCAATAGGGGCACTAGGTAGTTGAAGCTGCTCATGTGCGGGCCAATGAACTCCAACCGCCATACAGAGCTTCATCACAATCGACGCATAGGGAATAGAACTCGTAGTGCTCCCACGCAGAAACCTCAGAATACCCTGATAAATAATGGAGCCATATCCACATAATCACCCTGCAAAATTCCCCACAACAACTTTGCATGATCCACAGTAACATCATGATGTTCGCATAGATAAAAGAGTTCCATGCATGAGCAAACCTGTTCCTGCATGAGGCAGGGAATGTGGCATACTCGTTCGAACCCCTCTTGAACTTCCAATGACTCTCGGGGACACACAACATAGCAACAATCAAGTCCAAATCAAAATCCTCTCCGGTCTTCGTCACCCAATCCTCCTGATCTGGTTGTCTCTCGGGCTGGTTAATTACCCGACGAATAGCCTCCATAGTATAGTCCACAGTCAAACCATGAACCACTGAGTACCCATTCTTATCCGCCTTCGCGTTCACATAGAACTAGCGAACAACACTCATTTGTTAGTTGTTGTGATCTTTAAACTCTTTGTTCTTCAAGAGCTTGCTCTGATACAAATTGTTATTCCCAAACAATCTAAACAAGAATTACGGAAGGGGGGTTGAATGTAATTCTGGATTCTTTTCAATTTTAAGAGCAGTTCTTATATAAATATATAACTGTGTTTGATTTAGAAATGGTGCGGAATGAAATTAGTCTAGAAATCAAAACATAAAGTAATTAAATACAAGTATTTAAAAACTTTCTGGTGGATTGAATTTTTCCACCAGATATATTTATATTAAGTAGAGAACTCTGTGTTACAAAATTGTACACAGCTGCTTACAAGTTGAACTACAAGAACTGAGAAATTCTTTATAGATTTTGCCTTATCTATTTCTCTGGTAATTGTTTATTTTCTTAGATAGATTTCAACTTGCTACTCTTGGTTTATATATCACCAAGTTACATGATAATGAGACAAACAAATAAGACAAAATGTTTATAGTCTAACTTCATGCTCCTTCACTTCACTTTCCAGCATCTTTGAATATCTTAAGTTTAGTATGAAAATGCTTATTTATTCTCTAAACCCTGCAAATAGGCTGCCACATTCCATTTGCATACAATCAACGCATGTGACTGTCAAGTCACTATCAACTGCTCTTTTGAATTTGATCATCCGTTGAAACTCAGATTGATCATCTGTTGAAACTCTAGTTGATCATTCGTTGAAACTCTGTTTGATCATCCGTCGAAACTCTGTTTGATCATCCGTCGAGATTTATGTTAATTATCCATTGAAGCTTTGTGAATCATCCGTTAAGACTATCTTCTTGGCAGTTAATTCCATTTTATTTATACAAGATTACAAGGCATCTAATATTTACAATTAACTAACCTATCTTGCATATCAATCTAGTAGTCAACATAACTTAAACATTCTACAACATATAGTTCACTAAGCCATTTAAGTATGCATAAATGTGCTACTAATCTTATTATTACATAAGCTACTCTTTGAACGGATGTTGAAATGATCATCCGTTGAAAGCTATAAAATCACTTAACTAAAATCTACTTAGTGTTTTGTTTAAGCTATCATCAAGTGCACAACATATTCCTAACAATCTCCCCTAATTTATGTCTACTGGAAATGTAGCCATAAATTAAGAGAAACTTGATGATAACAAAACACACTATAAATATAAAATGAAATAAAGTAGATAAAAATTACAAGTGCTGCAGTTTATTAAAAATTCTCACAAAGAAAAATTTGTAGAGTGTCTTATAGATCATTTTCAAGGTGCTCCTTTAGACTGAGCAAAGTTAGATCATTTCCTTGATTGCCTTGACTTCTTTCCCAACTTCACATCATTCTCTTCAATCTGATATTGGAGTTGTCTGTAAAATTCTGATTCATCCTCATTTGTCTGATCCAGCTTTTCTTGCATCTCCTGTAGAGTTTCATTGCTTACAATCTTAGCTAATCTTCCAATCTAAAGAATCTTCTAATAAATTTTTCATCCTTGAACTCCATAATCCAGTATGGCCTCAAATGCACCCTATCTCCAGTAAAAGGGATTGTCAATACTCTTGGGAGTGCATTTGGTCCTCTCTAGCTATTTCTTATCTCCTCAATCTTGTTTAGTACCATTTTATTGGCAACTATGTCGAATCCAAAGTTTTTCTTGATTGAGGAGAAGACAGTCATCAAAGTTGAATAACCTTCATTGAAAATTATGTGAAGGGGCCATGCTATCTTTTTTCCACCCTTATACCTGAAGACTAATCTCTCTGGGAGGTGCTTGTAGGCATCAATGGCTCTCACTTCTTCTAGCTCATCCAGATAAAGATTTATGTCTGAAAATTCTTTGATATCACAGATGTAGAGTTGATCTCCCTTGTTGACAGTAGGCTTGGGTTTGGCCTAAGACTTGGATTGAAGTTTAAAAGGCTTGACTGTTTTGACTGCTCTTTTTTTTTCTTGGTTTGGAAAAGATTGAAATGTTTAGATCAGGAAGAGGCAAGCTGTCCCAATCTATAGGTTTATCCTTAGGAACAACAGGTTCACCATGAAAGGTGATGTTAGGATCAACCTTGAATTCAGCCTCTTTCACAGTAGGTATGGCTGATTGGCTTGAAGTTGTAGATTGGGTTGGCATGTAGTCTTCTTTATCTTCATCAAAGTCTAGCTTCCTCTTTGAGTGGAGTTTGTATCTAAACTTCCTCTTTGTCTGCTTTGGTTCTTCTTTCTTTCCTTCATTCATATTTTCAGTTGTCACAGCAGGCAATGTAACTTATGTGGTTGTAGGCTTCTTGGCTAGGTTCTTGGCTTCTAAAGCAGCTTGCTTTTGTTGTTGTTTAAGCCTTACCTTTTCTTCTTTCTTAGCTTCTGCAAACTGTAGATGTCCAGCCACCACACAGATTAGTTTACCATTCCCTGAAGATTTTAGTAATTATGTTCTTTGACACTGTGTCTCTGGGATCTTTGGATAACCTTGCAAGCAGCTTCTTTTGATCTGGCCTAGGGGTTTCATAGGATAGGTCCAGTGGATTTTTGTCTAAATTCTTTGGATAATTTCTTTTTGGATAAAAATCACACTAGCCTTTTGAGACTTGATTGATGAGGGTTGACCCATTTTCATGTTCCCTAGGCTAATTTAATTGGCTGAAATTTGTCTCAATTTGGAGAAGTGAGAGAAGACCTTGTCTTGCTTCCCAATTGGACCAAACTTCTTCTTAATGTTTTCATCAAGCTTCCTCCATTTGGCATCTAGCTCTTGCTCTACTGCTGCTACATCAAGCTTTTTCAACTTGTCATTTGACTCCAACTTAGTTGCTGCTAGATTAAATAGATCAATGCTGTCAAGAATTGGTGGTTTAGTGAAAGCAATTGCTAGCACAATCACTTTGCTAACTTGAATGTTGAGCACTTTCTCCCCCTCATTTGTTGACTCCCCCTGGCTAACTGAGATGATAGAGTCTTTCTACCCCTTTTTGTTAGCATCAAGTTGAGTAGAGGTTGAAGTTTGTGCAACCACCAACTGTTGTAGTAGACCAGTTTGAGCTTCCTGATTTGCAAGTATCTTGGTCACTGATTTCTCCATATTTTTTAGTCTGGAATCGATGGCCTCAACCTTCCTGTTCAAATCAGCTTCCTTTCTGAGCTTTTGAGCTATTTCTATCATTGTGGTGCCTGGAAGCCTAGCATCCAACCTTGCTACAAAGTCTTGTTCATGTTTGATGGCATCCACATGTTGACTTTATTGGAGAGCTTGACTTTTATGCAATTGGAGAGATTTCAGGTGAGCTAAAAGTAGTCTTTTGGTGCTAGCACTAGTGGATACTTGAATTGATGTTTGGGTGTCATGGATAAGCTTGAATAGTGTGGATTGGAGATGTGGATAAGAGCATTCCTTGTGCAGCATCCATGATGGAGTTTCTGCATCTCCCCCTATGCTCATGACTTCATCCTCATCATCCTCACCATCATCCTCAAATAAATCTTCAGCAAAATCAAAGTCATTACCAGATGTGGAGGGCATGGCAGTTATAGCATCCTTTGCCCTTTGCATTGAAGTAGTAGTGTGCATCAAATTCAATGTCTTCTCAGCCTCCTCATTACCCTGTCCAACAAGAATTTGATATGCTGGAACAAGATGAGTAAATGTCTCAGCTGTAAGTGTTTGTGCCCTAGAGACAACACTATGATGTTTTAGTTTAAGACATTAGGATTATTAATGTTTATGTTCTATCGATTATTCCCTTTATAATATATTAATTCTTAATTTACTACAATATAAATGTTAGATTAATAAATGTCCTTGGAATATGATATGCAATTCTATATCTCTAAGTACGTGACTTAGAAATGAGGTTATGAGAATAGTATCAATATTCATAAAGGTCCCTGTAACAACCCAAATCTGGGGTCAAGATTTGGTGTCACTAAACAATCTTTACATGAAATAAAAGAAAATTCAGTTAACCCCTTGAATCCGGATCATTTACAGGTTATGGTATGAAACAAAAATCTAATCTTCTAAAATTCACAACGACTACAATACAAGTGTAAATACCTTTATATAACGTCCTTGTCATATTTTTCTAACATCTTTGTCTTCTCGCAGCGGAGATCTCTCTAACTTTTGTTGTCTAACAAAAGCTATTCACTTTTATCCTTATCTGCTTCTGGGAGAAATAAGAATTTACAAAGCAAGAGTGAGCCAAAAATGCCCAGCAAGTATATAATTTAAGTTTCAAATATTAATATCAAAGGAAAATTTCCGGACAAAAGCATAAAACAATTTTAAACAATTTTATTTATTTGAGTGAGTTGAGCGAATAAACGTTGGTTGTCACCAGCCTTTAATTATAAATCCAAGAGTGACAAGCGATTCCCAGATTCATCTCCTGAATCAGGGTTTTTTCTGATTTTGGAATCATAAAACCTTTCGAGAGAGAATGTCGTTAATGGCGATCAACAACAAATTAGACTGGACACTAGTTCATACTTATATCCTGCTGATCAGTCAGGATATAGTGCAGATCTATACCTACTTGTATAGATCCAGTTGGGTCCCCAGGCTCTACGGCCATCTCAAGGCACCGGTCATGTCCCGGTCCTTAGGATTAAGTAAAACTTAATCCCCAAAATATCACTATCCAGCCCGTGGAGTATTTTGATGTCAAATCATTTTAATTTCGAAACATCCCAATTCAGGATTCACAAATAACCCGAAATAATGGGTATTTGCTCAAGAGAGCAATTGAATTATAGGAACAAGAATAAAAGGATCATGCATAATCAGAGTAATTGCAGCAAAAGATAAAACAATTAACTATTCTGAACTTAGAATAGGAACGAATAAATATTTACAGTATTTTAAAAGAAAGTTCTGGAATACTTGCCTCAATAAGCTTTAATCGCTATTACTGGTTGACTTTGGTTCGACTTGAACTTTCGGCTTTATCGTCAAACTACTATCCTATTTTGGATACGATCCCAACACTTAGGCCCTTCGATTGGAACTTAGTTAATCTCGACGTCCAATCACTAGATTGTTCCTAGTTCAACGTCAAATCTTGGGTCTTCCGACTAGGACCTACAGGGTTAAAATACCCTAATTCCTTTATCCACTCTCCAGCAATCTTAGTGACATTCAGTTTTTGTTTTCTACTCAAGACATTTATCTTTAAATGGATCATGCTTGGTTGGTAATTAAACATACTTCCGTAGCTCATAATCAATTATGACCAGAGTTCATACCTTTGAAGCTTAGAGCGCAGTTGTTACTTTTTAACCCTCTACAGACATATTTTTAGACATTTAACTTGGTCTTCCTTAGTCCTTGAATGGGCGAGGGTGTTATCAATAAATACAATTACACTATCCAAATACTCCTGATACACTATGTTCATTTAACCTTCAAACCTACAATTAATGTGTAACCTCATATCTCCATTCTTTCTTTTTCCATGACCATTGTTGTGCATAGCGCGAAACACTCCTTATCTCATTATTCCTGTATTCTAGATTCCTAAAATTTCCTTGATTCATTACTTCATCTTTACTGGACCATACGATACTGGGTTATTGACACCAGCTCGACTTTGTGCAGTAACCAATGAGACATTTTACCGTATGTTTCGAGGTAGCCTTGGTAAATCATCCGTTAGAACCTTCGGGACTTCACTTTAATCCTAATTAATTCCGATATGAGCTTCATTATAACGTTCTTCTCTAACCATTCACCACTAATACCTTTGTTTAATCTTCCTCGTTTACACGCATTCCTTGAATGAAATTCTTATCTTCAATTATCTGTGCTTCACTCCATTCCCCTATCAGTTTTGGTACCACGGACGTTCATAACTTGCTTATGCCTTGGACCATTTTATAAAATTTCTTTATCGTCCTTTTGATTCCACTTCTTTTCTTCATTAGTTCTTCATTCTCATTATTCATTATCTCTTTTAAACACAAGGAATTTCTTTTCTTGATAATACTAATCTGTTCATTATTAGATAGATCATTTATGGAGTTAACACTGGAATAAAGGCTTGTATTTATAATATTTAAATTCTTACTAACAAAATTATTAAAATTCATCTATAGAGATTTTCTTAACCTCGCTTAAATCATCACTGATCACATCTTTGGCTTTCCAATTGATCAACATTTCTTTTTTTTGAATTCACATGTGGACTTCATCAATCTCCGTCTTACATTAGATACTTGGATTTGCGAGCTTTCCGCTATTTTACAACAACTTCCATTCAATCGTCACTCAAATTGAGTATGCATTCAAGTCCTTCCTGGAACGTCATTACAATTGATAAAATCTCTTTGTTTTGTCTTACATCTTCAGTTCTTGAAAATATTCTTCTTACTAACATGTACCAATTACTCTCTGCTCCTCTTGTTTATCGAAAAGGGCGTATTCATCTAGATAAAATCTCGCACATGTCTACAGTAACATCACGCTAATTCCGCTGAATTCTCAATTTCTGTTAATTCCATCACTTTATCCAAATTGCTATTTGTTTTGATTTCGGTTCTGAAAATCATGACAGAGCTTGACTCAATCTAATTGGAATCGATCTCCATTTAACTAACCATTAGTTGGTAAAGTTGATCGATTACCTCTTTTAACTGAACACTTAAACCAAGTGCTGACTAGCTAACTGGAATCAAAGACCAATTATATAGTGTCGGTTTGGTCATAACAACTTTTTCCAAAAACGAGATCTCAATCGCTTGGAGTACCAATGGAAATGAAAATATACTTCTTTATTCTTAAAAGTAGGGTAACTTCTGAAAATTTTGGCAGCACTTCCCCTATATCATCGAATACCAGCCGGACTCAAGCCGACACCATCAATCAACCAAATCGTCCACAATCATATATGTCCACTTCCATCAACCAAATTCATCCATTCACCATAACTCAACTATAACATAACATTTGATCAACACATGTACTATTAACTGGCATAACATCTATCTTTTGAATTGGATTGAGGTCTTAAACCAACACTGATTAATATAGCCATGATTTCCTCAGTTCTTTCATAATATTACAAAATATTATTAATGACCTTAAAATTTATCTAGTTGTTTCTCAAAAATTTCATTTCGCGAGTACTTTTAACTTATTTCTTATCATTACTTATTTCTTGTCATTACTAATTGTGTATACTTACCTCTAAGAATTATGCTGCATCCTTCAACTAATCACATCAATCATCTATTTTTGACGACACACATTCAATTTCATTAACTAATCTGTTTATCTTTTAATAACCACGCATGGTTTTCATTATTATGGTTGCAATCTGGTGGAAACTCAATCTTTAGATTATTATTTCGTAAAAGATTTCGCAGTCGAATCACCATTCCTTCATCTCCACTTAAGTTCCTGTATCGAACTTTCGTCACTGGCCCGCTTATGGGCATTAAATTTGCCATCACTTGTTTACTCAAGTTAGAGAACCTCGCAATTTCTTGAAGAATACATTCGAAATTTGGTTGCAATTAAGATTTCTTCTATCTTGAATCTTCACGACAAATATCTTCATGCGACGAAGGGATGCTTCACGTATTAACTTCCTGTCTGAGTCATTGTTCAGAATTCTCTTGATCTTTAATTATCATCCCAACATTCGTTCGCTTTGTTTGACGTATACAACTTTAATCCCTAATTTTGTTATTAATTTATTTATTACGGCTCACTAACGATTCATTTCACGTCGAAATCCTCTGATTTGAAGTGCTCATTAATGTAATCTACAATACTGATGAGATCTTCGTAACATGAACAACTGTCTGATTAGATGTCTTTACCACAATCACGTTGTCGGTGTACCCATTCTTCCTTGTTTGCGAATGTCCATCATTTATTGGTTTGCCGTCATATCTATGTTCATCATGAAACTTTACCTATCACACGGGACTATTCTATTTCTTTTGAGATCGTCAAAGAGCAGACTCTACGCAAGAGGAGAGTTCGTGAATATGATTTTGGTTGAAAACTGAATAAAGAATAACAATGCAACAAACATTTGGAAGAATCTGTAAGTCAATAAATTAAAGGAAGAAGAATGAGTGAAGATTTAGATGTGAATGAGACAATCATATTCATACTCAAGATGGACAGTCTTTCATACTATATGGCGTACAACACATGATTAGGTGGCGTCCCACCCGACTCTTCGTCATTTCGACAAAGCGTCATACCACAACACTGTTTGTCTCAATCAGGAATTAATAATTTGAGAAAAGAAACAATTCAGAAGGAATACAAGAAATTTTCTTTCATTTTCGCCTCATACGATTTATCAATAGAAGAAGCTCACACGTATTCAAGAATTAAAAAGAATATATACTATCGTATTTGTAAAAGAATGACATTGTAGGTCACCGTTTGTCACCATCCATGCTTCATTTACGTAGGCTCTCGGGAATTATTCGAATGAATGATTCACAGCTTCGGTCACATTACAACTTTGGAATATCGTCTGGAAATACCTTCACATCAAATACTTCAATAATTTGATCTTAATCGCGTTCTTCCGAAATTTATAATCACTGCTTCAAATCTCTTCTATGTCGCGTAAAATACCCATCGGTCACGCAACGCCTCAATTTCGTCGATAGAAATACGATTTTTTTCCAATCATCTGAAAGACTCTTCCATTTCCTTCAATCATCCTCTGTCCGTATGAATTACGAGTCTCATCAAATTTTAATAATCTTATGAATTGGGTAATTAATGTTTTAACATGTTAATTCAGTTATTCATATTGAAACAAAGTTTTATGTTCATCTTTCATGGAAAACTTTTAAACTTTCCCCCTGCTGGTGGGTCTACTTGGTTCTTCGAACTAACGATGCTGAGTCGAGATCCATTATCCTTTTTAGGTCGTTTCCTATTTATAATAACAAGAACTTAAGTAGTAATTTTGGCAACCAAATTGTAAAACTCGTTTCATGCAAAAATCTTTCGAAAGTTGATTAAGAAAATCTTTTTCGAAAATCTCATTTTAAAATTTTGAAAATCAAATGTTTGGTCATCATTACTATATAAGTCACTTGCTATTCTTATGATCCATTAATGAGATACCTAATTAAAGGAATGCCCATGTACGGGTCTTTCCACTTCGGTATGCTCTCTACTTTTCCTTGAATTTTGTTCGTATTTATTAGTCAACGAAACTTTGAGTTACTGTTGTATACCATTTCATTCGTAACTCTAATCCGATGTTGATGTTTTCCACTGTCTTTGACATTCTCGATGTCGTCCTTGATGTTATGCTTACAACCACGCATGCAATTCGACGTTCTGTCTGTAAACAGGGTCGCATCTTCTTGCTAGTCTTACCTATACCTAGTAAGGTAGATATCATTCCACGCGCAGCGCCCGGTATGTGATAAGAATCTTCTCGCAATGGTGGTGCCTTTGCAGCTTGTAACTTTCGCTCTTCATCCGCTTCCATTAACTCATTACCTTCGATGTAGAACTCATCCTACTACCTAATTCTAAGTTAAATCCCACAAAACTCATGAAGTTCTCACAAGACTCAATTACATTTTTCTTTAAACCACCTGAAAAATAGGGTAACGTACCCAATCTCCGTCAATCTGTCGATTCCTCATTACTGTAAGATCTGAGAACTCAATACACCTATAGCGTTATGATATTCGCCTTACACTTTCTCAACAATCATATCTTACCAATTCTATATCGGATCTGCTATCCCTAATTCGCACTCAACTCAACTTAACATGAGTATGCCTAGGTTTCCGATCTCACACGACCTATTACTCCTATTCTACTCTCACCTATTCTTATTTCAGTGACCAATAACATGTAGCTCTGATGACAACTTGTAACAACCCAAATCCGGGGTCAAGATTTGGTGTCACTAAACAATCCTTACATGAAATAAAAGAATATTCAGTTAACCCCTTGAATCCAGATCGTTTACAGGTTATGGTTGAAAGAGATATGTCCTAAGTCCAATCATGTATGAGGATTTAGGAATAACTTTTAATGTAATCTGTTTTGATTTCATTGATATTAATAAAAGACTTGTTTTGTTTTTTATTACGGGCTTTATCTATTTAAGTGTTTAAATAAGATATAACATAGTTTAGAGTAAAGCTTTTTATGGATTATGATGAGATCATAATACTGAGACCTAAAAAGATGATAACTCTAAACTTAAATAGTTCCTGGTCATAGGATTACTAACTGGTAATTAATAATCCGCAAAGATCAGTATATACTATGTTTGCTTCATTATGAAGGATGTTTGTTCTCATAGACATTTGTGTGGTGACACTATAGCTAGTACGTAGGTGCTTATTATAGAATAAGTTCACTGAACATGACTCGCATAGCTGAACAACTGATGGAGTTCACTCACGTGTCAGCAGTTGTTCACATAGTGATAGTTGTACAAGTATCCTTAGACTTGAGGTCATCATAGTCATCTTGTGTACACTAAACTATGCTTTGGTTTAGTTCTTAATGTCCAGGGACAATTATTAGGGCTCTACTGGGTATAGGAATTTGTACACGAAGATAGTGTATGATCAATAAAGGATCTACCCCTTCCAGTGAAGGAAGAGAATGTTCAAAGCTGATCCACTTATGCTAGTTCAGGAATCTCTGGCCAGAGTGAATGAAATTAGAAAGGAGTTTCTAATTTACATAGAACTGAGCATAGTAAATGGGAAAGCAGATGATTAAATTAGATAGGCTTGACACAAGTTCCATGCCTTGTATTTAATCGGGACATTGTAGGGTAAAATGAGTTAATTGTACGGTAACTATTCACTGAATAGGTTCTTGGTATTCTAAACAGTGAATTCGTATTATCCGGATAGTCGCGATATGCTGAGAAGTATCCCTCACGATGTAGAATAAATATGATTAATTAATTAATCATATTTAATAAATTAGAGAATTTATATAAATAATGATAAAATAGTTTTATTATTATTTATTCCTACTACCGGCTTAATATTGAACCTACAGGGTCACACCATAAAAGAGAATGATTTAATGGTGGAGGAATTAATTAATAATGGCTAATAATTATTTATTTATGAAATAAATAATTAATTGGCAAATTTAATAATTGATTAAATGAGATTTAATTGATTATAAATTAATTAAGAAAAGTTCTTAATATTATTAATTAAGAATTTAATTTTTGGAAATTAAACCAAGAGAGAGAATTATTTCTAAAGTGTTTAGAAAAAGGATTAATAATTAAAAGATGTTTTAATTATTAATGTGAATAATAAAGGGTTAATTTTAATAATATTTTATGGGAAAATTTCAGCTGAAAATTTTGCCTATAAATATACTATTATAAACCCTATTTTTATTCCAACCCAAAATTTTTAGAAAAACCTAATTCTCTCCACCTCCTCCTCCTCCTTAGCATCGTTTTCTTAATGGATACCGGTGGAGTGCTTCACATTTGAGGAGCAGCTGCTAAGGATCTCCGATCGTTGCTTTTGGATCGCTATTAAAGGTTAGTAATCGATTCATATGTTTTAATCACGATTTATATGCTTTTATATGGATTTTATATGTGTAAAAGTGTTTTACCATGCTTCCGCTGTGATTAAAATCCAACAATGGTATCAGAGCATAGGTTGTATGCATATAGATCTGTGGTAAAAATTTCAAAATTTTATGTGCTTGTATGAATTAATTATGATTTTTACAAGTTATATTATGGATTAATTATGACTGATAAGAAATCGTTTCTCAGAATAATTTTGAATGTTGATCTGGGTTCTACAAGTGTTGTAGATCGTCTGGGTATTTTTTTCATAATTTTATGATGTATAGATTATTTATTATGAATTTTTGAAGTTGTTTCAATTAAATTTCGTAATAAAATATATGTATATCTGGTATATATATATATATTGGTTTGTATTGATGCTGTAAAGTTTTTACAGTAAAGAGAGCAGAAAAATGTTGAATGCACGGAAAAGTATGAAAGAACAGATGTCAGGTACGGCGCACGGAATTCCGTGCGAGAATAGTCAGTGGCGGCGTTCGAAAAAGAAGAGGGGAGGACCGCGCGTCTGCCATGCGCGCGTGGGGCTCACGCGCTGGTGGGCCACGCGCGGCGCGTGTCAGACACGCGCTTGTCTATTACATAGAGATGTGTACATTGAATTAGAATCTAAAGGTCGGTACGTGCCACAGCCGTGGACCATTGGAGACTGATTCAATTGTACGAAATGTTGGGTTAGACTTGACATAGAATATTGAGTTTGTCGTGCCACATCCGTGACTAAATTATTCAAGAGGATAAAGTTTGATTAGCGAATAACATAAGATATAATTGACAAGAGTTGTCTGCCTATTGAACATTACATGGCGGTTCGTGCTACAGCCGGGGTTGTGTAATGGAATGTAGGATCCCTATTCCCACTAACATTATGAATGCTTAATTTTTCACGTAGGGGGTTGAATAAATTAGATAAACTAGTGGGAGACACTTATGAATAAAGACCCGATTTATATAGTGTTTTGAAATGAAATTGAATATTTGCTAAGTGTTGTTATGTGTTTATCATTTACAGATTTACTATATACATTATGTCTTCTGCACTATCACTCAGGAGCATACTAGATGCTCACAAGTTGACTGGTCCTAATTATGCTGATTGGCTTCGAAACTTGAGAATTGTTCTCAGGGTTGAGAAGCTGGAATATGTGCTTGACTCACCTAAGCCTACTGAACCTGCTAGCGATGCACATAATGATGAACATGTTGTGTATCGTAAGTGGATAGATGATGCAAATATTGCTCAATGCATCATGCTAGCTTCCATGAACATTGAGCTACAGAAGCAACATGAGCATATGGATGCTCACACTATCCTAATGCATCTACAAGAGTTGTATGATGTGGCGGGGACGACAGCTCGATATGAGATATCGAAGGAGCTGTTCGGTTGTAGGATATCCGAGGGATCATCTGTGAATGACCATGTACTTAAGATGATCAATTTGATTGAACGTCTTGGACAACTTGGTTTTGCCATGGATGGGGAGCTGAGCCAAGACTTGGTCTTGCAATCGCTTCCGAGTTCGTTCTCGCAGTTTGTTATGAACTTTCACATGAATAAGTTGGATGTCAGCCTGCCTGAACTCCATAACATGTTGAAGACTGCGGAATCGAATTTTCCCCCTAAGAAGAGTTCTGTTCTTCTAATTGGTGAAGGTTTCAATCCTAAGAAAAGGAAGAGGAACCCTTCCAAGAAGAAGAAAGTAGGTGAAGAAAAGCCGGTTCCACCAAAAGCTGAAGACCCCAAGAGCAAAGTTTTTGCTTTCACTGTAACAAGGTGGGGCACTGGAAGAGGAACTGCAAGGTTTACCTTGCAGAATTGAAGAAGAAGAAGGGTAGTGAGACTACCGCTTCTGATTCAGGTATGTTCATGATAGAAGTGAATATGTCATTAAATCAAATTTCTACTTGGGTATTAGATACCGCCTGTGGTTCTCATATCTGTAATTCGTTGCAGGGACTAAGGAGAAGTAGGACTCTTAAGGAAGAGGAGGTGATTCTACTGATGGGAAATGGAGCAAGAGTTGCTGCTGAATCTGTAGGATCATTTAGTTTACATATGCCTACGGGCAAGACTATTATTTTGAATAATTGTTATTACATTCCCTCTATTGTGAGGAATATTGTTTCTATCCCTATGTTGGATTTGGATGGTTTTTCATTTATTATTAAGAATAATGAATGTTCTATCCTTAGAGATAATGTTCTTTATGGACGTGGAATTTTAAATAATGGTCTGTATGTATGTGACGTAGAGTATGATTTACTTTAGATTGAACAAACTAATAAAAGAAAACGAGATGATGAAAATCTGACCTATTTATGGCACTATAGGCTAGGTCATATTAATGAAAATAGACTGCGGACATTGCATAAGGAAGGGTTACTAGACCCTTTTGATTTTGAATCATATCATACATGCGAGTCTTGTCTATTGGGTAAAATGATCAAATCTCCATTTAGTGGACATGGAGAGAGGGCTGCAGATTTGCTAGGATTGGTACACACAGATGTATGTAGACCAAAGTCTACGCAAGCCATGGGTGGATTTTCATACTTCATTACTTTCATAGATGATAGATCTAGATTCGGATATGTGTTTGATGAAACACAAGTCTGAAGCCTTTGAAAAGTTCAAAGAGTATAAGTATGAAGTGGAGAAACAAACCAAACACAGTATTATAACTCTTCGATCAGATCGGGGTGGTGAATACTTGAATGGAGAGTTTCTAGATTATCTCAAAGAAAATGGTATAGTCTCCCAGTGGACTCCTCCATATACTCCACATTTGAATGGGGTATCTGAAAGGAGAAATCGAACTATGTTAGACATGGTTCGGTCCATGATGAGCTATGTTAATCTTCCAGTATTCCTATGGGGTTACGCATTGGAAAGATCAGCATATTTACTGAATAAGGTGCCTTCCAAATCTGTTCCTCAAACTCCATATAAGATATGGAAAGAAAGGAAACCGAGTCTTAAACATGTTAAGATTTGGGGATGTCCAGCTTATGTCAAGAAAGTTGACCCAGATAAGCTGGAATCTTGATCCGTAAAATGTAGTTTTGTGGGATATCCTAAAGAGACTTTAGGGTATTACTTTTACACCGATCATCGGGTGTTTATCTCCAGACATGATACCTTCTTGGAAAAGGAGTTTATCCTTGAAGGAAATAGTGGGAGCAAAATTGAACTTGATGAAGTTCAAGAAGCACAAACTACTACGGATCAAGTGGAAACACCTGTTCAGACTGAACAACCTTCTGTGGAACAGCCCGTTCGTAGGTCAGAGAGAGTGTCTCGCCAACCTGAGAGGTATTATGGCCTTGTCATTGAGAATGACAATGAGTTGTCAATTATCGATGAAGACGACCTTGTGACCTATAATGAGGCTATGAGTAGTGTTGACTCAGAGAAATGGCAAAGTGCCATGAAATCCGAAATGGAATCTATGTATACGGTATACAAAAGAAAGATTAGAGCAGATGGCCAGGTGGAGACCTTTAAGGCCAGGCTTGTGGCAAAAGAATTCAAACAAAGGCAATGGATTGACTTTGATGAAACCTTTTACCTGTAGCCCTGTTAAAATCAGTCCAGATTTTGCTTGCGATTGCTGCTTACTACGACTATGAAATCTGGCAAATGGCCAGATGGTTTTCTTTCCAAGGGAAATGAAAACCTAGTGTGTAAGCTGCTATGAACCATATGTGGTTTAAAGCAAGCTTCTCGTAGATGGAACATCCGATTTGATGAGACAATCAAAGAGTTTGGTTTTATCAAAAACGTAGATGAACCATGTGTCTACAAAAGGGTTAGTGGGAGCGCGGTAACATTTCTAGTATTGAAAGAGAGTGGACACACATAACAACATAGCAGACCCACTCACAAAGCTACTTTCTGAAAGTCACTTTGATCGTCATAAAGACAAGATGGGTATTAGATACCAGAGTGATTGGCTTTAGTATAAGTGGGAGATTGAAAGAGATATGTTCTAAGTCCAATCATGTATGAGGATTTAGGAATAACTTTTTATGTAATCTGTTTTGATTTCATTGATATTAATAAAAGACTTGTTTTGTTTTTTATTACGGGCTCTATCTATTTAAGTGTTTAAATAAGATATACCATAGTTTAGAGTAAAGCTTTTTATGGATTATGAAGGATATTTGTTCTCATAGACATTTGTGTGGTGACACTATAGCTAGTATGTAGGTGCTTATTATAGAATAAGTTCACTGAACATGACTCGCACAGCTGAACAACTGATAGAGTTCACTCACATGTCAGCAGTTGTTCACATAGTGATAGTTGTACAAGTATCCTTAGAGTTGAGGTCATCATAGTCATCTTGTGTACACTGAACTATGCTTTGGTTTAGTTCTTAGTCTCCAGAGACAATTATTAGGGCTCTAATGGGTATAGGAATTTGTACACGAAGATAGTGTATGATCAATAAAGGATATACCCCTTCCAGTGAAGGAAGAAAATGTTCAAGGCTGATCCACTTATGCTAGTTCAGGAATCTCTGGCCAGAGTGAATGAAATTAGAAAGGAGTTTCTAATTTACATAGAACTGAGCATAGTAAATGGGAAAACAAATGATTAAATTAGATAGGCTTGACACAAGTTCCATGCCTTGTATTTAATCGGGACATTGTTGGGTAGAAGGAGTTAATTGTACGGTAACTATTCACTGAATAGGTTCTTGGTATTCTAAGCAGTGAATTCGTATTATCCGGATAGTCGCGATATGCTGAGAAGTATCCCTCATGATGTAGAATAAATATGATTAATTAATTAATCATATTTAATAAATTAGAGAATTTATATAAATAATGATAAAATATTTTTATTATTATTTATTTCTACTACCGGCTTAATATTGAACCTACAGGGTCACACCATAAAAGAGAATGATTTAATGGTGGAGGAATTAATTAATAATGGCTAATAATTATTTATTTATAAAATAAATAATTAATTGGCAAATTTAATAACTGATTAAATGAGATTTAATTGATTATAAATTAATTAAGAAAAGTTCTTAATATTATTAATTAAGAATTTAATTTTTGGAAATTAAATCAAGAGAGAGAATTATTTCTAAAGTGTTTAGAAAAAGGATTAATAATTAAAAGATGTTTTAATTATTAATGTGAATAATAAAGGGTTAATAATAATAATATTTTATGGGAAAATTTCAGCTGAAAATATATTATTATAAACCATATTTTTATTCCAACCCAAAATTTTTAGAAAAACCTAATTCTCTCCACCTCCTCCTCCTCCTTAGCATCGTTTTCTTGGTGGATACCGGTGGAGTGCTTCACATTTGAGGAGCAGCTACTAAGGATCTCCGATCGTTGCTTTTGGATCGCTATTAAAGGTTAGTAATCGATTCATATGTTTTAATCACGATTTATATGCTTTTATATTGATTTTATATGTGTAAAAGTGTTTTACCATGCTTCCGCTGTGATTAAAATCCAACAATGGTATGAAACAAGAATCTAATCTTCTACAATTCACAAGAACTACAATACAAGTGTAAATACCTTTATGTTAATGTCCTTGTCATATTATTCTAACATCTTCGTCTTCTCGCAGTGGAGATCTCTCTAACTTTTGCTGTCTAACGAAAGCTATTAACTTTTATCCTTATCTGCTTCTGGGAGAAATAAAAATTTACAAAGCAAGAGTGAGCCAAAAATGCCCAGCAAGTATATAATTTGAGTTTCAAATATTAATATCAAAGGAAAATTTCCGAACAAAAGCTTAAAATAATTTTAAACAATTCTATTTATTTGAGTGAGTTGAGCGAATAAATGTTGGCTGTCACCAGCCTTTAATTATAAATCCAAGAGTGACAAGCGATTCCAAGATTAATCTCCTGAATCAGGGTTTTGTCCGGTTTTGGAATCATAAAACCTTTCGAGAGAGAATGTCGTTAATGGCGATCAACAACAAATTAGACTGGACACTAGTTCACACTTATTACCTGCTGATCAGTCAGGATACAGTGCAGATCTATACCTACCTGTATAGATCCAGTCGGGTCCCCAGGCTCTACGGCCCATCTCAAGGCACCGGTCATGTCCCGGTCTTTAGGATTAAGTAAAACTTATTCCCCAAAATATCACTATCCTGCCCGTGGAGTATTTTGATGTCAAATCATTTTGATTTCGAAACATCCCAATTCAGGGATCGGAAATAACCCGAAAGAATGGGTATTTGCTCAAGAGAGCAATTGAATTATAGGAACAAGAATAAAAGGATCATGCATAATCAGAGTAATTGTAGCGAAATATAAAATAGTTAACTATTCTGAACTTAGAATAGGAATGAATAAATATTTGCAGTATTTTAAAAGAAAGTTCAGAAATACTTTTTGTCACGCCTCCAACTTAAACAGCAAATTAAATATAACTATTACAACATTTTTAAAAGAAGAATACACATCCAACTCCAAGATCTTACAGTTTAGGGTTTGGAACAGCCCAACACTACCAACTATTACATCTGATTTTAAACATCGAGTCCTCACACAAACTATTATTACTTATTCTACCCGAGCTCGAACATAAGCATCAGCATCACAGGTCTTACGGGCAGTCTGCTTGAATCTAACCATAGCTGCTAGCTATAATATCAGGGTAAAGGAATAAGTGATCCAAATGCTCAATAAGTGCTAACAGTACGATACAAAACATAAATCGAGATATAAATTAAAGAATGTCAATGGGAAGACATAATCTGAGATAACGAGAGATAAAACATTGGGTAATGGCATCATTTTTACTTGTATCAAAACAAATTTCAAAAATTAAGTCTTAATCAAAATCATTTTAGGACGCTACGGATTACAGCCGGTGATCAGCCGCGAAGTAATCCCGAACCTCGCTGGGTTCTAAAACATTAATGGGAATCCCTAGGCAACTTTTAAGCCTAATATAAGTGTGGAAAGGACTCACGTCTCAGTCCAGATCCACCATTCAAAGAAAACATTTATCCCCCTTTGGGACTGAAAACCCATATTTTATTCATTTCAAAAAAAAAACTGATGCCGAATTAAGACAAAATCTCTTTTTACAGTAAACATCTTTATCAAGGGATTATGTATCAACTCGAAATACGGGAAATATGGTATTAAATCTCAGGGCCACGATTCACAAAACTATACTCTATTAAAGTAACTGAATGGTTTTCATATATCAAAGTTTGGACAAGGGAATTTAGTGAGGCTATTGGATATCATGAAGGGAAATGCCAAATTGGGCTTAAAGCAATGGTTTCTCATCAAGGTTCAAGTGCTGGATCTTTAAGGATGTAAGCTTCATGAATACTAAGGGTGTTAAGGTATGAAGATATGATTTTTAGCTCAGGATATATCAGAATTGTCAAGCTTTAGGATTGGAAAGAGGGGTATCAATCAATGAGGGATCACTTTGATAAGTATCTGACTTTCAGGGTTCAAGGTAAGGTTCTATAGGGGTTCAAGTATCAAGATGAGATATCAATACTTAGGAATCATCAGCATGTTAATCAAGAGAATCAACTAAGAGTGGTAACTACCCTTTCCTTTATCATGGCATTCAAATTAGTTTAGTATACTATCATGAATAAGACTTTTGAACTACTTGCAATACGTACTCGAGGGTTCATGGCATTTCTATATGATTCAAAGATAAACGTAAGCTACGCTTGATTTAATATATCAAATGACATGGATAGTTGTAGCAATGTACGAGTTATTAGCAGTAAATACGAAGGTCAAGTTGAATCACTTGCCTTGAGAAAGGCTGGTCTGGTCTGACTGGTAGGAGCAACTGGAGCTTCACTCGACCTTTATGGCAAGTTTTCCCTCGTCTCGAGATCCTACATAAATAATAATCCTCATTATAATATATTCTCACTAACTTAACCTATTTACAACCCGAAATTAAACACGGATGGCACTTAGGCCTATATGCACCTAATTTTATATTCACTTTTAAATTACGAAAGTACACACATAGCCACATAATCACATATCATATATTAATACCAATAACACCATATATACCATAATTCAACACTAGGCTTGGATGATCTCGACTCACAACTTAAGTCACTTGGTCGCTAAACTAGACAAGGTCTTCTAATTTTGGCTTCCTAACTCGATGTGCCTTTCCTAAACTATCCAAAACCTATTGACCCTCACTTATGCCTTTTGCTCTACTGACCTTATACTATCTTACAACTATGGTGGTCGACCTAATACTCACTTCTAAGTGTTCTAGAACTATGCGATAAGTGAAAGTGCTCACTGGTGCAAATTTCAGAATGACAACTATGGTTTCTTGAGTGCATTAGACACTCTTAAACTACAAGTTTTCCTTCAAAACTTTTACACAAGACTCTCCTGACCTAAGGGCATCTCACAAACTTGATGTGGCTCAAGGGCCTGGCTTGGGCCTTCTTGGGCCTAAGCTAAAAGTCCAAGGTTCCCCTGTTTTTCTGGGCAGAAAATGCCCTGACTTGAATTAACTTGTGACACATGGTTCTAACTCATATCCTATGAACTATGGTTGGAAAAACTTCTCTGAAACTCCCTATAACTAAGTCCCAATAGGGCCTAATGAGGGCCTACCCATGACATGGTCAAATCTCCCTATTTCTAAGTTGCAACAAAACTGTCCCCTGCTGGACAGATTTTGTTATTCTACTTGTGCACCTAACCAAATGACATGCAAACCTCCAACCAACACCTAAAACCTTTTATATACTCCCAATACTAACTTCTGGTGGCTTGGGCCTCAAAGTGCACATCAATGACATGATCAAAACTCACTCTAAACCTCAGGGTTCTAAACTGATTTTCTGCAGAAACTATAACTCTCCTTTCTCCAAGGTTTTGACTTGACAAACTCAACTACCAACATCCCAATACTCAAACCAAGACTTAAACATGGTAATCTACTGAACTAACTCCCTTATTCTCAAAATAACCTTGGGTGAGATCATCCTTACCTAAGGTACAATTATGGCAAAACAAAAGAAACTACACTTCACAAATCACAAATCTTCATGCTTTTGAAACAACAAGATATGCATTTTTATAAAAGATAACCATGAATTATTACCATGCAACAAGAAGCATAAATCAATATTAACACATTATTCCTACTGAAATTAAGGCTCACTAACAAAATCTTTCCAAATGATCAAAATCTTACAACATTCTAAGAGAAATCCACATGCATGCATGCCTTCGGATTTTGCAAACCAAAACAACACATTTTCTACATATATTCTATCATAAAATTGACATGCAAGCCTAGCATAAGCTATACCTAGATGATCACTTAGCATGCAAAGAGTTTTATCAAATTTTCACCATAAAATTCAAGCCATTATCACATAAACATGCAAAAATTGATTTAAGCAACAAGAATAGTCTTAAGGACCATTCATTCGGCTCCCATATGGTCATGGCCGAATGAAATGGATGGGAATGGCCATTTAATCATCAAGAGTTTCCTTCTTAAGACTTGGCACTTCTCCATTCCTTGTAGTCCTCTCAAAAACAACCCTAAACTCACAAGAATCAAGGTTGTACTTTGAGTTTCAACTAGAACCTTAACATGCAACTTCAAAACTTAAACTTTCTATTCAAAACTCTTTGAAATATGAATGATCATGGTATGGGAAATAACATTTACTTGTATAAAGAGTAGAAGCTTGGTTGAGGAATGAAGAAAAATGGGGAGGGGTGGTTCTCGGCTAAACCCAAGAGTGAGGGGTTAAGGAGGGCCGAGAGGAGGGAGAAGGGATGGAGGAGAGAGTGAGGTGTGGGTGGAGTATGAAAATGATCATGACACTTTGCTTGTTTTATGGTATTTGATTTGACAAAATTTGAGTGGAAAGGAGAATTGACAAGACTATCCCTCCACTTATACTTGGTTCATTTTGCATGCAAGGGTAAAGAAGGAAATTGGCTAGAAAAATAAGAGTTAGTGGGGTTGGAATTATCCTCTTTGTCCTTGAAAAGAATGAGAGGGTGGTTTGCATGCAAGGGCTTTCTTGTAATTTGCTAAATATGACAACTAAAATTTATAATGATTTATTTTTATAAAATAAAATACAAGTTCAAAAATTATAAAATTTATACCATAAAATAACTTGGATTTTTAGAGACTTTATAAAATCATTTTCAAAATTTGTGAACAAGATACCTTTTAAAAGAAAAAATTTCCAAGGCTTAGAATATTCCTTATAAATCAAAAATAAAGCAATTAAATAAACTCTTGCTCTGAAAAATCATATACTACATAAAGCAAATTTATAATGCAGAAATTTTCACTCACACAAACGTACAATCATTGAATATATTTCATTCGGCTTTAATATTATACCAAATCCACAAATAATATTACACGAAAATACCGGTTGTAACATCTTCCTCGATTTAATCGCTATTATTGGTTGACTTTGGTTCGACTTGAACGTTCGACTTTATCGTCAAACTACTATCCCATTTTGGACACGATCCAAACACTTTGGCCCTTCGATTGGAACTTAGTTATCTCGACGTCTAATCACTAGATCGTTCCTAGTCCAACGTCAAATCTCGGGTCTTCCGACTAGGACCTACAGGGTTAAAATACCCTATCACTTCTACCCATACAGTTTCACAACCCAACTCATATTTATATGTATTATTGAAATATACATAGCAATTATGGCTTGCAACTTCAAAACTCGATTCGGTATTTAATTTCGGAAAAATACGTATATTCGTCATTTTGAAAATAGGGTAATGGATTATTTATAAAATATTTTATCACGTCACGTATTTAGGTTCGTATAATATAATTATTTATCTTTGTTCAATGTCTCCGATAATTATAAGGTTCGTTCCCGTAGTTTCGGAATTAATTTCCCGGAAATCGGGCAGCGTTTCCTTTATTTATCGGCCTACCCGTCGAAATAATCCGACGTCAACCCAATCAAATCACAACAACCAATAATCCAAACATTCGTAAATCCCAACCACCGATACAATTTTCAAAATTAAATAATTATTTTCGTTTCGATCCTAACTTCTCAAATAATTTATTTAATTTAAAAACGTAGGACTCAGATAAAAATCATCACCGTCCATCGTCGGCTCGCCGAGGCTCATCGGCGACGGCGGTAAAATTTTGAGGGTACCCGATTAATTTTCTGGTTTCCAGCACAAAACTCCACCGATTAATTGTTAATAATATTCATACGGATTATTTTATTTCATGAATTTTAATCAAATCATTCCCCTGCAGAAAATAAGATAATTAAATCAATAAAATTTTCCAAAAACCGAAAATCAATTCGAATTGATTCGAACCAGGCAGCACAAGTCAGACAATCACGCGCTTACGCGCGGTAGTACGGGGGGGGGGGGGAGGGTCACCTTGCCGGAAAACCGGCGGCAATCGGAGAAACAAAGTCGGCAAAGAAGCCAGAAAATCAGCCAAAAACACACACACGCACTCACACAACAATCACAGCAAAACCCACACATACACACACACTTACGTTTATATACACACGCGGCGAAACAGCACAGGGCGAACCACACCGCCTTCCACCGCGGATAGGCGGCGGCGGCGGCCGGAACACAGAGAAAAAGAAAGCAGAGGAGGGAAAGAAATATAGAAGCGAGAGAGGGAGAGATATGAGGAAAGATTGAGAGTGAAATTGAGAGAAAGAAGGAGGGACTGCGAGAGAGAAGAGAGAGACACGCAGAGATGAGAAAGAGAGATAAGAGAGGCGGTGGAATGGTTTGCACAGGAGATAAGGTGGATAGAAATAATAATTAATTAATTAATTACTCCGAAAATATGAATTCGCACCGCAATTTATCAATTTGACGAATAGTTTACGGGTAAAAATAACCCGAAAATGTACCAGAACAGCTTTACAATTCTCGGAATAACTAGAAGTTAAAAAAAATCATGATTTTTGAAACATTTTAGAATTAAATACTGATTTTACAGTTAAGTGCAATTCAGAAAACCATTTAAAAATAATTAATCAATAAAATGTTAATTTCTAAATTTTATAAACTCCTAAAAATAATAAATAAAATTATAAAGCAACAAAAATAATTTTAGAAATAATTTTAGCATTTATAAGAATAAATATTCGATAAAATTACTTTAAAAATGAATTAAATTAATAAAGCTCGATAATTAATTATAAAATTAATCTTCGCATCCAACAAATCACAAACAGTCAATAATACAACAAAACATAGCTGACAGAACCATCATATATTTTATTTATTTAATAATTCAATAATTACACTTACATATCGGATCCGAAAATAGGTTACTTAGACGCTAAGTAACTATATAACGATACGATTTTAATACCAGATTTGGATAATTATCAAAACAGAGCCCGTTATAAAATATTTTATACAAAAATAGGGTAATAATACCTCGCCTTTTGAGCATACAGATTTTTATCGAACTATAAAATGATTAGCGTATCGAAAATTTCACGCCGGAACTCCTACAGGTCAAACCGTACCCCGGATCGAAAAAGTCAAAACATGAAAAGTGTTCAGAATTATTAGATTAGGTTAGGAAGGAGTTTTCGGAAGAGTTTCGAGTTGTAAAAACGCAAAAATGGTTGAAGTGAGACGATTTCTGGTTCTAAAAAGTAATTTTATAATTACGTGAAATAATCATTATTAATTCTATAAATCCTTATAAAATCATATAATGATCCAAAAATTACTAGAAAAATACCAAGACTATCTACATTTTATCCTGGATAATTAAAAATTAAATTATCTAAATTTTATCAGAAATAAACATCCAAATATTATTATCCATCATCAAATACTTCACCAAAATTCACATAAAAATCACATAATAATTATTTATTGATAAAAATAATTACATAATATTTCCCGGACGTTATAGTCCCTAGTCGAGTATTTTTATTAAGGGACAATAATAATGCATTAAGACTGATGTGTTTGTTTACTGATGATCACATCTCATTGATAATAGGTATAGTGATACTAAAGTCAAAAACACAGGCAGATGTAAATGTACATGGTGCTGGACAGACCCGATGTGAGATTCTACATGTCTGTTATGTCATAAGTAATTCTCACAGTGATAATGATGTAATGGTCCTTAGACCTGAAGTCAATATATTTCTATAGGAGAATTAATATACATTGATTCCATTAAAAGTTATCCTTGACCGGGTAATGATAAAAGTGGACATTGGGTATATTATGAATCGTATGAGAAATATGAATGATCTATATGGGATTTAACCCTCATATTTTAGGACTGATATTATTGGCCTCTTGTGTGAGCTAGACTATGAAATGCATGGCCACGCTCAAATATTGATTTGATATGATAGTCTACTCATTGATCAGGGAAACCTGGATTAAATATTGATTAGGATGACACATTACATGCCTCTAGTTTAATCTATAATATGTGTTTAAAGGGATTATATTACATTGTACATTATTCACCAAAGGTTTAATCGATCACCGATTCAATTATTATTACTTGGGTAGCAATGATGTATTACTATACGCCGCTCGTTGTTTACGATTTTAAATTAGATTTAAAATTTGTTGCCAACGTAATAATAACCTATAGGGTCACACACAAAGAATGCTTAAAGGATTATTTAATTTAAATTGGATTTAAATTATATTATAGTAATTCGAATTATTTATAATATTAATTAAGTATGACTTAATTAATTATATAAATATTGATATTCGAATTTACTAATATTAATTATGAAATTTAGTTGTTAAATAATTGAGTGTGACTTAATTATTATACAAATAGGAATTTCGAATTAATAATAATTCGTAATTAGTTAAGAGTTATAATTCTTTTTCTACTCTCTATATAATATCTCTTGTGTGCCTGATTTTGTATGAGAGGCTTTTACTAAAACCCTAGCCACCAAGAGAGAAGATAGAGAGAGCAAGAAAAATGAGTCTGTGTTAGTACACATTCAATCTTTGCGTTCAAGCATTTGTGTGGATACCGATAGAGCGTAGATCAGGACAACGGGATGCGTGGTGATTGAACAAGCTCTGGATCTCCATTAGTCAACCAATTTGTAAAGCTTCATAAGGTAAACAATCTGATCTACGAATTAAATATCTATTTTTTTCATGGATCCTGTGGCGGGTTTCGAAAATTCTGGTTTTTCACATTTTAAATTACTGTTCATGTTGCGTTTATGTGTTCGAAACCCTTCAATGGCATCAGAGCTGCTTACGGAAAGTGTTTAATTCATTTATGTGTTTACTGGTTTTATGATGATAACATGTATACAATATTCCATGACTGTTATGTATGTGACTTTGTATGTTTTACATGTTGTTATGTTTATATATGCATATGTATGTATATATTTTGAATATATGATATTCATTGGAGTTGTATAATCATATGATGATTGATAGGGTATAAGCAACCTGGCTAGGGCCCAACCTAGATCTAAGGGGTATCAGGCTCAATTGATGGACCAAGACCCCCTCACCCAGTGCAATCAAGTGAAGAGACCCAGAGTCAGGGCCAACCTAGGGCCTGGATCATGATCATCTCTCAGCCAGGATCCAGCCCAGGACCTGGATCATCTTCTAACCAGGTTCCAGCCCATGAACTGGATCACCTGCCTACCAGGGTCCAGCCCATGACCTGGATCACCTGCCTACCTAGATCCAGCCCAGAACCAGGATCACCCTGAGGGGGTCCCAGCAAGCGTATGCACACCCCACAACCCGCCAAGGAGGGGTAAGTGGGCAGGGGACAATGACAGCTATCAAAAACTAACATATAAGACAAACACGGCACGTGTCAGAGTACCGTTGGGATGCCCTGAAGGTGGTCCTTGCCTAGACACGTGTATGCAAACTACCTAAGCTAGGTGTCCTCCGCCTCCAACAACCAACGGCCCTGATTTAGAGGTACTAACCCCTAAACCCTACCTTTGGGCTATATATACCCCCAAAGGTGAAGGGTTTGGGGGTTAGACACATTTTATTACACACACTCTCATATACACAGCCTATACACACACAACCACCTGAGTCCTCTCTATCTTTATCTTCCCCAACCAGATTCTTATTCTTACACCGGAGGCGCCGCAGGGACAAAACCCCCCTCCAGTGTTGTTTTGTAGGCGCCCAACAGCAGCTATACCTCATTCACACCCAGAAGATCCAGGAACGACGTCGGAAGGAGCCGCCCCGCTCATCGGAGTTATCATTTAGCGCTAGAAGGAGGGGGCTCCATCCTTGGGTCTCGGTACCCCTGGATTCACCTTCATCAGCAAACTCTTAAGAGAGTCCACATCTTAAACCTGTAAGAACAAAAGCAACCATACCCTCTCTTGAATATGAATTTTGTTCATTTAAGCCACATTTGTGTGAGCCCATTCTCATTTATTAGTTTTGATTGTTTGGGGTTTGGTTATTTTGATAGTCTTGAAGCCTTGGGTTTGATAGTTCTGATAGTTTTAAAAACCCAGATCTACTTTAGTTTGAATATTATCTTTGGGCTCTAGAGCCTGCTGTTCTTGTTCAGTAATATTGTTAGAAAAACCCAGAAAGTTTGTTTGGTGTTATTCTGAAAATTTCTTGTTATCTTCAGAAAAAGCAACCTTAGATCCACATTTTTAGCCTCAAATCTTGGTCAGTTGTTTGTACACTTGTGGTAATGGAAAGAGCAGGAAAAAGTACGGTTGGTCGGCCCTCTAGCAGTACCCAGGTCCAGGATCAGGACCACTCTCAGGCTCATGAACCTGGGGGAGACCGAGAGACCCTCTAGGAGCAACCATTGACGCAGCATACCCCGGTCCTGGAAAAGATAATAACACCCCGGGATGCCAGAATTGTAATAGAGCTCAATCAGTATAAGTATACCAATGTTCTAGTTGCAGAGGAGCATATGGCCAACTTAACAAGCCATGAACTGGCTGAAGCAATCAGGCTCTACAGAGATGAACAAGCCCGGGCTCAGATAGAATATGAGCAAGAGGATGATGAAGAAGAGTCTGGGGACTCTCAATAATCTAGGAGATCTGTCTTCGACCGAATCGTAGCTAAGGTAAAAAAGAATCAAACAGAGCCTAGTAAGAAGGAGACAGAAGCAACCAGGAAGAAAAAATTGGAAGAAATGAGAGAACAAATAAGAAGAGAAGAAGAGGCAAAGCTTGAGCTAAAGATTCAGAAAAGGATGCAGCTAGAAGAGGAGAGGCTCTTAGCTAGGACAAAAGCCAAAAGGACCTGGAGGGACCCTACCCCCGAGGTCATTTCTGATGACGAAGAGGAGGGGAAAAAGGATCTGAAAGATATGATTTATGAGATCCAGAGAAAGATGGAAAAATATTCTGGATTGGAAGTTGGGGAGACTCTAACACTCTTCAGTCACTCCCTAGAAGCCATCCCTCGACAGAAAAATCTCAAACATTACAACTTTGATTCCTTTGATGGACTGGGAGATCTGGAAGAGCACCTCAATTACTTCAAACAAATCGCAAAATATATTACTACAATGAATTAACAAAGTCCAGGTTCTTCGCCTCGACCCTCAAAGGGGGGGCTCAAAGATGGTTCAGCAGGATCCCGTCACGAAGCATCCACTTCTGGAAAGAGTTCAGGGGGCCTTACTTAGAAGATTCAGAGCCAATAAGACACATGAAATGCACATATGTCACCTGGAAACAATCCGCCAATACGATAATGAAGCACTCTCAACTTATATGCGGAGATTCCAAGAAGCAATCAACAAAGTCTCGAATCCTTATGAGAGGGAGGCTTTAAGCATATTTCGAAGGAACCAGGATCCGGAACACAATGAAAGGTACATTGTAGAGTTGATAAACAAAGAACCACAAAGCCTAGCTGTTGCCTACTCTATGGCAGCCAGGTTCATTATGGAAACGAACGTGCTCCAGACAATGAGGATGACTCAGAATGGAGGATCCAGGAACAAAACTTCTGATGACCGACCGAAAGGGGGTTACCATCAGGAGAAGAAGTTCAAGCAAAGCCAACAAGCCCAATAGACCAATGTTGTGCAAAACACTCCAATATTTCAAAGACTGGGTTATAAGACAAAATCTAAAAGCAGTCCCGGACCACCTAAGAAAGTCAGAGAGCCTAGGCAAGAGCCAGACTGGACACCACTGAACAGGACCCGGGAAGAGATATTAAAGGAGATCAAGGGAAAGTCATTCTATTACCCACCGAAGCCCATGCAGACTCCCCAAGGGAGTAGGCCTTAAAATAGACAATGCGACTATCATGAAACCCATGGGCATAAAACTGAAAATTGTCTCTCTCTCTCGAATATTTTATTGAAGACCAAGTCAAGAAGTGTAACCTGAATTAGTACATCTCCCGGGAGACAAATCAAAAGGAGGACAGACAAAGAAGAGGAAAGAATGTAGTGAATGTGGTCCTAGGGGGGTCACACTCTCCCCCTAGGAGCCCGGGCTCAGGAGATGAAGTATTTTCCATCCAATCCTACCCGGAGATGGTAATCTCATTCAGCAGCAAGGATTCTGAAGGGGTCAACCTGAATCACAACGAAGGTTTGGTGGTAACACTTGATATTTTTGATAATAAGGTAAGGAGAATGCTGATAGACAATGGCTCTTCAGTAAATATACTCTCCAAGCACACTGTGGATCGGATGAAGCTAGGGAGCGTGCGCTCAAATGAATGCCTAGAGGACCCTCACTATGGGTTTAGGAATAACTTGGTCCCGATCTAGGGAACCTTATAATTTCCAGTGATATTTGGATTGGCCCCAAACCAAGTAACCCATGTCATAAAATTCTATGTGATCAACACCCCCTCATCCTACAACGGAATAATTGGATGCTCAGCTCTGACCAGGATACAAGCAATCACTTCCATATCATACTTGAAAATCAAATTCCCAACTCCAACGGGGATAGGAGAAGTTAAGGGAGACTATGAGGTCGCTGAAAGATGTTATAGCCAGGCCCTGGTCATGGCTGAAACTCACCAAGACAACAAGAGGAAGGCTGTTGTCCTTCGCAAACAGCAAAGCATTAAGAAACATCGCCCCCACTCAAGGGATGATGTGAGAAAGGAAGTCCAGATTATAGAATCCATCCATGATCCAAAAGCAACCAAGCCAAGCTCGAAAGAGCAAAAAAACAACCAAGTCGCAGCAGAGATTGAATTGAGCCCAGGCCTCGGCCAAGGCAATCCTACTGTGCAAGCAACCAACCCTGAAACAAGTGAAGTAGAGGAAAGCAACCAAAAAGAAATGAAAGCCCAGGATCAGGTCTGCATGAAGAAGAACACAGATGCCTGGATCCAGCAGTTGGTATCAAGCATGGATCATGCCAAGATTGAGGCTGCAGTAGAAACAGAAACAATTCTGATCAATGAAAGCAATCCTTCTAAGAAGGTAAAAATAGGATCCGGACTCGAGGCTACCTTCAGAGAAAACCTGGTATCATTACTCAGAGGGTACTTTGACATATTTTCCTGGAGCCCAAGAAATATTCCCAGGTTGGACGAATCCATAGCAATGCATAGCTTGGACGTCAACCCTGAGAGGAAACCAGTTAAGCAGAAGAGAAAAAAATTTTCCCTAGAAAGGCAGAAAGCAATAGATGAAGAGGTTGAGAAACTCCTGAAAGCTAAGATCATATGCGAGGTTAAATACCTGGAATGGTTGGCAAATGTTGTTATGGTGAAAAAGGAGAGCGGGAAATGGGGAATGTGCGTCGATTACACCGACTTGAATAGTGCATTCCCCAAAGATCCTTATCCATTGCCAAACATTGATCAATTGATCGATACCACATCCGGGCACCTCATACTGAGTTTTATGGACGCCTACTCGGGGTACAACCAGATCAAAATGAATCTGAAAGATATCCTGAAGACAGCCTTCATCACCCACAGGGCAGTCTATGCCTATGTAATGCTGCCTTTCGGAATGCCTAATGCAGGAACAACATACCAGAGAGCAATGAATAGAATCTTGAAAGACCAATTTGGAAGGAACCTGGAATCCTACATTGACGACATCATTGCAAAGTCCACAAGCATCCCCGGTCACATAGGAGACCTAAGAGAATGCTTTGATAACTTGAGGAAATACTCACTCAAGATCAATCCAGATAAGTGCACATTCGGAGTAGGGGAAGGAAAATTTCTACGATTCATGATCAGCAACAGGGGAAATGAAGCCAATCCAGAAAAGATACAGGCGATCCAGGAGATGAAGCCTCCTAGAACACAAAAGGATGTGCAGAAGCTAGCAGGGTCACTGGCAGCCCTTAGAAGATTCATCTCAAAGCTAGCTGAGAGATGCCTACCCTTCTTTGATCTATTGAAAAGGGAAACCAATAAGAGAGAAGTTAATTAGAGCCCAGAATGCCAAAGCACATTTGAAGAAATTAAAAGGTATCTCTCTCAGCCTCCTGTATTAACCAAAGCCCAACCCGGGGAGCCCCTATTCCTTTACTATCAACGGGGGCCCTGGCAGTTGGAGCAGCCATGATAAGGGAAGAGAATAGAAAACAGAAACTAGATTACTTTGTGAGCCAAGTACTAAAAGACGCGTATACCCGATACCCAAGGCTAGAAAAATTTGCTTTTGCCTTGGTCACAACATTCAGAAAGCTCAGACACTACTTCCAGGGAAGGGAGATCCGGGTTATAACTAACCAACCCTTGAGGAAGATAATACACAAGCCAGATGTCTCAGGAAGGTTGGTAAATTGGCCAGTTGAGCTAAGCCAATTCAACTTGAGTTTCATCCCAAGAATAACAATCAAAGCCCAGGCGTTGGCCGACTTCATAATAGAATGCAACTTCCCGGAAGACGAGCCTAGGCCCATGAGCATTGACCCAGAGAGCAGCAATGACAATAACCCGGGAGCCTGGGCTCTCAAAGTTGATGTATCCTCAACAAATGAAAGGTCAGGAGAAGGGCTCATTCTAAAGAGCCCAGAAGGCTTCACAATTCAAACTGCCATCTCCTTTGGCTTTGCTGCAACCAACAACCTGGCGGAGTATGAAGCCCTGATAGCAGGGTTGAAGCTAGCAAAAACCCTCAAGATCCAGGACCTCAAAATCTACAGTGACTCTAAGATCGTAGTAAAGCAGACAAACAGCGAGTACATAGCCAAGGACTCAGTTCTAGCCAAGTACCAGGCTCTAGTCCAACCTACCTTGCCTTGATACCAAAAATACAAGTCCTTCAAATCTGCAGAGAGGAGAATTCAAAGGCTGATACACTATCTAAACTGGTTCAAAACTCATCAGACCTGGATTGCTCCGTCTACTTCGAAGAGTTACAGAGACCAAGCATATAATCTGAAGAGGTCATGGAAATAGACAACAGCCCGAATTGGATGACTCCATTTATCAACTACTTGGAGAAGGGAGAGCTCCCAGAAGACAAAGAGAAGGCTCAAAGGTTAAAAGCCAAAGCATCAAAATTCTTCATTCAAGAGGGGATACTCTATCGCCGGACCTTCTCATATCCAATCCTGAAGTGCATTGGCCCAGGGGAGGCACAGTATTGTCTAATGGAAGTTCACGAAGGGATATGTGGGGACCATATGTCCGCAAAGGCCCTAGCTCACGAGATCATAAGACAAGGGTACTACTGGCCAACTATTCACCAGGATGCAATAGATTTTATGAAAAAATGCAAGGAATGCCAACTCTTCAGCAATGTGACCCGGATGAGCCCAATCCTACCCTCTTCAGTCCTCACCAACCCCCTTTGTTGTCTGGGGTATTGACATCATGGGACCCCTTCCCAGGGCCAGAGGAAACCTTAAATACTTGTTAGTATCAATTGACTACATGACTAAATGGGTTGAGGTGAAGGCGATGAGAACCATAAACCAACAAGATTGTATCAAGTTCATGGACAACATTTTGATGAGGTTCGGGATCCCAAGAGTACCAGTCTCAGATAATGGGTCACAGTTCATTGGATCAGAATTTGAATCCTACCTTCAAGAGCGAGGCATCCGGCACAAGAAATCATTTGTAGCCTACCCTCAAGGAAATGGCCAAATAGAAGTAACCAACCGGATCCTTCTCCGGGGAATCGAGAAGAGGCTCAGGGAAAGCAAAACCAAGTGGCCAGAAGAATTGCCTAATGTCCTATGGGCTTACAGGACCAGCCCCTGGACAAGCACAGTTTAAACACCATTCAAGCTGGCTTATGGAACAGAAGCAATGCTACCAATTGAAGGACCCCCTCCTATCGAGCAATAAACTTTGATGAAATAGCCAATGAGGAGGGGCTCAGAACAAATATTGAGCTAATTGATAAAGTCCGAGACCAGACTGTTGCAAGAATGGAGAAATACATGGATAAAACTAAAGAGCACTTCAGCAAGAAGTCCCGGGTCAAAAACTTTCAAGTTGGAGACGTGGTACTTCGAGACACAGAAGCTTCAGATCCAACAAACAATGGGAAGCTAATGCCAAGGTGGGAAGGCCCTTATAAAATCAAGGAAGTGTTAAGGCCAGGAACATACAAGCTGACGAACATGGATGAATCCGAGATAACGAACACTTGGCATGGACTCAGGCTCAGAAAATTCTATCAGTAGAAAAAGCAACCAAAAGCAACCAAAAAACTTGTAGCCTATGGCAAGCAACCAATCTATGATCCAATATTTTGTATGAAGAAAATTCCAAGTCAATGAAAAGAATTTTCCTTTCTTAGAAAGTTATTATTTATTTTACCTTATTAAGTAAAGCAAACAAAAAACAATCCGGATATGGTCTCATACCCGGATTGGAAGCCAAAATCAAAAGCAGAAAACCCGGATATATATTCAAATCCGGATTAACAGCAACCACTATTTACTTCAAAAATTTCTAAGTACATAGAGCAAATATTAAAAGCAAACATCAATCTGGATTGTCAGCATACTCGGATTGAAAGCAAATATTAAAAGCAAAAGCAATCATCAATCTGGATATGTCGTCATACCTGGATTTAAAGCAAATATTAAAAGCAAACATGAAACCTAATCCGGATTGAAAGCAATTATTATAAACTAAGATTATTCTCTTAATACATAAAGCAGAAAAAGCAAACATCAATCCGGATTGTCAGCATACCCGGATTAAAAGCCAATATTAAAAGCAAAAATCAACCCGGATAAGCATCCAAATCCGGGTTGAAAACAGCTATTATGTACTCAGATTATTCTCCAAGTACATAAAGTAGCAAAAGCAAACAACAATCCGGATATGGTGTCACACCCGGATTCAAAGCCAATATAAAAACCAAAAATTAACTCGGATAAGCATCCAAATCCGGGTTAAAAACAACCATTATGTACTTGGATTATTCTCTAAGTACACAAAGAAGCAAAAGCAATCATTAATCCGGAGTTGGTATCATACCCAGATTGAAAGGCAATATGAAAAGCAAAAATTAACCCTGATAAGGCTTCATACCCGGAACCACACGGCTATAAACCCAATCCGGGTTGAGGGCCATAGCCACAGCCCGAATTAAAATCATTTTTGCACTAAATATTTTTTAAGTGCCAGCCACAACTCCGGTTAGAATCCAAGCCAGGACTCGGATCAAGCGGCAAAGCGAACTCACCCGGGTAGACCCTCTAACCCGGATCAAGAGCTTAAACAAATACAATATCTTCTAAACAAGCAAATTATCGATGTAATAGTCTAGTTAGAAATAAGATCCATATTTCCACCAATCTAGATAGGTCCAGATATTACAAATAAGTTCGAATCAAAATACAAAAGCAGAGAATTATATGGGCAAGGCCCTAAAAGCTTAACAAAGTTGGAGCAAATCTAAAGGAAACTGGGGCTAGGACCGTCATAAGGTTCCGGTTAACCCTGACGCTGCTCAACAATGGATTTGGCGGCAAGAAACTCTTGAATAAAGCTACCCCAGTTGGCCAGGGGCTCAGTTTTGATGTGCCTCTCCGCCACGATCCATGCCCTGCGAACCTCGGGAACCCCGGCTTGGGCGATCTCAAAATCATAAACATCGCTGACTTTGAACTCGGCGATGATAGCCTCCTTATCCAGGTTCTCCTTCACGGCCAGGTCAGCCTTGAGCTTCTCCACTTCCATGGCAAGGCCATCAGCCCGAGCCTTCTCATCCTTTAGCTGCTCATTTAACCCAGATTCGATAGTCTTAAAGCCCTCCCGGGCCTCATCCAACTCATTCTTCAAACCATCAGCTCGAATCTTCTCAACTCGGGTCCGGTTGATGGCCTCCCGGACCTCTGTGTAGGCAATATCCGAGCAAATGGATATGGCCCTCCCAATATGGAATAAGTCAGAAAAGAGACTAAGTATATAAATTCAAAGAAGAAACTTAGGAAAACACAATCCGGATGGAAAACCAAAAAATAATTAAAGTTTACCTGCCCCCATTGGCCAGTTACCCTCTTGAAAACAGAAGCCATACTGGAGCCCTCTACCTCATCTCAGTCATCTTCAGAGGGGATGCTAGACATGAATCCAGCCAAATCAACCTGGGACTTGGTCCCAACCTTCACAGGATCCCCATCTAGGCCTTTTCCTTCCGAGTCGCAGATGACCCAGCTGAAGATGGCAGCTTTGCCCTGGGGAGGCTTGGTTGGGACAGTCTTCCTTTTCTTTCTTGGAGGATCCTCATTATCCGGAATCTCCTGGACCTCGGGCTCAAAATTCCCTGCCTCATGATCCGGATCCGAGACGTTCTGGGGAACAGAAGATTCAGCTCCACCCTCGATATCGGTAGACCCGGATCCAGGACTTGGGGCCCCGTTAGTGGTCTTGAAGGCCAGGCCAAGAGTATTGAAGGATGCACCATACGCGGAAGAAGACATGATTCCGAGAAAGTCACGGTTAAAATGAGGCAGACCTGTAGAAACACAAGAAAAGGACGTCAAATTCTGGAATAAGAGGCAGAGATGATCTGGATCAAAATGCACAATAAAAGATCCGGATCGGGACAAAAAAAATTCTATATAAGAGGTACAATTCAAAAGCGAATAGGACCGGGACCCGGATCAACAAGCGAAGCAAGAGATCCAGATCAAGGGCCAACATGTTCTCTAAAAAGCAAATCTAAACAGAACAAGCGATTGAGGTCATGCATATATAAACAAATAATAATAAAGAGAAATGGGACAAGGATCCGGATCAACGGATGAAGCAGGCGACCCAGATTAATAGCCAACAAGATTTTAAACTACAAGTCAAAGGCAAATAGGCAGAGGATCCAGATCAACAACCGGAGCAAATGATCCTGACCAAGCAACCAAAAAGGTTAACTAGGAGAAACATATAATCCAGAAAAACCAAGTAGCAAAGCAAGAAAAATTCTAAGGGACAGGACTCGGGTCTATACATTTAAAACTTATAACCGAGTTTAAAGAGCAGCTTGTGGTTCATAAAAGTGTCCCAGGTCAGCTGGAATCCGAGGGAATCACAGAAGGACCTCATTTGGGACAAGGCCCGGCCTTCAAGTACAGCCAGACTAAACTTGGTCTGAACACCTTCCATTCTAAAGTAGGGGAGATAAGCCAGATCGTATCCCTTCAGCAGAATAATCTCTCCATTCCATAACTTCAAAGAGGTCTGATGCATTATAGGTTTGGATCTACCCGGACCATACCCACACTCCGAGGCCCGAAACCTAATCTCGTAAAAGGGCTTTTGGCTAGACTTGGAAAGATAGAAGATTTGGTGGAACAGCTTCAGGGTTGGCAGGAATCCGGACTTGTTGCAGCAGGCAATGAACCAGGTCATGGACTAGATCCCATTGGGCATGATCTGTATTGGGGATATCTTATACACATGCTTGCAGAGGTGTTTGATGAACATATGGCATCAGGGGCTCCACCCGGACCTACGGTGCTTCATCCAGACCGGAACGAATCCATCTTCCGGGCGGTGGTAAATCCTTTCATGTGGTTCCGGCCATCTCCACTTAATATTAGGAGTTAATTGGAACGCGGCCCAGACTGCCTCATCCATCTCAGCCGGGTCCGCCTCGAAATATAAATCCTTCAGCTGATAATGGTCCCGGCTAATAGGGAACTCGGAAAATGCCCTTTCAAGAGCCTCCTGGTTATACACCTCAGGGTGACCATTATGCTGCCTATCATATCTAACCCTCCCATAATAGAATTCGTTCTCAATTTTTGTGGGCTTCAAAATAAAGTGGTACTTTACATCTGTCCAATAGCCCTCGGGTGTGAAGGGAACCGAATTCTCTGGAAGCTTTTTATACTGGAACTTCGAGATTATCTCTGTGTATGGAGAGGCCTTCTTACCCATTTATACCCGGATCTGCGTCCCCTCAGATGAATCCGGATCACTTCCCTCACTTAAAAGACCAGGGTAACAATTGAAAGCTCTTCTTAGAAGCATCTTGATCCGGACCATATAAACCCGGATCCTGAACAAGTACCCGGGATCCAGATTGAAAACAACCAAACACAATTTTATAATCCTAAGAGATGTAATTCTACCCAAGCAACCTGATCTAGATTCGGGTTATGCACCCCCTACCCGGATCAAAAATAAAACCCTACCCACAAATAGTCACTTTGAGAATCAAAGAGCAAAATATACAAAACAAACATATACATACATACATTTTCCCGAAGAACATCAATAAAACCCCCTAGAACCCAGAAAAATTAACCCAAAACCAGCAACATCGTATAGAAATCAAACCAAAACACAGCCAAAATCTACAGATCTAAGCACGAAAGCCCAAAACAACAACAAAAAAAAGACAAAAATAATAACCCACAAACAAACGATCCATACAACTTCGAGTTCGAAAGAGATTATACATACACGCATCATCCAACAAATTCAATATAAATTAAAGAAAAATAAAGATGACGAGAAAGAGAGCCTACAAGTTCAACGAAGAAGATCAAGGAAGGAACGACAGAAAATTGAGATATCGAGCCCTTTGGAACTCCAGGTAAACTCGAAGTTTTGAGAGAAAGAAAAAGGAAAAAGAGAGGAGTGACTATTCAATTTTTGAGAATAAAAAAGAAAAAGAAGGGAGCCCTGCCTTTTATAGGCGGGGGTAGAGCGGACAGCCTCTGCCACATGGCAGGACGTGATTGGTCAGCTCGGCAGTTACAACATATATATATATATATATATATTTATATATATACACATAAATGCTCATCAAACCACGTACTGATTATGGGGCAAGTTTCATGGATTATTAACTACCCCACAATTCAAAATCGTGGGGAGGACTGAAAAGACGTTACATCAGACTGATGTGTTTGTTTACTGATGATCACATCTCATTGATAATAGGTATAGTGATACTAAAGTCAAAAACACAGGCAGATGTAAATGTACATGGTGCTGGACAGACCCGATGTGAGATTCTACATGTCTGTTGTGTCATAAGTAATTCTCACAGTGATAATGATGTAATGGTCCTTAGACCTGAAGTCATTATATTTCTATAGGAGAATTAATGTATATTGATTCCATTAAAAGTAATCATTGACCGGGTAATGATAAAAGTGGACATTGGATATATTATGAATCGTATGAGAAATATGAATGATCTAGATGGGATTTAACCCTCATATTTTAGGACTGATATTATTGGCCTCTTGTGTGAGCTAGACTATAAAATACGTGGTCACGCTCACATATTGATTTGGTATGATAGTCTACTCATTGATCAAGGAAACCTGGATTAAATATTGATGAGGATGACACATTACATGCCTCTATTTTAATCTATAATATGTGGTTAAAGGGATTATATTACATTGTATATTATTCACGAAAGGTTTAATCGATCATCGATTCAATTATTATTACTTGGGTAGCAATGATGTATTACTAGATGCCGCTCGTTGTTTACGATTTTAAATTAGATTTAAAATTCGTTATCAACGTAATAATAACCTATAGGGTCACACACAAAGAGTGCTTAAAGGATTATTTAATTTAAATTGGATTTAAATTATATTATGGTAATTCGAATTATTTATAATATTAATTAAGTATGACTTAATTAATTATATAAATATTGATATTCGAATTTACTAATATTAACTATGAAATTCAGTTGTTAAATAATTCAGTGTGACTTAATTATTATATAAATAGGAATTTCGAATTAATAATAACTCCTAATTAGTTAAGAGTTATAATTCTTTTTCTACTCTCTATATAATTTCTCTTGTGTGGCTAATTTTGCATGAGAGACTTTTACTAAAACCCTAGCCACCAAGAGAGAAGATAGAGAGGGCAAGAAAAATGAATTTGTGCTAGTACACATTGAATCCTTGCATTCAAGCATTCATATGGATACCGATAGAGCGTAGATCGCGAGAGCGGGATGCGTGGTGATTGAACAAGCTTTGGATCTCCATTAGTCAACCAAATTGTAAAGCTTCATAAGGTAAACAATCTGATCTATGAATTAAATATCTCTTTTTCACGTGGATCTTGCGGTGGGTTTCAAAAATTGTGGTTTTTCACGTTTTAAATTACTGTTTCCCTTGTGTTTATGTGCTCGAAACTCTTCATCAGCATCCAAAGAGATAGAATCTATTATAGCTTGATATTCTTGCTGAAACAGTCTCTCCTTTTTTACATCACTGACATTCATTGACTCACTAGCAATGGTTTTCATTCTTATATCTCATGTACCTGCTTTTCTCTCATTTTTTTCTGTTTTTGCATCAAGGGCTCCCCTTGGTTTCCCACCCTCACCTTCACCTACTAAGGTGGGACTCCACTCACTCACTTTTGCCAAGCTGGAAGAAATAGCTTGCATATTTTCACTCTTTTCCTCTCCTTTTGCCGAGAGCAACTCAGCCTCTAACTCTGTTCAATCATTTCCCTCGTTCCTAAGAGTGATTGTACAACCACTAAATCATCTGCACTTGTAACATTAGTTGAAATTTGAAGTTGTGCAGTGATACTCAACGGATGAGGAACATCCGTCGAAGTAGTAGTTGGAAGTGTCAACGGATGACTGCTGTTAAGCACATCCGTTGAGATACAATCACTAGTCGATGGATGAACAATATCCGTCGAGATAGTAGAAATGACAGAGTTTGGAGTAGAAACTACTGTAGAATCTGTGGTGATTGATTTGAGATTTTGCACATTATTCTCAGTAGAATCAAAAAGAAATGGTAAGTGAGCCAACAAATCATCTAAAAGATGATGCTCACTTGTTGTAGATTTTGGCTTCTCCATGAGAGTTAGAGATGGAGAATCAGGAATTGATGTATGAATCATATCAACATCCAGAGAATTTATGGGTGAGTTTGGTGTGTTAGGTGCTTCTATAATTAAAGATGTTGGTTGTGACTCCACATTTATTGGAGCCATATCAACCTGACTTTCAGAAATTGCATGAACTGAGTCTTTGACTGCAGTAGGCACAGTATGTGCACCCCGTGTATCCCCAAGGGTTTTTGATTTCTTCTTTCTAATATAAGTCTGGGGTGAGCTTGTGTCCTTAACCCTCTTGGCCTGTGCTCTTGGCTGAGAGCTTTGTTCAATAGTCACATCCTTTTGGGAGGATGCAACTAGAAATAAGCTAATATCCTTATGAAGCACTGTAGTTTGTTGGGAAACTGCAGTGTGGCTAGGTTGGGATGCACTCACCTCTCTATCCTTATTCTTAAGGCTTCTTTGATGTTCACCCTGTCCCTCACCAACCTCACTTCCCTTCACATTCCCCTTTTGGCTTGATGTGGATTTTACAACTAGTTTCTTTTGAGAGAAACTAGAGGGGGCTTTCTTTGACTTGGATTTGGAAACCTTTGGTTTTATGGCTTGGGTAGGCACCTGTTTGGTCACTGTCACAGGTGCCATGGCCATAGTTGTTTACAAAAAAGTAATAGGATGGGAAGTAGTAGGGATATAAATGTTTACCCCACTTACTTGAGGTTGTTCCATGATTGGCATGTACACAAGAGTAACATCCTTGTGATGATTTGCCCTATTCAAATTAGCAATAATTCTCCTCTCTTGGACCCAACAGGCTAACTTGTTTTTTGGGTTCTCAATTGAGAGATTCTCAGAAACAAAATTAGCTAGCATCATGAAAAATCTAGCATAATAAATATTCTTAGACCTCTTTTTAATATCCCCTAATTTACTCTCTACTTCATACATAACATAAGTGCTAAAATTGAAGTACTTATCACTAAGGAGCATGTACAGCATGTGAACAAGTAAGTAAGATACAGCATCAAAATTGCTAATTTTGCCAGAAAATACTTTAATGAGTGAATCACACAAAAAACTCCATTATTTTCTAAGACCCGGTCTCCTAACATCACCTAACTTAGTGGCATCAAGAGCATGGTCCATAGAAACTAGCATATTACTCACATCAGTGTCTGTGTGTGGAACAAGTGTGTTATTTTCAAGTAATTTAAAGCATTTTTCAATAGCATCACAATTAACACAGTGTTCAGTACCTTTGAGAGTGAAGGTAATAGTTTTGTCCTTAGAGTTGAACACTGTCATAGTCCAAATTTCCTCGACAACTTCACAGTAGATGGTTGGGGACTCAAGCATGGCATAACTCAATTTGTAGTTCAGTATGAAGTCCATCATCTTGTGATAATCTTCAGATGCCGGTATTTGCTTGTTTACCAGAGCCACAAAGTTGTTCTTTTCATAGACGAACCCAGTTGAGGACATAATTTTGACTACGGGTGTCATTGATTTGATTGAAATTAGTTGCAGAAAGAGAGTATTTACTTTGGAGAAGAAGAGAGTTAGAAAAATTGCTTGAGAAATATAAAAGTAAAGAATAATCTTTTATACTAACTCATAAATAAACTGTCAAAAATTAAAAAGTAAAATAAAGTAACCAATCAAATTAGCCCAAAATAGTCATTTTAAAGATAGAGAAAACTGTTAAAATTCTAAGATTATCCGTTGAAATATACATACATGTTGTAAGTAAATTCGACAGATAATGCTCAAAATCAACGGCTAAGATTGAGTAAAATTCGACGGATAATAGTAAAAGTATCCAGAGCAGTAATTGATACTTCGACGGATGATAAGATTCAATGGATATTTATTTTCAACAGATAATGAACATTCGTCGAGATATAAATTTTATCTTAGCCAAAATTTTATCTTTAACAGGAAATATCAACTTTTACTTTGGCTGCAATTCTGACGCCCTCAATCTCAGGCTTAGGAAATAAGGACCCACACACCTTTAATCTATGAATTAAATAAGCATAAACCCCGATTAACTACTAACAGGATCAAGCAGGATAAATTTTGAGACAAGATTACAACTACCAACCATAAAATATAACTTACAATGTTACGATCGGCATTTTGTGTAATATTATTTGTGGACTTGGTATAATATTAGAGCCGAATGTAAATATACTTAATGATTGTACGTTTGTGTGAATGAAAATTCTGCATTATAAATTTGCTTTATGTAGTATATGATTTTTCAAAAAAAGAGTTTATTTATTTCCCTTATTTTTAATTTATAAGGAATATTCTAAACCTTGGAAAAAAATTTCTTTTAAAAGTTATTTCGTTCACAACTTTCAAAAGTGATTTTATAAAATTTCTAAAAATCCAAGTAATTTTATGGTATAAATTTTATAATTTTTGAACTTGTATTTTATTTTATAAAAATAAATCTTTAAAAATTTTGTTTTGTTATAATTAGCAAATTATATGGAAGCCCTTGCATGCAAATCACTCTTCTATTCTCTTAAAGGGCAAAGGAGACCTTTCCAACCCCACTAACTCATTTGTTGATTACCAAATTACTACACTAACCTTGCATGCAAAATGGCCTAACTTTACCTAGAGGTCATTTTTGTACATTCTCATTTCCACTAATTCTTTTTTCCAATAAAACCAAAAACAAAGTGGGAGAAGTCATTTTTTACTCACTCCACACTCCAACACACCTCATTTTTCTCCCCTCCCCTCCCTCCCTTTTGCTCTCGGCCGAAGCCCCCATTCCCCACTCTCTTCCATTTCTCATCTTCCCTAGTGTAAATCTTCCACCTACATTTATTTTATATACTTCCCAAGAGTTTTGTGACTTGGGAGATGAAGTTTCATGGTTGCATGTGTAGTTCTTGTGTGATCTCCAAAGAGAAACTCTTGATTCTTGTGAATTCAAGAGCTCTCTATGAGATACATTTTATATATGTGTTAACTAAGTGTTTTATGGAGAAACCATGCTTTAAAATCCTTTGCATGCTACTGAAATTTCATTATATAATCATGTTTAGCCATGCATGCTAGTTTGGGAGATGCCTTATGATCAGAAGAGTCTAATGTAGAAGTTTTGGAGGTAAACTTGTAGTGTAAGAGTGTCTAATGCACTCAAGAAACCATAGATGTCATTCTGAAATTTACCTTAGTAAGCACTTTCACTTACCACATAGTTTTAGAGCACTTATGAGTGAGACCTATGTTGACCACTATAGTTGCAAGATAGCATAAATCCAGTAGAGTGAAAGGCCCAAGTGAGGGTCAATAGGTTTTGGATATTTTAGTAAAGGCACATCGAGTTAGGAAACCAAAGTTGAAGACTTTGTCTAGTTTAGCGATCAAGTGACTTAGTTGGGGATCAAGATCATCCAAGCCTAGTGTTGCATTATGGTGTGTGTGATATTATTTGGTATTAAAATATGATATGTGAGTATATGTGGCTATGTGTACTATTGTATTTATAAGGTGATTATAAATTGTGTGCATATAGGCCTAAGTGCCATTTATGTTTAATTTCGGGTTGTAAATAGGTTGCGTTGGTGAGAATATATTATAATGAGGTTATTATTAATTGTGTAGGATCTCGAGACGAGGGAAAACTTGCCATAAAGGTCGAGTAAAGCTTCCAGTTGCTCCTACCTGCCAGACCAGTCCAGCCTTTCTCAAGGTAAGTGATTCAACCTGCTTTTTCGTTTACACTGCAAATGTGTGATAACTAGTTCCTATATATATGATGCGAGTATCCTGAATTATCTTCTTATACTTGAACCAAGTGATTCTCAAATCTATCTTCGTATTATATAGAAATGCCATGAACCCTCAAGTACATATTGCAAGTAGATCAAAAGTCGTATCATGCTAGTAAATCAAAGTAATTGGAATGCCATGATAAAATAAAGATTTGTTATAATACTTGATTGATCCTCTTGATTAACATGCTATTGATTCCTAAAATCTTGACATCTCACCCTGATGCTTGAACCCCAATAGAAACTTTACCTTGATACCTAAAACCCAGATATTCTTTAAATTTGTTCATGATTGTTTGATAACCCTATCCTTACCCTAAAGTTTGACATCCTGATATACCTTAACCTAATGATCACTTTCTTTATACCTTAACACCTCTAGTATACTTGTAACCAGTGATGTTTATCTTCTTGATGTTATAATACCTATACCTTGTCTAAAACCATTGCTTTAAGCCTAGTTTGGCATTACTCCTTCCTATTATCCAAAAACCCTACTAAATCTCCTTGTCAAAATCCTTGTAAATAGAAACTGTTCAAGTACCCCGATAAAATAAAGTCTAGTGAATCATGGCCCTGAGATTTTGTGACATATTTCCAGTGTTTCAAAGTTGATCTATAATCCCTTGATAAAGATGTTTACTGTTTAGGAAATTTTATTATCAATCGGCATCAGTTTTTGAAATGATTAAAATGTGGATTTTTAGTCCCAAATGGGGATAAATGCTTTCTTTGAATAGTGGATCTGGACTGAGACGCGAGTCCTTTCCACACTTATATTGTAGGTTTAAAAGTTGCCTAGGGATCCCATTAATGTTTTAGAACCCAGCAAGGTTCGGGATTACTTCGCGGCTGATCACCGGCTGTAATCCGTAGTGTCATAAAATGATTTTGAATAAGATATGATTTTGAAAATGTTTTGATTCAAGCAAATGATGCCATCACCCAAAATTTCATCTCTTGTTATTATTAATACTCCTCTTATTGGTTTGTCAGCATAGGGCGCACTCCTCGTCATTCTCTGGGTCGGACGACACTATTGCTTTCTCTGTGTATGCTGAGTTGAGGCGCGAGTTTGACATGCTTCAGGGCAAGTACAACCGACTGATGGACCTATTGAAGAACGTGAATTCGGACAGCCGAAACTATGAAGGGAAGCCTAAGGAGCAGATGACTGCGAGACTTGAGACTTTGGTTCAGTACGTCAACACTAAGTGTTAGGTCTCAATATGTTTGTAGAAGGGGGTTGAATACAAACAATACCGTTTAATCGAATAAAATGCGAAATAAAAAAGTGAAACAAAATTTAAGTTAAATAAAAGTATTATTAAACTTGAAAGGTGTTACAACAACGGTATCGTTTACAAAGGATTAATCTCAAATAAATTATTCTAAATCTAGAATAAATTCGACAAGAACTTTTTCTATTTTTGAAATAAAAAGGATCAAATGCTAAAAGCAATTTGAGGTTAAGTTCTAGGGATTTTGATACGCTAGTTAGTTACACAAGAACAAGAAAAGGATTTCTAGTGGTTTAGATTTAACAATTAATACTAGAAATAAATGTTCTGAGAAATTGCAATAAGCTCTCTGCTGTTTTTCTCTGTTCTGTGTTCTTCTATGTTTGATATTCAATGTACTGCTTCTGTTGAAAATCAGCTCCAGTTCTTTTATATTAAATCAATCCTTGATTTAACTGGCAAGATAATCCTTTTAGCTTAGCAAGACAATCCTTTTAACTGGTAGAACTTTCGGTAGGACTATCCATTGAACTGATAGAACTTTCGGCAAGACAATCTAAATGAACTGGCATGACTTTCGGTATGACTATTGATTGTCATACCGATTGTCTTGCTAATACAAAAGATAGTCTTGCTGGATTAAAACAGATTTTAATCAAATAATAATTCTGAATTAATTAATCAATTAATTCAATTAATCAATAAATTAATCTTTGCAAATTTAATTTATTCTCTTAATTAAATTATATGACTTAATTAATTAATAGAGAATTAATACTAATCTTGAGCAGCAACCATTCTTCTGAAAATCTTCTGAAAATCACTGTCAATTATGAATCAATTCCACCACTTCAATGTTGACACTCGATGTACTGTCTGGTTCATGAGTGACTAACTTCCGTGACGTTTCTTCATGCCTTGACTTTGATACTCTTGATTTTCTTCAGACTAAATCCTTGTAATTAATTGATACCCTGACGAGATCTTTGTCACTTGATTAAATCCACAATCTTGATTTATATCACTGAGGCATGATCAATATCTTGAGCTTCTTCCAGTGAATTAAGTCCTCAAGTCTGTAGATGAACAATGTTACTTAATCCTTTGACATATGTTACTTTGAGAGATCTCTCTGACGATAGAACCACTATTTACTTGTTACATCCTTATTTGAGTTGAGTTAAATCCTCGAATAAACAAATAGGCTATGACTTATGCCTTTCAATCTCCCCCTATTTGTTTGTTAGACAATAACAACAAATACCTAGAGGATAACTCAACTAACAAATAAGAAAAAGATATAAACAGTAATGCAAAGTAAATAGCAGAAAAGTTCTGGATTATATTTAACATTTTCCAGATTCCAAAAGAAATTTACAAGTGAATACAAGATAGATGTTCCTCTAGACTGAACATATAACTACATTAGTCTATCTTGATTCATAAAGATCTAAGCAAATTACATTAAGTTTTGAGCTAATTGAATTCAGTTGTCTTCTCTTCCGAATTCACCTTCTTCCAAATCTTGAAGCAACTCCTTGTCAAAGACACGATCCTTTTCAGAAGTGAAGCTGGCTGGCCTGACTGGTTGAACTACAACTGACTTTAGCTTATTCTTGAACTGATTGTACCTTTTAATATTCTTTTCACAATAAGCTTGAATCAGATCAGCTGCTTGAGTTTTCAACATGGATGAATATCCAGCAGTTCTTAAGTGATGTTCCATCCAGACAAGATGCTTAGCTGAGTAGTCTTTAAGAGATTGTGAATCGAGCTGGCAGATTTGAAGACAGTCAGACTTAAAGAATCTTACCTAATGAGGATTATTGACCACTTGAGGACTAGCCCTGCTGGCAAACTCTTTAAGCCTTTCTCGAAGAACTTCATTCAATTTTGAGCTTCTTTTGACTTTATTGAGAAGAACCCAAATCTCTGATAAAGAACGATTTTCAAACAGATGAAGTGATACCTTGAAAGATCCTTCGCTCTGAAAATATACAAATTTGCTCAATTCATTTAGAGATTTGTCAAAGGCAGCTGTGATACTTGAGACTTCAGTCTTTATAGCATTCATGTACACGTCATTGTTTGGATTAGAGATCTCCAGCTTGTCCAGAAGATGTAGAAACTGCCTATCATTGTTTGTGCTCAGCTGAGGCATATAAAGTACTCTCCTAGCTTCATCCCATTTTTCACCAATCTTCAGTCTGACATCTCTTCTCTTTTCTTTAGCTTTAATGTCATGAAGACGTTGCTTTTCAAGAGTTTATGTTCGTTCAATATTTTTCCTCATATCAATGATCTGGGATACCTTTTTGAGTTCAGCTTCTTTTCTTTTCAACTCTGACTGCTCCTGCTGAAACTCTTTTTCAAAAACAGGATCCACTTGAGCTTCCTCTTCCCATTCTCCAAAATCACTTTCCTCCTTAGCTTCAAAGAAACCATCTTTATCTCCCAAGACTGGTTCAGTGGGAATGTCAAAAATATCAAAGTCATCCTGTTCTCCACTATAGTAGACATCATCAGCCTCACATGTGCCTCCAGCAGACGAATCTTTTTCTTTTCCCTTTCCACTTCTCCCTTTCTTCTCCCCCTTAGTTGAGGAAACCTCTACAGACTTTCCCTTAGACCCTCCATGACCTCCATCACCTCCAGAGCCTGAGCCTCCACTAGACGGCCCTTCAAAGAAAGTCCTTTATTCTTCATTAGGGCAGTGAGAATTTTTTATCATGAAGTACAAGTGCTTCATCCCTTAATTGAGATGTTCCATGCCCGTCTCTATCTTCAGAAATCTGGAAGAGTCCAGTGAATGATTCATTTCAACCAAGTCTTCAAGAGAAGTCATTCTTGTATTGAGAGAGCAGAAGTTTGAAATGTCTTCAGCTGATAAAGTTGGAGATGCCTGGGATGAGTTAAGCTTTGGTACAACAGAGGTCTTCAAATCTGATATTTCAGTCCTGATGAGAGCCAGCTGATTATTGACAGAGGTGGAAGAAGAAGACCGTTCAACCACTTGTGCTTTGAATGATTGAGCCTCAGCCTGACTTTTTGCAAGTTGTCCTGATGATAGTCTTGCTCAGATTTTCAGTGTTTGTGTCTGTGTGTGCGCTCACCTGAATATCTCTCCTGTTTGATTCACTCAACTCACGTGCTTGTGTATCTCTCAATATTATTGCTCATGAGGAGTCTTCCTGATGCTGATCTTCTGTACCTGCATTTAAAATCACCATAGCCTCTTCAAGAGAGGTCAGTGGTGGTGCAATGGGAATTCGTGAGTCCCGATCCTCAGTCAAACCTATATTTTCATGTGAAATAGATGTCTAAATTGCTTCAGGGATAGATTGACCGAGTTGCCCTCCACTTTCTCCAGATAAATCTACGAGTGGAGAATCCCGTGAGGGAGCCAGAGGTGTTGGATCTGGGAGGGGAGAAAATGACTCTATTAAAGGTGGCTGAGAGTCATATTTTCCCTCAGAAGCATGTGACTGCTCTTCTGCCGTAACTATGACAGGCACTGTAACTGACTCAATGTGCACTCCTCGCTCTGTGTCCTGAGTATCATCTATTGGTCTGTATGCTTCCATTGTGAGTAATAGAAGTGTGCTTGACTCAGTACAGGATGCCATGGCCCTATGGCAAATTTCAATAGATTCATCCTGTTGATATAATGTCTCTAGTAACTGTTTACTGGCCATATCAAAGTCTATGTCCTGTCGGGAGGACAAGGATGGGCTTTCAGATGCCTCAGTAAATGTTCTTCTTTTCTTGGGAGGAGGCAGAGCTAAGGGTTTATTCACATCCAACAACATACTACTTCCTACTAACCTTCTAGGCAACATTTTAGACAGTGGGGGAGAGGTTGAGATAGGTTGTGACTCTGTATTTGGCTATATGACCTGGGATTGAAGTTGCGGTTCTACAACTTCATGGTCAGCCCTATCAACCACTGGGGGTCTTTCAACAGATGTAGAATTAGTTTGAGTTTGTGGAATTATTACCTGCAGAGGAAGAGCATCTGATGTTTGAGCCTGGGTGGTTTGAACCACTGGAGGTTGAGCTTGTTGTTCATGACCGGGAAGATTGAAAATAGGTAAAGGAATGTAAGTGGCCATGAAAACAGATATAAGTACTGGAACTTGAATGAATTTAAAGGTTGTGTCTTTGCGAGTGTAAATCTTTTTGCTTACTGGAGGGGGTTCAGTTACTGAAGAGTTAGCAAAAAGAGCTTTATGCTCAGGTGAGGGAAGATGTTCTGCTATGAGCATGAGAAAATGAGCGTAGTAGCACGAGACCCTATGATTTGTTGAATGATCACGTAAAGCAGTAGTGAGACATCTCAGAAGAATGGGTAAAAGTAGTTTGCCAAAATTGATCATTTGATTGAAAACAACCGCAAGACCAATATACTGCAGAGTGGAAGTGATGTTGTGAAAGTTGGATTTAGTGTAGTTGGCAAACACTTAGGAAAGTGTATCGAAGAAAATATCCCATTCAGAAACCAAATTGGATTCAGACAACTTGGTTAAATTAATCACCCCCTGATAGTGAATAGCATTGAAAAAGTTTGAAATATCATTTTCAGAGGGCAAATTACAGAAATTGTCCATTGGAAAATTTAACGCTCGATTGACGACTGTTTCATTAACTACATACTGTGTGTTTGCCACGGTGAATGAAAAAGATTTAAAATCATCGGCCACAGTAGAGGTTGTGCAAATCAGTCTGAGCAGATCGACATTTAAAAGCATATTTGATTTAATAGCAGAGCTAAAATCGAATGGTCATTTAAAAATGTAATCCACAACTTAAATTTTTCCACATCACATTTTTCTGGATTAAAATAACCAACAAGATTATGCGAGACAATTTGGAAATTGAGAGCCATTAAAAAAAATTCAATAAAACACACAATTTCAGAATTTTAAGAATTAAATTAAGAGTAATTTGAATTAAAAATAAATAATAATCCGAATTAATTTAATTATATCCCAAAAATTTTTAAAAAAGTATATCTAGTTGATTTTTGTCCCACAAACACACTTAAAACAAAACAGATTTTATACGCACCCAATAACAAAAAGAATTTTAAAACCTAGAAACAAAACGGGCAGCACTTCTGTATATATACATGCGTGTGTATATATCTCAGAAGTGGAGTTTTGTGAAGCTGAGTAAAAACTCGAGCAAGAACAATGGTGACTGTTGATTAGTTCAAAGAGAGAGAGAAAGAAACACAACTGCTGGAATTTGAAAGGAAAAACAAAAACTGAACTGATTACTAATAAAAGAAACAAACAACAAAAATAACTTAAGTAGACAACTGGTATGACAATCGAGGAAAGTCATACCGATTGTCTTCCCGATTGTCATACCAGGCTAAAGGAAATAACAAAAACAAATAAAAATAAAACCGGTATGACAATCTGATAGTCATACCGATTGTCATACCAGTATAAAAGTCATGAATATATCATAATAAACTAGAAAGACAATCGATAGTCATATCGATTGTCATTCTAGTATAAAATAAAATAAATATATATATATATATACTGAAATGACTTTCAGTAAGACAATTTCAATTGTCTTGCCGATTGTCATTGCAGAAGGTTTACTGTTACAGAATAAAACAATTATAAACAGAATAAATAATTTTAACACAAAATTAATAAAACAATTATAAACAGAATTAATACTTACAGTTTACAGAATCAATTTACAAAAACAAAAGCAATATTTCAGAAATAATTATATTTTATTCCAAAAATAGATTTCTGTTAAATTTTAGCAAATAAAATTCATAGAAAAATATTTTTAGAGAAAATAAAATATTCTGAGATATTAAAATTAACAAGTAGAATAAGTAAATAAAATAAGATAATAAAACTCACATAGAAATAAGCAAGTATTATGGAAAATATGATAAAATAAATTTACAAATGAATTTTTCATTTATGAAAAGTCCATTTGTAAATTCATTTAAGAACAGATTTCAGATATTAACAAGTTTAATCACTAAAGCTATTCAACATACCCAATTTACCAACTAATTTGGTAAATGTGGATTCATCAAGAGGTTTAGTGAAAATATCTGCTATTTGTTCTTCTATTGGAACAAAAAATAGTTCAACAGTACCATTCATGACGTGCTCTCTAATAAAATGATACCTGATGTCAATGTGCTTGGTCCTTGTATGCTGCACAGGGTTGTTGGTGATGGCTATTGCACTTGTATTGTCACATAGAATAGGTATTTTGTTTAATACAGAGCCACAGTCCCGTAGCTGATTCCTAATCCACAAGATCTAAGCACAACAGCTTCCAGCAGCAATATATTTAGCCTCGACCGTTGAATTGGAAACTGTTTGTTGTTTCTTGCTGTACCATGAGACTAATCTGCTACCTAGGAATTGACAACTCCCTGAGGTGCTTTTTCTATCAACAACACTTCCTGCGTAATCTGAATCTGTATATCCAACAAGGTTAAAACCAGATTCTTTAGGGTACCAAATACCTAGATTTAGTGTTCCCTTAAGACATCTCAAGATTCGTTTAACAGCAACGAGATGAATATCTCTAGGATTCGCTTGGAACCTTGCACATAAGCATGTAGCATACATAATATCTGGTCTACTTGCAGTAAGATAGAGTAACGAGCCAATCATACCTCTGTAGCTTGTGACATCTACCTTAATGGAGTTTTAAATGGTCCAAGCTTGACAGCTGTAGTTGACAGAGTCCTTGCTGATGCAGAATCCTCCAGATTGTACTTTTTGAGGAGTTTCTTGAGATACTCGGATTGACAAATAAAAGTTCCATCTAACCTTTCATTTACTTATAATCCAAGAAAGAACTTCAGCTCTCCCATCATGCTCATTTCAAATTTGTTGTGCATTAACTTAGCAAATCTCTTACAGAGATTATCATTAGTAGACCCAAATATTATATCATCCACATAGACTTGGACTAATATAGTATCATTCTTATGTTTTTTAGAAAAGAGAGTTTTGTCTATGACACCTCTAATAAAGCTATTTTCAATAAGAAATTCAGAGAGAGTGTCATACCATTTTCTCGGAGACTGATTGAGTCCATAGATAGCCTTGAAAAGAAAGTAGACAAAATCCAAATGATCTGGATCTTCAAAATTGGGAGGTTGCTCTACATACACCTCTTCATCCAGCTTTACCTTCAGAAAGGCACTCTTGACATCCATTTGATAAACTTTAAAGTTAGAGAATGCTGCAAATGCCAGAAATATCCTTATGGCCTCTAGTCTAGCCACTAGAGCATAGGTTTCATCATAATCAATGCCTTCCGCTTGAGAATACCCTTTAGCTACCAGTCTTGCTTTATTTCTTGTAACCATACCATCTTCATCTAGTTTATTCCTGAATACTCACCGAGTACCAACAGCTTTCTTGTCTGTAGGTCTAGGTACCAGTTTCCAGACTTGTTGATGTTCAAACTGATTGAGTTCATCTTGCATAGCAATCACCCAATCTGGATCAGTCAGTGCTTCCTCAATCTTCTTAGGTTCCATTTCAGAAAGAAATCCTGAGAATAGACACTCATTTTGAGTAGCACATCTAGTTCCGACTCCAACATCTGGATCACCAATAATCAACTCAAAAGGATGAGCTTTATTCCAGACAGTCTGTCTTGGAAGATTTGATTTTAATGATTCGCCTTGAAATTCATTGGGATGTTGTGTCCTACTAGTTGATCCTTTAGCATCTCCCCCTGAGTTGTTGCCATGTTGACTTGAAGATTCTCCGTCAGTAGCAGTGGTATCTCCATTGTTGCCAAAGTTTCCATCACCATTACCTTGAGTATTATCATGATTAACAGGTTCTTCACCAGCAACAACCTCAGGTACTTGATCATGTTCTGATTCTGAATCTGACATATCATCAAACTTCAGTTTCTCAGAAGGATCTTCAGTTTGGATATTAGGGAGTTTAGTGTCATCAAATGTAACATTGAAACTTTCAGTTACTTTATGTTAATCAATGATATACACCCTGTATGATCTTCTTCCATATCCAACAAAAATACCCTCATATGCCTTTGCCTCGAATTTACCACGACGATCACCTCCATCCTTGAGCACGAAGCATCTGGCACCAAATACATGAAAGTATTTGATAGAAGGTTTCTGTTCATTCATAATCTCATAGGGAGTCTTCATGAAGTCTTTGTTGATTAGAGTTCGATTCTGAGTATAACATGCAGTGTTGACAGCTTCAGCCCAAAAGTACATTGGAAGACCTGATTCACTTAACATGGTTCTTGCAGCTTCAATTAATGTACGATTCTTCCTTTCTACCATTCCATTTTGTTGAGGGGTTCTAGGAGCTGAAAATTGTCTGGTAATCCCTTTGTCTGTACAGAATCCATTGAGAAGTGAATTCTTGAATACTGTACCATTATCTGACCTTATTGCTCTAACAGGGACATTAGAATCTAACTCGATCAACTTGATATGATCAATCACAACTTGTGGTGTTTCATCCTTGGAGTGAAGGAATAAAACCCGCGTATACTTGGAATAATCATCAACTATCACAAGACAGTCACCCTTCTTTGACATCGAAAGAACATTAACTGGTCCAAATAAATCCATGTGCAATAATTGCAGAACACCAGTTATGGAGGATGTGTTAGTGCCTTTATGACTTGCTTTCTTTGACTTTCCTTTCTGGAAAGCGTCACACAGTCCTTCTGGGGAGAATTCCAGCTGAGGCAGACCTCTGACCAATTCTCTTTTGACAAGAGAATTCATTGTTTTGAAATTGAGATGGGAAAGTCTCTTGTGCCATAGCCAACTCTCATCTGACGATGCCTTTGCATAGAAACAATTGACTTCAGGATTGCTTCCAGAGTTCATGTCAGCTACAAACAGATTTCCTTTCCGGATTCCCATCAAGGAAGGTTTTTCACTTTTCTTGTGCAGAATCTGACACTTCAGCTTGTCGAATAAAATATCGTAGCCGTTGTCATAGAACTGACTAATGCTAAAAAGATTGTGTTCAAGTCCTTGCACAACATACACATTTTCAATGATAACATTACCAGCTTGCAAACAGCCATATCCCTTAGTTAAACCTTTGCTGTTATCTCCAAAGGTAACCACTGGGCCAGCTTTCTCAACCACATTTGATAGCAGGGCTCTATCTCCAGTCATATGTCTTGACGATCCGCTGTCAAGAATCCACACTACCGGTTGTACCTGTTTAATTCCCTGCAATACAAATGGATTAGACCTTCTTCGGAACCCAAGCTTGGTTGGGTCCGGCATACTTGTAAAATTGGCCTTTATCAGGAAAAACAACATTCTTAGCTTTAATGTTCTCAACTTTCTCAATGACTGGACATTTGACCTTGTAAACAGCCTTGACAAATTTCTGTTTAGGCTTAGGCACAAATGTCTCCTTTCTAGCTTTAGGAGGACTAGCAATCTTAGACCTATCATGCTTCCTATTATTCACATGCTGACGAGGAGTAGTCTTATCATTAGAAACATGCTTATCATTAAAATAAGCATACATCAAATTAAAAGCACAAGACATACAATCACGAACACCACATACTTTATGAGAGGGATTAACAATAGGCAACTTATGCATGGTAGACATGGCATTTTTGTTATCCAACTCATGTGTGTCTGAGTTAGTCTCAATTGCTTTCACAACTTTGACTGGAACCTTTGACACACTTGACTTGGAAACAACTTTCTCATTAGCAAGATCTTCAGCACGGATTTCTTCATGAATAGTAAATGAGGTCTCATCAAATGGTTCAGCAATTGATTCTTCATAGAGGGGTTCATCAACACCCTTAAGCACATGTGGTACTTCCCTACCTTTAGCACATACATGAGGAGGGGAGTTTATGCCTAATTTTCCAATAGCAACATTTTTTTAATCATAACCTATTCCAGATATTTGATTAACAGCTTGCTTATTGTAAAACTCTTTGGACTTCGAACAAGAATTAAAGTAAGCTTTAACCTTAGCCTCAAGACCGGTGATCTTGTCTCTGAGAATAGTTTTGAGTTGTCTATAACAGTCAACTCTATTCTCTAGAAAAGATACTTGTTCTTTTAATTTATCTTGATTAATGTGCACAAGTCTTAATTCATTGACCTCTTTCTCAAGGTCTTTGATTTGTTGATTTAACATTTCATTATCATGACGAGCATAATCTAAGGAACGTCCTAGATGATAAAATAATTCAGCATCAGTAAATTTTACCTCTTTTCTTGATGATGAGGTGTTTGCATCACTAGCCATGAGAGCAATATTCCCAACTTCTTCATCTTCACTGTCAGTATCATCCTAGCTTCTTCCCTTTGCCAGGTAAGCCCTTTCAGATTTACTCTTCTGATTAAAATCATAAGAGTTCTTCCTAACTTGTTTTGGCTTCCCGCATTCTGTGGCAAAGTGTCCCAACTCATTGCAGTTGAAGCATCGAATGGTGCTTCGATCAACCATCCATGTTTTGTACCCACCACTGCTGGTGTTAGAGGATGAAGATCCACCTTTCTAGAATCTGTTATAGTTGGACTTGTACTTGAACTTGGGATTCCTCTTGAATCTGACATTGGAGAATCTCTTGACAATCAGGGCCATTTACTCATCTTCCAATTGCTCCAGTTCTTTTAAGGAATAAAAATCATCTCATGATTGATTTGTAGTAGGAGTATCAAATTCTGCTACTATAACATTTTCTTCAGCCTTGGAAGACTGTACCACTCTTTCTAACTGTTAAGATTGTTGTTGTTATTATGGTTTTTGTTGTTGTTCTTCAGCTACTAGAGCAGTAGACGTGCTGACCACTCTTCCTTTCCCGTAGACTTCCTTCTGCTGAATCTGCTCCAACTCATAGGTTTTTAGCACACCATAGAGCCTTTCCAAAGAAATCTCACTCAGATCTCTTGCTTCTCTTATGGCAGTGATTCTATGTTCGAGATGAGTTAGCAGTGTTAAAAGGAACTTTTTGTTGACCTCCCTGATTGAATAGTATTTACCATTAATGTTCAGGTTGTTGATCAATGCATTGTACCTCTCAAACACTTCAGTGATTCCTTCTCCTGGATTGGATTTAAAGTATTCATACTCAGAGGTTAGGATTTCTAACTTATTCTCCCTAACTTCCTCTGTGCTTTCATTAATCACCTGAATAGTTTCCCAGATGTGTTTGGAATCTTTACAGTTCATCATATGTCTATTCATCAAGGGATCAAGGGAATCTACTAAAATAAATTGAAGGCTAGCATCCAGGGAGGCTTCTTCTTTTTCAACAGGAGAAAAATCCTCAGGATTCTTTACATAAGTTCTAGCTTTGGTAATCACCACATCATTTTCTATTACCTCTGATTCAATAACCATCGGAATTTTTGGACCCTTCTTTAACACTTCCAGATATTTGGGATTTGCAACTTGTAAAAACAATAGCATCTTCTTCTTCCACATAACATAATTTTCTTTATCGAATAGTGGAATTTTAACGGTTCCAACTTTTTGTGTAGTCATTATGAATTTTTGAGTAAATAAAAATTCAAGGAGTGAAAGAATCATAAAAGTCTAGGATCTTGATTTGTTTGTTAATCAGAAGGCTCTGATACCAATTGTTAGGTCTCAATATGTTTGTAGAAGGGGGGTTGAATACAAACAATACCGTTTAATCGAATAAAATGCGGAATAAAAAAGTGAAACAAAATTCAAGTTAAAAAAAACTATTTTTAAACTTGAAAGGTGTTACAACAACGGTATCATTTACAAGGGATTAATCTCAAATAAATTATTCCAAATCTAGAATAAATTCGACATGAACTTTTTCTATTTTCTAAATAAAAAGGATCAAATGCTAAAAGCAATTTGAGATTAAGTTCTAGGGATTTTGATCCGCTAGTTAGTTACACAAGAACAAGAAAAGGATTTCCAGTGGTTTAGATTTAACAATTAATACTAGAAATAAATGTTCTGAGAAATTGCAATAAGTTCTCTGCTATTTTTCTATGTTCTGTGTTCTTCTATGTTTGATATTCAATGTACTGCTTCTGTTGAAAATTAGCTTCAGTTCTTTTATATTAAATCAATCCTTGATTTAACTGGCAAGACAATCCTTTTAGCTTAGCAAGACAATCCTTTTAACTGGTAGAACTTTCGATAGGACTATCCATTGAACTGATAGAACTTTCGGCAAGACAATTTAGATGAACTGGCATGACTTTCTGTATGACTATTGATTGTCATACCGATTGTCTTGCTAATACAAAAGATAGTCTTGCTGGATTAAAACAGATTTTAATCAAATAATAATTCTGAATTAATTAATCAATTAATTCAATTAATCAATAAATTAATCTTTGTAGATTTAATTTATTCTCTTAATTAAATTATATGACTTAATTAATTAATAGAGAATTAATACTAATCTTGAGCAGCAACCATTCTTCTGAAAATCTTCTGAAAATCACTGTCAATTATGAATCAATTCCACCACTTCAATGTTGACACTCGATGTACTGTCTGGTTCATGAGTGACTATCTTCCGTGACGTTTCTTCATGCCTTGACTTTGATACTCTTGATTTTCTTCAGACTAAATCCTTGTAATTAATTGATACCCTGACGAGATCTCTGTCACTTGATTAAATCCACAATCTTGATTTATATCACTGAGGCATGATCAATATCTTGAGCTTCTTCCAGTGAATTAAGTGCTCAAGTCTGTAGATGACAATGTTACTTAATCCTTTGACATATGTTACTTTGAGAGATCTCTCTGACGATAGAACCACTATTTACTTGTTACATCCTTATTTGAGTTGAGTTAAATCCTCGAATAAACAAATAGGCTATGACATATGCCTTTCACTAAGCTTGAGGAGATGCCATCGCACTGAGACCGCAGCAACCAGTATATCATCCAGATGGTGGCGGATGAGCTCCAGAGCATTGTGAAGATGCTTCGAGAGGAGAAGACTACCAAGCCCCGTTCCGATGGAGTGCAGCCTTAGTTCTTTCCATTATCTACCTTTCATGTTGTTGTATTATCGGACTTCGTAGAATTCCCAGTTGTTTCCTTTAAATAAGCATGTTATTCCTAGAATCAGACTTTATCTTGATCTTGATATATTGAGACCTTTAGATATTAGTTATTATACATTATCGTTCCATTTGCTTTCAACTGTTATTTTACGCCTTTATATACATCACCATATTTGTTTAATTTGAAACTTGACCTCATATGTAAATAAGAATGCCATGCGATACCCTCGAATTATTTCATCATTCATACCTGTTTTGACATAACTCTTATTTCAGGATCATGCCACCCACAAAGAAGAACCCAACAACCACATCTACCACGGATCCAAATATTCTTCGATTACTGGAAACCTTATAAAAGCAAACCAACGCTATAGCTCAACAACAAATAACTCTTCAACAACAATTTGAAAACCAAGATAACCGTGAACCACACCAACCACCTGATCCACCAGTACCACCTCGACAAGTTGTCACTTTCAAGGCTTTTTAGAATGTGAATCCACCTGCATTTCATGATACCACTGATCCAATAATAGCTAACACATGGATTAAGGAAATGGAAAGGGCTTTTGAGTTGGTACAGTTAGGGGACGATTAGAAGACACCATATGCTACTTACTTCTTGAAGGGCGAAGTCATCTATTGGTGGGAATCAGTAAAAGCTATGGAAGCAACTCAGCAAGTTTCTTGGGAAAGATTTAAGAAGTTATTTCTGGAAAAGTATTACCTTAAGTGAAAGGAATATGTCCTAAGTCCAATCATGTATTAGGATTTAGGAATAACTTTTTATGTAATCTGTTTTGATTTCATTGATATTAATAAAAGACTTGTTTTATTTTTATTACGGGCTCTATCTATTTAAGTGTTTAAATAAGATATACCATAGTTTAGAGTAAAGCTTTTTATGGATTATGATGAGATCATAATAGTGAGACCTAAAAGATGATAACTCTAAACTTAAATAGTTCCTGGTCATAGGATTACTAACTGGTAATTAATAATCCGCAAAGATCGGTACATACTATGCTTGCTTCATTATGAAGGATGTCTGTTCTCATAGACATTTGTGTGGTGACACTATAGCTAGTATGTAAGTGCTTATTATGGAATAAGTTCACTGAACATGACTCGCACAGCTGAACAACTGATGGAGTTCACTCACGTGTCAGCAGTTATTCACATAGTGATAGTTGTACAAGTATCCTTAGACTTGAGGTCATCATAGTCATCTTGTGTACACTGAACTATGCTTTGGTTTAGTTCTTAGTCTCTAGGGACAATTATTAGGGCTCTACTGGGTATAGGAATTTGTACACGAAGATAGTGTATAATCAATAAAGGATCTACCCCTTCCAGTGAAGGAAGCGAATGTTCAAGACTGATCCACTTATGCTAGTTCAGGAATCTCTGGCCAGAGTGAATGAAATTAGAAAGGAGTTTCTAATTTGCATAGAACTAAGCATAGTAAATGGTAAGCCAGTGATTGAATTAGATAGGCTTGACACGAGATCCATGCCTTGTATTTAATCGGGATATTGTAGGGTAGAAGGAGTTTATTGTACGGTAACTATTCAATGAAGAGGTTCTTGGTATTCTAAGCAGTGAATTCATATTATCCGGATAGTCGCGATATGCTGAGAAGTATCCCTCACGATGTAGAATAAATGTGATTAATTAATTAATCATATATAATAAATTAGAGAATTTATATAAATAATGATAAAATAGTTTTATTATTATTTATTTCTACTACCGGCTTAATATTGAACCTACAGGGTCACACCATAAAAAGAGAATGATTTAATGGTGGAGGAATTAATTAATAATGGCTAAATAATTATTTATTTGTGAAATAAATAATTAATTGGCAAATTTAATAATTGATTAAATGAGATTTAATTAATTATAAATTAATTAATAAAAGTTCTTAATATTATTAATTAAGGATTTAATTTTTAGAAATTAAATCAAGAGAGAGAATTATTTCTAAAGTGTTTAGAAAAAGGATTAATAATTAAAAGGTGTTTTAATTATTAATGAGAATAATAAATGGGATAATAATAATAATAATTATGGGAAAATTTCAGCTGAAAATTTTGCCTATAAATATACTATTATAGACCCTATTTTTATTCGAACCCCAAAACCCAAAAAGTTTGGAAAACCCAATTCTCTCCACCTCCTTCCTCCTCCTTAACATCGTTTTCTTGGTGGATACCGGTGGAGTGCTTCACACTTGAGGAGCAACTGCTAACGATCTCTGATCGTTATCTCCGAATTATTTTAAAGGTTAGATTCGATCGCTATGTTTTTACCACGATTTATATGCTTTTATTTGGATTTTATATGTGTAAAAGTGTTTTGTCATGCCCCGCTGCGATTAAAAATCCAACAATGGTATCAGAGCATAGGTTGTATGCATATAAATCTGTGGTAAAAATTTCAGAATTTAATGTGCTTGTATGAATTAATTATGATTTTTACAAGTTATATCATGGATTAATTTTTTCTGATGAGAAATCGTTTCTCAGAATATTTTTATATGTTGATCTGGGTTCTACAAGTGTTGTAGATCGTCTGGGTATTTTTTTCATAATTTTAGGATGTATAGATTTTTTATTATGAATTTTTGAAGTTCTTACAATTAAATTCGTAACTAAATAAATCATATATATATATATTATTTGTAAGTATATATATGTACATCTGTTGCTTGTCTGCATGCTGTCTGTGATTGCATGGGAAGAAAGGTACACAGATGTGAGGCTCGTTTTCCGAGAAAGAAAAAGACGGCGGCTGCTGCAAAAGAAAAAAAAAAGGGGTGTCACGCATTCCGGGAATGCATTACACCCTGTTGTGCATTCACGGAATGCGTTACACCTTTTAATTGGTTAAAAGGGTTGTAACGCATCACCGAAATGCGTTACAGGGCTTATAACGCGTTCCTGTAATGTGTTACAGCCCGACTGTCCACATTAAATTTGATTTTCTAGGAGTTTCGTAACTCCGTTTTGGGCGTGCAATATACCGTTGGATTCGTTTTTCCGAGACGGATCTAATGGAGTGATCAATTTTAGTTGATATAAAAGTTTTGAACTGTTTATATTTCCGTAAGTGTTTTAAAGCTATTTTTTAACTATTTTAACTGCTTTTAAATGCTTCATGTGATACATAGAGATGTTTATTCATGTTGATATATGTGATATATGCTTATTTTATCATGCGATGATAGATTTAGATGAACTTAAATGAACATAAGGCGTTTGTTAGACAACCTAGTATAGTGAAATTATTTCATAACCTTAAGAATAATATTATGAATACAATTATGAGATTCTTGTGTTTATGAAACACGTAATTGAATATGAATTTTCGATATGAGAGAAAGGATGATTCTGTCAACAACAGATTTATATCTGTAAGAAAGGGTTATTAAGTGACGCCTCTTGACAATGCTCCACCCTATCTGGGAATCATCTGATTATTGATTATTGATTTGAAATATTTAATTTAAAAGGAAGAATCTCTTTATAATATGATTATGATTGTAACGTAATATAATCCCTCTAAAATTAAATAATATCAAGTAGTAATTGGCCAATGATACAACGGGCTTGTGTCGGTCATAGCCTTCCAACATGATAGAAAGTAGTTCTTATTTTTGAATCATTGTCGGTTCGTGCTACAGCCGAGGGCTTTGATTTCGAAAACCGGCGTTAAAGCACTTGACTCATAGAATCTCTATAACTATCGCTAGTAGAGATGTGTACATTGAATAAGAATCTAAAGGTCGGTACGTGCTACAGCCGTGGGCCTTTGGGGACTGATTCAACTGTATGGAATGTTGGGTTAGACTTGACTTAGAATATTGAGTTTTTCGTGCCACAGCCGAGACTCAATTATTCAAGAGGCTAAAGTTTGATTAGGGAATAATATAAGACGTAATTGACAAGAGTTATCTGCCTATTGAACATTACATGGCGGTTCGTGCTACAGCCGGGGTTGTGTAATGGAATGTAGGATCCCTATTCCTACTAGCATTATGAATGCTTAATTTTTCACGTAGGGGGTTGAATAAATTAGATAAACTAGTGGGAGCCACTTATGAATAAAGACCCGATTCATATAGTGTTTTAAAATGAAATCGAATATTTGCTAAGTGTTGTTATATGTTTATCATTTACAGATTTACTTTGTACGTTATGTCTTCTGTACTATCACTCAGGAGCATACTAGATGCTCACAAATTGACTGGTCCAAATTATACTAACTGGCTTCGAAACTTGAGAATTGTTCTCAGGATTGAGAAGCTGGAATACGTGATTGACTCACCTAAGCCTACTGAACCTGCTAGTGATGCACATAATGATGAACATGTTGTGTATCGTAAGTGGATAGATGATGCAAATGTTGCTCAATGCATCACGCTAGCTTCCATGAACATTGAGCTACAGAAGCAACATGAGCATATGGATGCTCACACTATCCTCATGCATCTACAAGAGTTGTATGATGTGGCGGGGTGGATAGCTCGATATGAGATATCGAAGGAGTTGTTCGGTTGTAGGATGTCTGAGGGATCATCTGTGAATGACCATGTACTTAAGATGATCAATTTGGTTGAACGTCTAAGCAAGCCATGGGTTGATTTTCATACTTCATTACTTTCATAGATGATAGATCTAGATTCGGATATGTGTTTGATGAAACACAAGTCTGAAGCCTTTGAAAAGTTCAAAGAGTATAAGTATGAAGTGGAGAAACAACCAAACATAGTATTATAACTCTTCGATCAGATCGAGGTGGTGAATAATTTAATGGAGTGTTTCTAGATTATCTCAAAGTAAATGGTATAGTCTCTCAGTGGACTCCTCCAGATTGGTATCTGAAAGGAGAAATTGAACTTTGTTAGACATAGTTCGGTCCATGATGAGCTATGCAAATCTTCCAGTATTCCTATGGGGTTATGCATTGGAAACCTCAGCATATTTACTGAATATGGTGCCTTCCAAAATCTGTTCCTCAAACTTCCTATGAGATATGCAAAGAAAGGAAACCGAGTCTTAAACACGTTAAGATTTGGGGATGTCCAGCTTATGTCAAGTAAGTTGACCCAGATAAGCTGGAATATCGATCCGTAAAATGTAGTTTTGTGGGATATCCTAAAGAGACTTTAGGGTATTACTTTTACACCGATCATCGGGTGTTTGTCTCCAGACATGCTACCTTCTTGGAAAAGGAGTTTATCCTTGACGGAAAAAGTGGGAGAAAAATTGAACTTGATGAAGTTCAAGAAGCACAAACTACTACGGATCAAGTGGAAATACCTGTTCTGACTGAACAACCTTTTGTGGAACAGCCTATTCATAGAACAGGGAGAGTTTCTCGCCAACCTGAGAGGAAATATGGCCTTGTCATTGAGAATGACAATCAGTTGTCGATCATTGATGATGACGACCCTGTGACCTATAATGAGGCTATGAGTAGTGTTGACTCAGAGAAATGGCATAGTGCCATGAAATCCAGAATGGAATCTATGTATACGGTATACAAAAGATAGATTATAGCAGATGGCCAGGTGGAGACCTATAAGGCCAGGCTTGTGGCAAAAGGATTCAAACAAAGGCAATGGATTGACTTTGATGAAACCTTTTACCTGTAGCCCTGTTAAAATCAGTTCGGATTTTGCTTGCGATTGCTGCTTACTGCGACTATGAGATCTGGCAATTAGCCATATGGTTTTCTTTCCAAGGGAAATGAAAACCTAGTGTGTAAGATACTGCGAACCATATGTGGTTTAAAGCAGTCTTCTCGAAAGATGGAACATTCGTTTTGATGAGACAATCAAAGAGTTTGATTTTATCAAAAACGTAGATGAACCATGCGTCTACAAAAGGGTTAGTGGGAGCGCGGTAACATTTCTTATATTGTATTGAATTAGAGTTGACACACATAACAACATAGCAGACCCACTCACAAAGCTACTTTCTGAAAGTCACTTTGATCGTCATAAAGACTAGATGGGTATTAGATACCAGAGTGATTGGCTTTGGTACAAGTGGGAGATTGAAAGGAATATGTCCTAAGTCCAATCATGTATTAGGATTTAAGAATAACTTTTTATGTAATCTGTTTTGATTTCATTGATATTAATAAAAGACTTGTTTTGTTTTTATTACGGGCTCTATTTATTTAAGTGTTTAAATAAGATATACCATAGTTTAGAGTAAAGCTTTTTATGAATTATGATAAGATCATAAAAGTGAGACCTAAAAGATGATAACTCTAAACTTAAATAGTTCCTGGTCATAGGATTACTAACTGGTAATTAATAATCCGCAAAGATCGGTACATACTATGCTTGCTTCATTATGAAGGATGTCTGTTCTCATAGACATTTGTGTGGTGACACTATAGCTAGTATGTAGGTGCTTATTATGGAATAAGTTCACTGAACATGACTCGCACAGCTGAACAACTGATGGAGTTCACTCACGTGTCAGCAGTTGTTCACATAGTGATAGTTATACAAGTATCCTTAGACTTGAGGTCATCATAGTCATCTTGTGTACACTGAACTATGCTTTGGTTTAGTTCTTAGTCTCCAGGGACAATTATTAGGGCTCTACTGGGTATAGGAATCTGTACACGAAGATAGTATATGATCAATAAAGGATCTACCCCTTCCAGTGAAGGAAGCGAATGTTCAAGGCTGATCCACTTATGCTAGTTCAGGAATCTCTGGCCAGAGTGAATGAAATTAGAAAGGAGTTTCTAATTTGCATAGAACTAAGCATAGTAAATGGTAAGCCAGTGATTGAATTAGATAGGCTTGACACGAGATCCATGCCTTGTATTTAATCGGGACATTATAGGGTAGAAGGAGTACACTAAATAGGTTCTTGTTATTCTAAGCAGTGAATTCATATTATCCGGATAGTCGCGATATGTTGAGAAGTATCCCTCATGATGTAGAATAAATGTGATTAATTAATTAATCATATTTAATAAATTAGAGAATTTATATAAATAATGATAAAATAGTTTTATTATTATTTATTTCTACTACCGGCTTAATATTGAACCTACAGGGTCACACCATAAAAAGAGAATGATTTAATGGTGGAGGAATTAATTAATAATGGCTAAATAATTATTTATTTGTGAAATAAATAATTAATTGGAAAATTTAATAATTGATTAAATGAGATTTAATTAAGAAAAGTTCTTAATATTATTAATTAAGGATTTAATTTTTGGAAATTAAATCAAGAGAGAGAATTATTTCTAAAGTGTTTAGAAAAAGGATTAATAATTAAAAGGTGTTTTAATTATTAATGAGAATAATAAATGGGATAATAATAATAATATTTATGGGAAAATTTCAGCTGAAAATTTTGCCTATAAATATACTATTATAGACCCTATTTTTATTCGAACCCCAAAACCCAAAAAGTTTGGAAAACCCAATTCTCTCCACCTTCTTCCGCCTCCTTAACATCGTTTTCTTGGTGGATACTGATAAGTGGCATTTTATACCACTTAGAACGTCTTAAAAAGGCTTACATTGGTGTCTTGAAATCAAGTATTTTGTGTATTTGATGCATTTTTCTAGTGTTTATGCATTTCAGGGTATTAGTTGCATTTCGGAGGAGGAATCATCAAGAATAAGCCTTGGCATGTGTTCACCATTGAGAGAGGAAAAGAACGGGCAGATTACGGCGAAGAAATGGAGCAAACCTGGAATTTTTCCAGTAGGGTCCTGCGCACCCGCGCAGCAATGCTGAGCGGCCGCGCAGCAGCCTTGCGCGCCCGCGCAGAAATGCTGAGCGGCCGCGCAGGTTCGGGGAAAAAGATATATTATTTTAGACTTCTACTTCTGTTTGGCTTCCAACTTCTATGTAATCTGAGTTTTATAGGACTATTATATAGGTAGATTTGAGACGTTTTTCACAGAGTATTAAGAGAAGATTATGTTTTAGATTGTGTTTTGCAAGAAGCGAAGGAGATAAGGAAGAAGACCGATTTAGCACACAGCAACGAAGAGGAAGCATATATTCTTGTGATTCTTGTTTCGTTGTAACGTTGGATGCTAGTTTTCTTGCTTTGACTTATTTACTCTTGTGACGTACTCTGTTTTAATATAATCAGTTTAGTTATTATTTTCTTGTGTTTGTTTATCATGATTTCATATGAACCCATGATGGCGATAAGTTCTATTATGGGCTAATCGTGATCATGGGGTTGCAACGGATTTATTATGGAATTCTTTAGTTAATTGTTTAATACTTTAGTATGTGATGATTGCATGATATCTAGTATTGGTTGTGCGTATTCGTCTTATGTGCGTCGCGAACATATAAGATAGGGTGTTAATCTCTTGTGAAGCGACGGTGGATCTTGAGATTTAGAACTTGCCATGCTAGCATAGGTTCATGTACGTTGTGCATGATTAGTGGGTAACTCTAACAGTTTTATTTGCCCTATGTAATCAAAAAGGGATAGCTTGTGCTTAAATCGTTGTGTTGTCAATTTCTGTAGACATATAGGAACTCAACATAATTGATGACTATTCAACTTCTATCTTAATTGTGGATGTTTGGTAGAATGGTATTAGTACAATGAAAGTTGGCTTTTATCAGTTTCGTGTTATTCGATTAATATCATCACTGTCACATGCTAAAGGTAATAACTATGGCTATAGAAGGAAGTAATAATGAAGTTGTGATCTCATGAGTGTTTTATTATTGATAAATTGAAGTGTTAGTTAAGTGGTTAATTAAGTAGTTAATTATAGTTAATATTTAATCAACAATTTTAAGTGTTATTATCTTAACATTGAGAAGTAGTCATACATTGGTGAGTGAGTTAAATTAGACAATAAATTAGTCTGAGTCTCTGAGGGAACGAACTAGAAAGTATTCTATATTACTTGCGAACGCGTATACTTGCGTGAATATTAGTGCGTGATTTCGCCCTAACAAGTTTTTGGCGCCGCTGCCGGGGACTCGGCGTATTTGTTTAGTTTATATACTTACCATCATTGGTCATTAGGACTCAGTGATTAGGACGTAGTAGTTAATTACTCTTTTCGGTTGTGTTTCGGGTACTTTAGCAAGCGTTTATGCAAACTCGTTCTCGTGCTCGCAAGAGGACCTTAGATACAGCTGAGGAGAAAGACGAAGTTCTTGATACACCGGAGAAGTTAGATTTTGAGGATTCGGATTCAGGAACTGAGCAGAAAGAACCAGTAAACATGGGAGATCGTATTGTTCAAGCTGATCCAGCTCTTATGGATTTTTCTCGGCCTAAAATTGATGACATTCAGTCAAGCATCCTTCATCCGGCTATTCAAGCTAACACCTTTGAAATCAAGCCGGGCACTATTCAGATGGTGCAGAATTCTGTTTCTTTTGGAGGAGCGGCAACTGAAGACCCCAACATGCACATAAGGAATTTTGTCGAGATCTGCAGCACTTTTAAGTATAATGGCGTGACTGATGAGGCTATCAAGTTGAGGCTCTTCCCATTCTCACTGAGGGATAAGGCTAAAGACTGGTTACATTCTGAACCAGCTGGGTCCATCACTACGTGGCAAGATCTTGCGCAAAAGTTTCTGGTGAAGTTTTATCCAATGGCAAAGACTGCTGCTATGGGGAGTGCTCTTACTCAGTTTGCGCAGCAACCTACAGAATCTATGTGCGAGGCTTGGGAACGCTACAAGGAAATGTTGAGAAAATGTCCACATCATGGAATGCCGGATTGGATGGTAATCACTGGTTTTTATAATGGTTTGGGGGCCCAATCTCGGCCCATGCTCGATGCAGCAGCTGGAGGCGCCTTATGGGCTAAAAGCTATACTGAGGCGTATAATCTTATCGAGATGATGGCTGCAAATGAGCATCAAAACCCAACTCAGAGGATGACGTCAGGCAAGGTCGCATGTATTCTGGAAGTTGATGCAGCCACCGCTATTGCAGCCCAGCTCCAAGCGCTATCAATGAAGGTTGATTCTCTGGCTACGTATGGAGTTAATCAAATAGCTATGGTTTGTGAGCTTTGTGCAGGTTCTCATGCTACGGATCAGTGTTCTCTTGTCAACGAATCTGTTCAATATGTGAATAATTATCAGCGACAACAGCAGCCTGTGCCAGCGACCTACCATCCTAACAACAGAAATCATCCAAATTTCAGCTGGGGGAATAATCAGAATGCTATTCAGCCACCATATCAGCAAGGAGTGAATAAACAGTTTAACCCACCTGGATTCCAGCAACCACAGCAGTATGCTACAAGGCAATCATATCCTCAACAGGGAAGTGCAGCTGCACCTACTAGTGCTGATTTTGAGGAACTTAAGCTGTTGTGCAAGACTCAGGCGGTTTCTATCAAGACCTTGGAAAATCAAATCGGTCAATTAGCCAATGCAGTCCTCAATCGTCAACCTGGCACTCTTCCCAGTGACACGGAAGTACCAGGCAGGAAGGAAGCTAAAGAGCAAGTCAAGGCTATTACCTTAAGGTCTGGAAAAGTAGCTGATGCTGAAAAGGCAAAAGAAGTCGAAGCTGAAGTTAGAGATGAAGAATTTAAGCAAAAGGAGAAAGCGGCGGAACCAAGGAAGACTACTGTTGAACACACTCTGCCTGAGGCTAATACAGGGGAGAAACAGCTCTATCCTCCACCACCTTTTCCTAAGAGATTGCAGCAATAAAAGCTGGATAGACAGTTCGGGAAGTTTCTGGAGGTGTTCAAGAAACTTCACATCAATATACCTTTCGCTGAGGCTCTGGAACAAATGCCTAGTTATGCGAAATTTATGAAGACTATTCTTTCAAGGAAGGTGAAACTGGATGACCTTGAAACCGTTGCTCTCACGGAAGAATGCAGCGCGGTTCTGCAGCAAAAGTTACCACCAAAACTGAAAGATCCAGGAAGCTTCACCATTCCTTGCACCATTGGAAATCTAACTTTTGACAAGTGCCTTTGTGATTTGGGAGCAAGCATTAATCTGATGCCCTTGTCGATCTTTAAAAAGCTGGATCTGCCTGATCCAAAACCCACATACATGTCGCTACAATTGGCTGACCGTTCCATTACTTACCCAAGGGGCATAGTTGAGGATGTGCTCGTCAAGGTGGATAAGCTCTTCTTTCCTGCAGATTTTGTTATTCTGGATTTTGAGGAAGATAAGAAGATTCCCATAATCTTGGGGAGGCCTTTCTTGGCTACTGGCCGTACCTTGATAGATGTGCAAAAAGGGGAACTTACTATGCGGGTCCAAGATCAGGATGTGACCTTCAACGTATTCAAGGCAATGAAATTCCCTACAGAAGATGAGGAGTGCTTAAAAGTGGATGTGATTGATTCTGCGGTTACTTCGGAACTCGATCACATGCTAATGTCTGATGCATTGGAAAAGGCCTTAGTGGGGGAATTTGACAGTGATGATGAAGATAGCAACGAGCAATTACAATATCTGAACGCTTCTCCCTGGAAGCGAAAGCTGGATATACCATTTGAATCTCTTGGTACTTCTGACCTCAAGAACGCTGAAGGGAAGCTCAAACCATCAATAGAGGAAGCGCCTACCTTAGAGCTCAAACCATTACCTGAACACTTGAGGTATGCTTTTTTTAGGTGATTCATCTACGTTACCTGTTATTATTTCAGCTGACCTTTCAGGTAGTGAGGAAGACAAGCTCTTAAGGATTTTGATAGAATTCAAATCGGCTATAGGATGGACCATAGCAGACATCAAGGGGATAAGTCCTTCATATTGTATGCATAAAATTCTACTAGAGGAAGGAAGTAAGCCAACTGTGGAACAGCAACGAAGACTGAACCCGATCATGAAGGAGGTGGTGAAGAAAGAAATTCTGAAATGGCTAGATGCAGGCATCATTTATCCTATTTCTGACAGCTCGTGGGTGAGCCCCGTGCAATGTGTACCTGAGAAAGGAGGTATCACTGTGGTCGCAAATGAAAAGAATGAGCTCATCCCTACTCGAACAGTTACAGGATGGAGAGTATGCATGGATTATAGAAAATTGAACAAAGCCACAAGGAAGGATCACTTCCCTCTTTCATTTATTGATCAAATGCTTGACAGATTGGCGGGACATGAGTATTTTTGTCTTCTGGATGGTTATTCCGGGTATAATCAGATTTGTATTGTACCAGAGGATCAGGAAAAGACTACCTTCACTTGTCCATTTGGCACATTTGCTTTTCGTAGAGTTTCGTTTGGGTTATGTGGCGCCCCGGCCACCTTTCAGAGATGTATGATGGCTATATTCTCTGACATGATTGGAAATAACGTCGAAGTGTTCATGGATGACTTCTCCGTCTTTGGACACTCATATGATGAATGTTTGAATAATCTGCGCGCCGTACTCAAAAGATGCGTGGAAACTAATTTGGTTCTTAATTGGGAGAAATGTCATTTTATGGTGCGTGAAGGCATTATCCTTGGGCATAAGGTCTCTAGCAAAGGTCTGGAGGTGGACAAGGCCAAGGTGGGAGTCATTGAAAATCTTCCCCCACCTAATTCGGTGAAAGGAATCCGTAGTTTTCTCGGTCATGCGGGTTTTTATCGGCGATTCATCAAAGACTTTTCAAAGATATCTAAGCCGTTGTGCAATCTACTTGAGAAAGATGTGCCTTTCAAATTTGATGATGAATGTTTGGCAGCATTCGAGACTCTCAAGGAGAGTTTGATCACGGCACCAGTTATTACAGCACCAGATTGGACAGAACCGTTTGAGATGATATGTGATGCGAGTGATTATGCGGTAGGTGCAGTTCTGGGACAGCGCAAGAAAAATCTCTTCCATGTGGTCTACTATGCGAGTAAGACTTTAAATGGGGCCCAATTGAACTACACCACTACTGAGAAGGAGCTTTTGGCTATAGTCTTTGGCTTTGAGAAATTTCGATCTTATCTGCTTGGTACGAAAGTGACAGTATTCACTGATCATGCAGCTATTCGCTATCTGGTTTCTAAGAAGGATTCGAAGCCGAGACTCATTTGTTGGGTGCTTTTACTTCAAGAATTTGAGTTAGAGATCAAAGATAGAAAAGGTACTGAGAATCAAGTAGCTGACCATCTCTCTAGGTTGGAGAATCCCGATTCTACTTCACAAGATAGGACGTTAATCAATGAATCTTTTCCGGATGAGCAGTTGTTTGCAATTCAGGAGGAAGAACCATGGTTTGCAGATATTATAAACTATCTTGTCAGCAATATAATGCCTCCTAATTTAACATCCGCGCAAAAGAAGAAGTTTCTGCATGAGGTGAAGTGGTATATGTGGGATGAACCATATTTGTTTAGACAGGGAGCTGACCAGATCATCAGGAGATGTATCCCGTTCTGTGAGATGGAGGGGATATTACGAGACTGCCATTCCACGGTTTATGGTGGACACTATGGAGGTGAGAAGACGGCAGCTCGTATTCTGCAAGCAGGTTTTTTCTGGCCTACCTTGTTCAAGGATGCTCATCAGTTTGTTTTAAGGTGTGATCATTGCCAAAGAGTGGGAAATTTGTCAAGGAAGGATGAGATGCCATTAAATGTGATGCTTCAAGTCGAGGTCTTTGATGTATGGGGAATCGATTTCATGGGGCCTTTTATCTCGTCTTGCAATAATCAGTACATCTTGCTGGCAGTCGATTATGTCTCAAAATGGGTCGAAGTTAAAGCTTTACCGATAAATGATGCAAAGGCAGTGCTAAATTTTCTTCATAAGCAAATTTTCACAAGGTTTGGAACACCTCGGGTAATCATAAGTGATGAAGGATCGCATTTTTGTAACCGTAAGTTCACTTCTATGATGCAGCGTTATAATGTGAATCATCGAGTAGCTACTGCCTATCATCTGCAAACAAATGGTCAAGCGGAAGTGTCTAACAGAGAGATAAAGCGCATTCTAGAGAAGGTTGTTTGTCCGTCAAGGAAGGATTGGTCTTTAAAGCTCGATGAAGCTGTTTGGGCTTACAGAACAGCATACAAAACTCCACTTGGGATGTCACCATTTCAGTTGGTGTACGGTAAGGGATGTCATCTACCGGCGGAGCTTGAGCATAAGGCCTACTGGGCATTGAAGAAATTGAACCTGGATTTAGATACAGCTGGTAAGAAAAGAATGCTTCAGCTTAATGAACTTGATGAATTTCGACTTCAAGCGTACGAGAATAACAAAATGTATAAGGAAAAGGTGAAGAGGTGGCACGATAGGAAGCTACATCCTAAGTTATTTGTGCCAGGGCAACAAGTTCTGTTATTCAACTCTCGGCTCCGACTTTTTCCTGGAAAGTTGAAATCAAGGTGGTCTGGACCTTTTATTGTCAAAACTGTGTTTCCACATGGAGCAGTGGAAATTTTTGAGAATGATTCGGACCAAGCATTCAAGGTTAACGGTCAGCGGTTGAAACACTACTATGGGGACATGGCAAACCGAGAGGTGGTTAGTGCCATTTTGTTGACTACGTGAGAAAGGTACGAAACGTCAAACTAATGACGAAAAAGAGGCAACCCATGAATTGTTGTTACAGGAACCCTTAGAAGTTAATAACCTATCCAAAAACACAAAAAAAATCAGAAAACAGGGGCTGAAAAAAAAAATTCCAGAGACCCTCTGCGCGCCCGCGCAGCTATGCTGAGCGGCCGCGCAGCTTGCTGCGCGCCCGCGCAGAAATGCTGGGCGGCCGCGCAGGGGTCGAGTTTCAGAAATTTTTTTGCAGTTCAGAAAAAAAAAAAAAAAAAGAAAAAAAAACAAAAACACAAAAACCCATTACAGCCCATAAACCCACGAATTCTTTTCCCATTACCCCATGATTTTATCCCTCAACCCCACTCCTAATCTAATTTAACCTACTTCACACCCTATATATACATACACCTATCCTACATATCTCCCACAACTTCCTACACTTAAACCCTCTCATAAACATCAAAAATCAGTTCTTACACACTTTTATTCACAAATCAATGACACCCAAGAGAGCACGCACTATTGACAGCAGCAGCACAGTTCCTACTGCTGATTCATCAAAGGGGTACTGCTGCAAGGCCTCGGTTAACTGACAGAGCTGCGGAGGAGGAGTACACTAGGCTGTTGGGGAAGCCGATTCTGAAGGAGAGGGGGTTTTTACCATCAGGGAGGGATGGTGAGTTGTTGCCCATGATTGCAGAGAAGGGGTGGATAGCTTTTTGTGAGTCACCCGAAGCAGTACCGATGAGTGTTGTTCGCGAGTTCTACGCGAACGCGAAGGCTGAAAAGAATGGGTTTTCTGTAGTTCGTGGGCTGACGGTTGATTATCATCCTGCGGCGATTCGCCGTGTGATTGGACAGCGAGAGAGAAAGCCCGAGGAGGAGAACTGGAATGAAAAGACTGCTGAGGATTTTGACTTGGATTTGATTTGTGCGACTCTCTGTCGACCGGGCACAGTTTGGAACCGCAGTCCAGCCAATAATGAGTATCGTCACTTTCCGGCGATCGCCATGAACAGGTATGCCCGTGCATGGGATGCATTTATATGTGCTAATATTTTGCCTTCTTCACATGCACACGAGGTCACAGTTGAGAGAGCACAGTTGTTGTGGGGAATTCTGAATGAGGAATACTATGTGGACCTTGGTGAGTTTATCTACCAAGGAATTCTGAAGTTTTTGAGGGGAGCAAAGCATATGAACATCCCTTATGCATCCACGGTTACAAAGCTATGCCGAGCAGTAGGAGTGAACTGGCCGGCTCATGAGCAGTTGCAGTTGCCAGCAGCTCCGATAGATTCTGGCACTCTGAATGGGATGCAGGAGTGGACCGGTGGTGAGCCTGAGGAGCATGGGCTGGGTTATCGTCTTCCAGGAGGGCGTCCAGCACGAGGTGCTATTATGGCCAGGCCAGGGCGTGGTGAGGCTAGTTCTTCGAGAGCTCAGGAGGGTGCTGGGATGGGTGATGCCCAGTATAGGAGGCTTTCACGGCGGATGGATGCCATGTATGAGACGTAGAGCAGGTTTGCTCAGGAGCTCACCCTTGCGTTAGGGACTGCTTTTCGAGGCCTTGGAGCTGATATCCAGTGGCCAGTTTTTGGTGAGGACTCTGCATACCCGCCGCCTGATACTCCACCCACTGAGGGTGATGATGATGATGACTCCGAGTAGGTATACCCTGTGTTCCTTTCTACTACCTTCACTGGGGACAGTGAAGATTTTAAGTTTGGGGGTGGTAGTTAAGGAATATTTTGTGTGTGTCATATAGCTGCATATTCATGAGAGTTAGTTCATGTAGTTGCATAATTTTTGCTATAGAGTTTTTTTTATAGCTTTATTTGTTTGTCATATCATATAGCTCATGCATATACCATGATCCCTTTTGCAATGATTTATCGACTGAATTGTGATATTGATGCGAGTGTAGTGATAGCATTAAAGTGATATTAAGTTGTGTAGGTTGATATGCATGCTAGAAGCACTTGTATTTTCACTAAGTCTTAGAGAATGCTTAAGGGCTAGATTGTTGTTATGATCTGATTATTTTCGAGGATAATCTATTTATTATGCTTAGAATTTGATAATAGGTTCTTAGTGGTAAGGGCATGAAAAAGAAAAAAAAATGGAGTAAAAATGGAATTTGTTGCTAGTTGTGGCTAGGCGTCAAATGGTTAGTAGCCGGCTCGCATGTTATGCGAGTAGTCTAGGGTTGAGCAAGATGGAGCGAAACGCACTTGCTCAGAGAAAAAAAAAAAAAAAATTTGCATAATTGATCAAGAGTAGGCTCTTTGGTATTCGAGTTATTAAGTTCTTAGGGGACTTTGTGCCTAGTGACCTAAGGCTTTTAGAGTCTGGGATCCGCTAACCTAACGCTCGTTACATGGATACCATTGTATAAGTCTTTTGTGGACCTCACTCATTGCACGGTCAAATAAGCATTTGAGTTGTAAATAAAAAGCACGATTCCGTAGTAAGCTCCAGAGTTCTTGTAGTGTTGTATATCACTTTGTGCCTAGAATTTTTATTCTTTGTATAATCGTAGGATTGCCTTGAGGATAGTCTAGTCATAGTAATTGGTCTAGTTCCGAAGCATATCTGTTAAGTATTTGCACACACCACGTTTCTGGCTGTATGTCTGTTTGCATGAGTTTATTGATCTTTAGTGTCTATCTGTATTCGTTGAGACGCGACAATTTGGTTGGTTAATTGTAGTAAGGGGGATCGTTGCATTTTCATATAGATTGCATTCATGCATATTTTTTATTTGTTTTGAGTCTGTGACGCTTGAGGACAAGCATCGATTTAAGTTTGGGGGTGTGATAAGTGGCATTTTATACCACTTAGAACATCTTAAAATGGATTACATTGGTGTCTTGAAATCAAGTATTTTGTGTATTTGATGCGTTTTTCTAGTGTTTATGCATTTCAGGGTATTAGTTGCATTTCGGAGGAGGAATCATCAAGAATAAGCCTTGGCATGTGTTCACCATTGAGAGAGGAAAAGAACGGGCAGATTACGGCGAAGAAATGGAGCAAACCTGGAATTTTTCCAGTAGGGTCCTGCGCGCCCACGCAGCAATGCTGAGCGGCCGCGCAGCAGCCTTGCGCGCCCGCGCAGAAATGCTGAGCGGCCGCGCAAGGTCGGGGAAAAAGATATATTATTTTAGACTTCTACTTCTGTTTGGCTTCAAACTTCTATGTAATCTGAGTTTTATGGGACTATTATATAGGTAGATTTGAGACGTTTTTCACAGAGTATTAAGAGAAGATTATGTTTTAGATTGTGTTTTGCAAGAAGCGAAGGAGATAAGGAAGAAGACCGATTTAGCACACAGCAACGAAGAGGAAGCATATATTCTTGTGATTCTTGTTTCGTTGTAACGTTGGATGCTAGTTTTCTTGCTTTGACTTATTTACTCTTGTGACGTACTCTGTTTTAATATAATCAGTTTAGTTATTATTTACTTGTGTTTGTTTATCATGATTTCATATGAACCCATGATGGCGATAAGTTCTATTATGGGCTAATCGTGATCATGGGGTTGCAACGGATTTATTATGGAATTCTTTAGTTAATTGTTTAATACTTTAGTATGTGATGATTGCATGATATCTAGTATTGGTTGTGCGTATTCGTCTTATGTGCGTCGCGAACATATAAGATAGGGTGTTAATCTCTTGTGAAGCGACGGTGGATCTTGAGATTTAGAACTTGCCATGCTAGCATAGGTTCATGTACGTTGTGCATGATTAGTGGGTAACTCTAACAGTTTTATTTGCCCTATGTAATCAAAAAGGGATAGCTTGTGCTTAAATCATTGTGTTGTCAATTTCTGTAGACATATAGGAACTCAACATAATTGATGACTATTCAACTTCTATCTTAATTGTGGATGTTTGGTAGAATGGTATTAGTACAATGAAAGTTGGCTTTTATCAGTTTCGTGTTATTCGATTAATATCATCACTGTCACATGCTAAAGGTAATAACTATGGCTATAGAAGGAAGTAATAATGAAGTTGTGATCTCATGAGTGTTTTATTATTGATAAATTGAAGTGTTAGTTAAGTGGTTAATTAAGTAGTTAATTATAGTTAATATTTAATCAACAATTTTAAGTGTTATTATCTTAACATTGAGAAGTAGTCATACATTGGTGAGTGAGTTAAATTAGACAATAAATTAGTCTGAGTCTCTGAGGGAACGAACTAGAAAGTATTCTATATTACTTGCGAACGCGTACACTTGCGTGAATATTAGTGCGTGATTTCGCCCTAACAGATACCGGTGGAGTGCTTCACACTTGAGGAGCAACTGCTAAGGATCTCTGATCGTTGTCTTCGAATTATTTTAAAGGTTAGATTTGATCCCTATGTTTTTACCACGATTTATATGCTTTTATTTGGATTTTATATGTGTAAAAGTGTTTTGCCATGCCCCGCTGCGATTAAAAATCCAACATTAAGTACATGCAGAATCAGATGGAGCTTAAATTTCTTGAATTGAAGCAAGGGAATATGTCTTTACTGGAGTATGAGAAGAAGTTCATAGAGTTGTCAAGGTTTATGATAAAGTATACCAGCAGTGAAGAGGAAAAAGCAAAGAGATTTCAACAAGGATTAGAGCCTTGGATCAGAGATAGAGTGGCTATGTTTGAGCTTGATACTTATGCAGGAGTAGTACATAAAGCTGCTCTGATTGAGAACAATGGGATGCAGTCAAGAAAGGAAAGGGATAACAAGAAGAGAAAGGTTCTAATTTATAGAGAAAAGTCTGAAGCCGGAAATTCACAAGATCAGAATGTAAAGAGGATTGGATTCCATAAGGGTGGAAATTTTTAAAAGAAGGGAAATTTGAGCAAAAGACAAGAATCGAAGGGGAACAACCAGGCAAGCCAAGGACAAGTTGGAGAAAACAGATTTCAGAGACCGGAATGTAAGAATTGTGGAAGAAGGCACCCCAGAGTGTGTAATAAGCTGAGCATGACATGCTATAGGTGCAACCAGAAGGGACATTTGGCAAACGAGTGTAAGATGCCGAAGCCAGGAGTTACATGTTATAAGTGTGGAAAGACTAGACACATAGCTAGGGAGTTCAAGATAACTAGACCAGTCAAAGCTCTAATGAATGTGGCAGGTACCAGTGCAAGCGTGCCAGCCGAGGTATTGGCATTACCTCCACCACCTACAACAACTCCGCAAGCAACAGCAAGGACATTCGATTTGAAAATGAAGGACGCTGTTCAGAACTCTGAGGTGATAGCAAGTACACATTTACTAAATAATGTCAAAGCTAAAGTATTGATTGATTCGGGAGCAATGAGATCTTTCATATCAGAAACTTTTGTTGATAAACTTCAATGTGATAAAATGGTTATGAACGAGGTAGCAAATGTGGTAATTGCGAACCAAGAGAAGATTCCTGTGAATCAATTCTGTCCGAAGTGTGAGATTGATATTTTGGGGTATAAGTTTTCAGCCGACTTGATACTCTTCAAGTTGGGAGAGTACGATATAATTTTAGGTATGGATTGGTTAGTGAAAGGCATATGTCATAGCCTATTTGTTTATTCAAGGATTTAACTCAACTCAAATAAGGATGTAACAAGTAAATAGTGGTTCTATCGTCAGAGAGATCTCTTAAAGTAACATATGTCAAAGGATTAAGTAACATTGTTCGTCTACTGAATTGAGGACTTAATTCACTGAAAGAAGCTCAAGAAATTGATCAAGCCTCAGTGATATAAATCAAGATTGTGGTTTTAATCAAGTGACAGAGATCTCATCAGGGTATCAATTGATTACAGGGATTTAATCTGAAGAAAATCAAGACATGAAGAAACATCACAGAAGTTAGTCATTCATGAACCATACAGTACATCGAGTGTCAACATTGAAGTGGTGAAATGGATTCAGTGATTTTCAGGAGATTGTCAGAAGAGTGGTTGTTGTTCAAGATTAGTATTAATTCTCTAATTAATTAATTAAGTCATATAATTTAATTAAGAAAATAAATTATATCTATAAAGATTAATTTATTGATTAATTGGATTAATTGATTAATTAATTCTGAATTAATATTTTGGTTTTTCAGAATTGATTTTGAATTTAAATTCAAAATTAATTCAGCAAGACAATCTTTTGTATTAGTATGACAATCGGTATGACAATCGGTATGACAATCAATAGTCATACCGAAAGTCACGCCAGTTCATTTAGATTGTATTGCCGAAAGTCATGCCAGTTCAATGGATTATCCTACCGAAAGTTCTACCAGTTAAAAGGATTGTCTTGCTGAGCTAAAAGGATTGTCTTGCCAATTAAAAACACAGGATTGAAAATAAAGAGCAGCAGCTGTTTGTTTTTCAACAGAGCATTGAATATCAAAAGAAAAACAGAAGAACACAGAACAAAGAAAACAGCAGAGAACTTATTGCAATTTCTCTGAACATTTATTTCTAGTATTAATTGTTAAATCTAAACCATTAGAAATACTCCTCTTGTTCTTGTGTAACTATATAGCGGATCAAAATCCCTAGAACTTAATCTCAAATTGCATTTAGCATTTGATCCTTTTTATTACAAAAATAGAAAAAGTTCATGTCGAATTTATTCTAGATTTGGAATAATTTATTTGAGATTAATCCCTTGTAAACGATACCATTGTTGTAACACCTTTCAAGTTTAATAATAGTTTTATTTAACTTGAATTTTGTTTCACCTTTTTATTCCGCATTTTATTCGATTAAACAGTATTGTTTGTATTCAACCCCCCTTTTACAAACATATTGACACCTAACAATTGGTATCAGAGCCTTCTGATTAACGAACAAATCAAGATCCTAGACTTTTGTGATTCTTTCATTCGTTGAATTTTTATTTACTCAAAAATTCATAATGACTACACAAAAAGTTGGAACCGTTAAAATTCCACTATTCGATAAAGAAAATTATGTTATGTGGAAGAAGAAGATGTTATTGTTTTTACAAGTTGCAAATCCCAAATATCTGGAAGTGTTAAAGAAGGGTCAAAAAAATCCGATGGTTATGAACCAAAGGTAATAGAAGATGATGTGGTGATTACCAAAGTTAGAACTTATGTAAAGAATCCTGAGGATTTTTCTCCTGCTGAAAAAGAAGAAGCCTCCCTGGATGCTAGCCTTCAATTAATTTTAGTAGATTCCCTTGATCCCTTGATGAATAGACATGTGATGAACTGTAAAGATTCCAAACACATCTGGGAAACTATTGAGGTGATTAATGAAGGCACAGAGGAAGTTAGGGAGAATAAGTTAGAAATCCTAACCTCTGAGTATGAATACTTTAAATCCAATCCAGGAGAAGGAATCACTGCAGTGTTTGAGAGGTACAATGCATTGATCAACAACCTGAACATTAATGGTAAATATTATTCAATCAGGGAGGTCAACAAAAAGTTCCTTTTAACACTGTCAACTCATCTCGAATATAGAATCACTGTCATAAGAGAAGCAAGAGACCTGAGTGAGATTTTTTTGGAAATGCTCTATGGTGTGTTAAAAACCTATGAGTTGGAGCAGATTCAGCAGAAGGAAGTCTAAGGGAAAGGAAGAGTGGTCAGCACGTCTACTGCTCTAGTAGCTGAAGAACAACAACAACAACCACAACAACAACAACAATCTCAACAGTCAGAAAGAATAGTACAGTCTTCCAAGGCTGAAGAAAATGTGATAGTAGCAGAATTTGATCCTCCTACTACAAATCAATCAGGAGATGATTTTTATTCCTTGGAAGAACTGGAGCAATTGGAAGATGAGTCAATGGCCCTGATTCTCAAGAGATTCTCCAATGTCAGATTCAAGAGGAATCCCAAGTTCAAGTACAAGTCCAACTACAACAGATTTCAGAAAGGTGGATCTTCATCCTCTAACACCAGCAGTGGTGGGTACAAAACAGGGATGGTTGATCGAAGCACCATTCGATGCTTCAACTGCAATGAGTTGGGACACTTTGCCACAAAATGCAGGAAGCCAAAACAAGTTAGGTTGAACTCTTATGATTCTAATCAGAAGAGTAAATCTGAAAGGGCTTACCAGGAAAAGGGAAGAAACTGGGATGATACTGACAGTGAAGATGAAGAAGTTGGGAATCTTGCTCTCATGGCTAGTGATGCAAACACCTCATCGTCAAGAAAAGAGGTAAAATTTACTGATACTGAATTAGTTTATCATCTAGGAGGTTCCTTAGATTGTGCTCGTCATGATAATGAAATGTTAAATCAACAAATCAAAGACCTTGAGAAAGAGGTCAATGAAATAAGACTTGTGCACATTAATCAAGATAAATTAAAAGAACAAGTATCTTTTTTGGAGAATAGAGTTGACTGTTATAGACAACTCGAAACTATTCATAAAGACAAGATCACCGATTTTGAGACTAAGGTCAAAGCTTACTTTAATTCTTGCTCTACGGCTAAAGAGTTCTACAATAAGCAAGCTATTAATTAAACATCTGGAGTAGGTTATGATTATAATTTTTCTATTGGAGAATTAGGCATAAACTCCCATCCTCATGTATGTGCTAAAGGTAGGGAAGTACCACATGTGCTTAAGGGTGTTGATGAACCCCTCTATAAAAAATCAATTGTTGAACCATTTGATGAGACCTCATTTATTATTCAAGAAGAAATCCGTGCTGAAGATCTTGCTAATGAGAAAGTTGTTTCCAAGTCAAGTGTGTCAAAGGTTCCAGTCAAAGTTGTGAAAGCAACTGAGACTAACTTAGACACATATGAGTTGGATAACAAAAATGCCATGTTTACCATGCATAAGTTGCCTGTTGTTAATCCCTCTCATAAAGCATGTTGTGTTCCTGACTGTATGTCTTGTGCTTTTAATTTGATGTATGCTTATTTTAATGGTAAGCATGTTTCTAATGATAAGACTACTCCTCGTCAGCATATGAATAATAGGAAGCATGATAGGTCTAAGACTGCTAGTCCTCCTAAAGCTAGAAAGGAGACATTTGTGCCTAAGCCTAAACAGAAATTTTTCAAGGCTGTTTACAAGGTCAAATGTCCAGTCAGTGAGAAAGTTGAGAACATTAAAGTTAAGAATGTTGTTTTGTCTGATAAAGGCCAATTTTACAAGTATGTCGGACCCAACCAAGCTTGGGTTCCGAAGAAGGTCTAATCCATTTATATTGCATGACATTAAACAGGTACAACCGGTAGTGTAGATTCTTGACAGCGGATCGTCAAGACATATGACCGGAGATAGAGCCCTGTTATCAAATTTGGTTGAGATAGTTGGCCCAGTGGTTACCCTTGGAGATAACAGCAAAGGTTTAACTGAGGGATATGGCTGTTTGCTAGCTGGTAATGTTATCATTGAAAATGTGTATATTGTGCAAGGACTTGAACACAATCTGCTTAGCATTAGTCAGTTCTGTGACAACGGCTACAATGTTTTATTCGACAAGCTGAAGTGTCAGATTCTGCACAAGAAAAATGAAAAACCCACCTTGATGGGAATCCGGAAAGGAAATTCGTAGCTGACATGAACTCTGGAAGCAATCCTGAAGTCAATTGTTTCTATTCTAAGGCATTGTCAGATGAGAGTTGGTTATGGCACAAGAGACTTTCCCATCTCAATTTCAAAACAATGAATTCTCTTGTCAAAAGAGAATTGGTCAGAGGTCTGCCTTAGCTGGAATTCTCCCTAGAAGGACTGTGTGAGGCTTTCCAGAAAGGAAAGTCAAAGAAAGCAAGCCACAAAGGAACTGACACATCCTCCATAACTGGTGTTCTGCAATTATTGCACATGGATTTATTTGGACCAGTTAATGTTCTTTCGATGTCAAAGAAGTGTTACTGTCTTATGATAGTTGATGACTATTCCAAGTATACGTGGGTTTTATTCCTTCACTCTAAGGATGAAACACCACAAGTTGTGATTGATCAGATCAAGTTGATCGAGTTAGATTCTAATGTCCCTGTTAGAGCAATAATGTCAGATAATGGAACAGAATTCAAGAATTCACTTCTCAATGGATTTTGTACAGACAAAGGGATTACCAGACAATTTTCAGCTCCTAGAACCCCTCAGCAAAACGGAGTGGTAGAAAGGAAGAATCATATATTGATTGAAGCTGCAAGAACGATGTTAAGTGAATCAGGTCTTTCAATGTACTTTTGGGCTGAAGCTGTCAATACTGCATGTTATACTCAGAATCGAACTCTAATCAACAAAGACTTCATGAAAACTCCTTATGAGATTATGAATGAACAGAAACCTTCTATCAAATACTTTCATGTATTTGGTGCCAGATGCTTCGTGCTCAAGGATGGAGATGATCGTCGTGGTAAATTCGAGGCAAAAGTATATGAGGGTATTTTTGTTGGATATGGAAGAAGATCATACAGGGTGTATATCATTGATCAACACAAAGTAACTGAAAGTGTAAATGTTACATCTGATGACACTAAACTCCCTAGTATCCAAACTGAAGATCCTTCTGAGAAACTGAAGTTTGATGATATGTCAGATTCAGAATCAGAACATGATCAAGAACCTGAGGTTGTTGCTGGTGAAGAACCTGTTAATCATGATGATACTCAAGGTAATTGTGATGGAAACATTGGCAACAATGGAGATACCACTGTTACTGATGAAGAATCATCAAGTCAACCTGACAACAACTCAGGGGGAGATGCTGAAGGATCAACTAGTAGGACACAACATCCCAATGTGTTTCGAGGCGAATCATCAAGATCAAATCTTCCAAGACAGACTGTCTGGAATAAAGCTCTTCCTTTTGAGTTGATTATTGGTGATCCAGATGTTGGAGTCAGAACTAGACGTGCTACTCAAAATGAATGTCTATTCTCAGGATTTCTTTCTGAGATGGAACCTAAGAAGATTGAAGAAGCACTGACTGATCCAGATTGGGTGATTGCTATACAAGATGAACTCAATCAGTTTGAACATCAACAACTCTGGAAACTGGTACCTAGACCTACACACAAGAAAGCTGTTGGTACTCGGTGGGTATTCAGGAATAAACTAGATGAAGATGGTGTGGTTACAAGAAACAAAGCAAGACTGGTAGCTAAAGGGTATTCTCAAGCTAAAGGCATTGATTATGATGAAACTTATGCTCCAGTGGCTAGACTAGAGGCCATCAGGATATTTCTGGCATTCACAGCATTCTCTAACTTTAAAGTTTATCAAATTGATGTCAAGAGTGCCTTTCTGAATGGAAAGTTGGATGAAGAGGTGTATGTAGAGCAACCTCTTGGTTTTGAAGATCCAGATCATTTGGATTTTGTCTACTTCCTTTTCAAGGTTATCTATGGACTCAAACAGTCTCCGAGAAAATGGTATGACACTCTCTATGAATTTCTTATTGAAAATAGCTTTATTAGAGGTGTCATAGACAAAACTCTCTTTTCTAAAAAGCATAAGAATGATACTATATTAGTCCAAGTCTATGTGGATGATATAATATTTGGGTCTACTAATGATAATCTCTATAAGAGATTTGCTAAGTTAATGCACAGCAAATTTGAAATGAGCATGATGGGAGAGCTGAAGTTGTTTCTTGGATTACAAGTAAATCAAAGGTTAGATGGAACTTTTATTTGTCAATCCAAGTATCTCAAGGAACTCCTTAAAAAATACAATCTATAGGATTCTGCATCAGCAAGGACTCCGTCAACTATAGCTGTCAAGCTTGGACCATGTGAAAACTCCATTAAAGTAGATGTCACAAGCTACAGAAGTATGATTGGCTCATTACTCTATCTTACCGCAAGTAGACCGGATATTATGTATGCTACATGCTTATGTGCAAGGTTCGAAGCGGATCCTAGAGATATTCATCTCGTTGCTGTTAAACGACTCTTGAGATATTTTAAGGGAACACCAAATCTAGGTATTTGGTACCCTAAAGAATCTGGTTTTAACCTTGTTGGATATACAGATTCAGATTATGCAGGAAGTGTTATTGATAGGAAAAGCACCTCAGGGAGTTGTCAATTCCTAGGTAGCAGACTAGTCTCATGGTACAGCAAGAAATAGCAAACAGTTTCCAATTCAACGGCCGAGGCTGAATATATTGATGTTGGAAGCTGCTGTGCTCAGATCTTGTGGATTAGGAATCAGCTACGGGACTATGGCTCTGTATTGAACAAAATACCTATTCTATGTGACAATACAAGTGCAATAGCCATCACCAACAACCCTGTGCAGCATACAAGGACCAAGCACATTGACATCAGGTATCATTTTATTAGAGAGCATGTCATGAATGGTATTGTTGAACTATTTTTTGTTCCAACAGAAGAACAAATAGCAGATATTTTCACTAAACCTCTTGATGAATCCACATTTACCAAATTAGTTGGTAAATTGGGTATGTTGAAAAGCTTTAGTGATTAAACTTGTGAATATCTTAAATCTGTTCTTGAATGAATTTACAAATGAATTTTTCATAAATGAAAAATTCATTTGCAAATTTATTTTATCATATTTTCCATAATTTCTTGCTTATTTCTATGTAAGTTTTATTATCTTATCTTATTTATTTATTCTACTTGTTAATTTTAATATCTCAGAATATTTTATTTTCTCTAAAAATATTTTTCTATGAATTTTATTTGCTAAAATTCAACAGAAATCTATTTTTGGAATAAAATAAAATTATTTCTGAAATATTGCTTTTGTTTTTGTAAGTTTATTCTATAACTATAAGTATTAATTCTGTTTATAAGTTAATGTTATACTAGAATGACAATCGGCAAGACAATTGAAATTGTCTTGCTGAAAGTCATTTCAGTACATATATGTATTTAATTTTATTTTCAGTTTAATTTTATACTGGCAAGACAATCGGTATGACTATCAATAGTCTTGCCAGTAATAAAATTTATATCAGATATATTTCTTTCATTTTGTACTAGAATGACAATTGGTAAGACTATCGATTGTCTTTCTAGTTTATTCTGTTATATTCATGTATTTTATACTGGTATGACAATCGGTATGACTATAAGATTGTCATACCAGTTATATTTTTATTTTTTTTATTATTATTACAGTTTGCCTGGTATGACAATCGGGAAGACAATCGGTATGACTTTCCTCGATTGCCATACCAGTTGTCTACTTAAGTTTTTTTGTGTTTCTTTTATTTGTAATCAGTTTTTTTTCTTCCTTTCAAATTCCAGCAGTTTGTTTCTCTCTCTCAATTCGATCAAAATCAACCCGCCATTGATTGTCTTCTTGCTCGAGTTTTTACTCAGCATAACTTTTTCACTCCTGTTTTATATACATACACGTATATGCATACAGAAGTGTTGCCAATTTTTTTAAAAAAATATATATATATTTTCAAAATCAAATCTTTCATTTCATTGGTTGTTGTGTTGCGTGTTTGAGTTATCTGTTTGCATATCTGATTTTGGTGGTCAAGACACATTTGTTTCTAAATTTTTTTGGATATAATTGAATTAATTCTAATTATTAATTAATTTTTAATTCGAATTTTCTTAATTTAATTCTTAAAATTCTGACAGTGTGTGTCTTTTTGTATTTGTTTTTAAAAATGGCTCTCAATTTCCAAATTGTCTTGCATAATCTTGTTGGTTATTTTAATCCAGAAAAATATGATGTGGAAAAATTTAAGCCGTGGATTAGATTTTTAAATGACCATTCGATTGTTAGCTCTGCTATTAAATCAAATGTGCTTTTAAATGTCGATCTGCTCAGACTGATTTGCACAACCTCTACTGTGGCCGATGATTTTAAATCTTTTTCATTCACCGTGGCAAACACACAGTATGTAGTTGATGAAACAGTCGTCAATCGAGCGTTAAATTTTCCAATGGACAATTTCTGTAATTTACCCTCTGAAAATGACATTTCAAACTTTTTCCATGCTATTCACTATCAGGGGGTGATTAATTTAACCAAGTTTTCTAAATCCAATTTGGTTTCTGAATGGGATATTTTCTTCGATACACTTTCCCAAGTGTTTGCCAACTGCACTGAATCCAACTTTCACAACATCACTTCCACTCTGCAGTATATTGGTCTTGAGGTTGTTTTCAATCAAAGGATCAATTTTGGCAAACTACTTTTACCAATTCTTCTGAGACGTCTCACTACTGCTTTACGTGATCATTCTACAAATCGTAGGGTTTCGTGCTACTACGCTCGTTTTCTCATGCTCATAGCAGAACATCTTCTCTCACCTGAGCATAAAGCTCTTTTTGCTAACTCTAACTGAACCCCCTCTAGTAAGCAAAAAGATTTACACTCGCCAAGACACAACCTTTAAATTCATGCAAGTTCCAGTACTTGTATCTGCATTCATGGCCACTTACATTCTTTTACCTATTTTCAATCTTCCCGGTCATGAACAGCAAGCTCAACCTCCAGTGGTTCAAACCACCCAGGCTCAAACATCAGATGCTCTTCCTCTGCAGGTAATAATTCCTCAAACTCAAACTATTCCTACTTCTGTTGAAAGACCCCCAGTGGTTGATAGGGCTGACCATGAAGTTGTAGAACCGCAACTTCAATCCCAGGTCATAGAGCCAAACACAGAGTCACAACCTATCTCAACCTCTCCCCCACTGTCTAAAATGTTGCCTAGAAGGTTAGTAGGAAGTACTATATTGGTGGATTGAATGAACCCTCAGTTCTGCCTCCTCCCAAGAAAAGAAGAACATTTACTGAGGAATCTGAAAGCCCATCCTTGTTCTCCCAACAGGTAATGGACTTTGATGTGGCCAGTGAACAGTTACTAGAGATATTCTATCAACAGGATGAATCTATTAAAATTCGCCATAGGGCCATGGCATCATGTACTGAGTCAAGCACACTTCCATTACTCACAATGGAAGCATACAGACCAATAGATGATACTCAGGACACGGAGCGAGGAGTGCACATTGAGTCGGTTACAGTGCCTGCCATAGTTATGGCAGAAGAGCAGTCACCTGCTTCTGAGGGAAAATCTGACTCTCAGCCACCTTTAATAGAGTCATTTTCTCCCCTCCCAGATCCAACACGTCTGGCTCCCTCACGGGATTCTCCACTCGCAGATTTATCTGGAGAAAGTGGAGGGCAACTTGGTCAATCTATCCCTGAAGCAATTCAGACATCTATTTCACATGAAAAGATAGGTTTGACTGAGGATCGGGACTCGCGAATTCCCATTGCACCACCACTGACCTCTCTTGAAGAGGCTAGGGTGATTTCAATTGCAGGTACAGAAGATCAGCATCAGGAAGACTCCTCACGAGGAATAATATTGAGAGATACACAAGCACGTGAGTTGAGTGAATCAAACAGGAGAGATATTCAGGTGAGTGCACACACAAACACAAACACTGAAAATCTGTTAGCTCAAATTGCTGAACTGAAAGAACAGCTTGCAAAAAGTCAGGCTGAGGCTCAATCATTCAAAGCACAAGTGGCTGAACGGTCTTCTTCTTCCACCTCTGTCAATAATCAGCTGGCTCTCATCAAAACTGATTTATCAGATTTGAAGACCTCTTTTGTACCAAAGCTTAACTCAATCCAGGCATCTCCAACGTTATCAGCTGAAGATATTTCAAACTTCTGCTCTCTCCATACAAGAATGACTTCTCTTGAAGACTTGGTTGAAATGAATCATTCACTGGATTCCTCCAGATTTCTGAAGATAGAGACGGGCATGGAACATCTCAATGAAGGGATGAAGCACTTGTACTTCATGATCAAAAATTCTCACTGCCCTAATGAAGAACAAAGAACTTTCTTTGAAGGGCCGTCTGGTGGAGGCTCAGGCTCTGGAGGTGATGGAGGTCATGGAGGGTCTAGAGGAAAGTCTGTAGAGGATTCCTCAACTAAGGGGGAGAAGAAAGGGACGAGTGGAAAGGGAAAAGAAAAATATTCGTCTGCTGGAGGCACAGGGAAGGCTGATGATGTCTACTATAGTGGAGAACAGGATGACTTTGATATTTTTGACGTTCCCACTGAACCAGTCTTGGAAGATAAAGATGGTTTCTTTGAAGCTGAGGAGGAAAGTGATTTTGGAGAATGGGAAGAGGAAGCTCAAGTGGATCCTTTTTTTTGAGAAAGAGTTTCAGCAGCAGCAGTCAGAGTTGAAAAGAAAAGAAGCTGAACTCAAAAAGGTATCCCAGATCATTGATATGAGGAAAAACATTGAACGAACAAAAACTCTTGAAAAGCAACATTTTCATGACATTAAAGCTAAAGAAAGGAGAAGAGATGTCAAACTGAAGATTGGTGAAAATTGGGATGAAGCTAGGAGAGTACTTGATATGCCTCAGCTGAGCACAAACAATGATAGGCAGTTTCTACATCTTCTGGACAAGCTGGAGATCTCTAATCCAAACAATGACGTGTACATGAATGCTATAAAGACTGAAGTCTCAAGGATCACAGCTGCCTTTGACAGATCTCTAAATGAAATATGCATATTGTATATTGTCAGAGCGAAGGATCTTTCAAGGTATCACTTCATCTGTTTGAGAATCGTTCTTTATCAGAGATTTGGGTTCTTCTCAACAAAGTCAAAAGAAGCTCAGAATTGAATGAATTTCTTCGAGAAAGGCTCTAAGAGTTTGCCAGCAGGGCTAGTCCTCAAGTGGTCAACAATCCTCATCAGGTAAGATTCTTTAAGTCTGACTGTCTTCAAATCTGCCAGCTCGATTCACAATCTCTTAAAGACTACTCTGCTAAGCATCTTGTCTGGATGGAACATCACTTAAGAACTGCTGGATATTCATCCATGTTGAAAACTCAAGCAGCTGATCTGATTCAAGCTTATTGTGAAAAGAATATTAAAAGGTACAATCAGTTCAAGAATAAGCTAAAGTCAGTTGGAGTTCAACCAGTCAGACCAGCCAGCTTCACTTCTGAAAAGGATCGTGTCTTTGACAAGGAGTTGCTTCAAGATTTGGAAGAAGGTGAATTCGGAAGGGAAGACAACTGAATTCAATTAGCTCAAAACTTAATGTAATATGATTAGAGCTTTATGAATCAAGATAGACTAATGTAGTTATATGTTCAGTCTAGAGGAACATCTATCTTGTATTCACTTGTAAATTTCTTTTGGAATCTGGAAAATGTTAAATATAATCCAAAACTTTTCTGCAATTTACTTTGCATTACTGTTTATATCTTTTTCTTATTTGTTAGTTGAGTTATCCTCTAGGTATTTGTTGTTATTGTCTAACAAACAAATAGGGGGAGATTGAAAGGCATATGTCATAGCCTATTTGTTTATTCGAGGATTTAACTCAACTCAAATAAGGATGTAACAAGTAAATAGTGTATCTATCGTCAGAGAGATCTCTCAAAGTAACATATGTCAAAGTATTAAGTAACATTGTTCGTCTACAGACTTGAGGACTTAATTCACTGGAAGAATCTCAAGAAATTGATTAAGCCTCAGTGATATAAATCAAGATTGTGGATTTAATCAAGTGACAGAGATCTCGTCAGGGTATCAATTGATTACAGGGATTTAATCTGAAGAAAATCAAGACATGAAGAAACATCACATAAGTTAGTCATTCATGAACCAGACAGTACATCGAGTGTCAACATTGAAGTGGTGAAATGGATTCAGTGATTTTCAGAAGATTGTCAGAAGAGTGGTTGTTGTTCAAGATTAGTATTAATTCCCTAATTAATTAATTAAGTCATATAATTTAATTAAGAAAATAAATTATATCTACAAAGATTAATTTATTGATTAATTAGATTAATTGATTAATTAATTCTGAATTAATATTTTGGTTTTTCAGAATTGATTTTGAATTTAAATTCAAAATTAATTCAGCAAGACAGTCTTTTGTATTAGTATGACAATCGGTATGACAATCAATAGTCATACCGAAAGTCATGCCAGTTCATTTAGATTGTCTTGCCGAAAGTCATGCAAGTTCAATGGATTGTCCTACCGAAAGTTCTACCAGTTAAAAGGATTGTCTTGCTGTGCTAAAAGGATTGTCTTGCTGAGCTAAAAGGATTGTCTTGCCAATTAAAAACACAGGATTGAATATAAAGAGCAGCAGCTGTTTGTTTTTCAACTATACATTGAATATCAAAAGAAAAACAGAAGAACACAGAACAAAGAAAACAGCAGAGAACTTATTGCAATTTCTCAGAACATTTATTTCTAGTATTAATTGGTAAATCTAAACCACTAGAAATACTCCTCTTGTTCTTGTGTAACTATCTAGCGGATCAAAATCCCTAGAACTTAATCTCAAATTGTATTTAGCATTTGATCCTTTTTATTACAAAAATAGAAAAAGTTCATGTCGAATTTATTCTAGATTTGGAATAATTTATTTGAGATTAATCCCTTATAAACGATACCGTTGTTGTAACACCTTTCAAGTTTAATAATAGTTTTATTTAACTTGAATTTTGTTTCACCTTTTTATACCGCATTTTATTCGATTAAATGGTATTGTTTGTATTCAACCCCCCTTCTACAAACATATTGAGACCTAACAGTTAGGGAAGAATAATGCCCAGATTAATTGTAAGATTAAAAAAGTGTATTTAAAGACGAAGAGTGGAGAGAAGGTAGTATTTAAGGGACAGAGGCAAGAGCAACTGTTTCTTACAATCGTTCAGGCTAAGAAGTTATTTAGAAAAGGTTGTGAGTCATTCCTAGCTTATGTAGTGGATTCAGAAAAGGGCAACCCCAGTACAGAAGATATTCCCGTAGTTAACGAATTCCCAGATGTGTTTCCAGAAGAACTACCAGGCTTACCGCCAGATAGACAAATCGAGTTCGAGATCAACCTTGCTCCGGGCACAGAACCAGTTTCAAAGGCCCCATATAGGATGACACCTGCAGAAATGAAAGAGTTGGCAAGCCAACTACAAGAATTGTTGGATAAAGGAGTGATACGGCCAAGTACGTCACCATGGGGAGCACCTGTTCTGTTTGTAAAGAAGAAAGATGGAAGTATGCGACTATGTATAGATTATCGGGAGTTGAATAAGGTGACGATTAAGAACCGCTACCCGCTACCAAGAATAGATGACCTATTTGATCAGCTGAAAGGAGCAAAGTGCTTTTCAAAGATTGACTTGACATCAGGATACCATCAATTAAAGATCAAAGAAGAATATATTCCCAAGACAGCATTCAGGACCAGATACGGATATTATGAATTCTTAGTAATGCTTTTTGGATTGACTAATGCCCCGGCAACATTTATGGATCTGATGAATCGGGTATTTAAAAAGTATTTGGACAAGTTCGTAGTGGTATTCATTGATGACATCCTTATTTATTCAAAATCGGAAGAAAAACATAAGTAGCATCTATGGATAGCATTGGAGATACTCCGACAAGAGAAGTTGTATGCCAAGTTTTCTAAATGTGAGTTTTGGTTAAAGGAAATTCAATTTTTGGGACACATCATTGGAGATGAAGGAGTTAAAGTAGATCCGGCAAAGATTGAGGCGATTATGAGTTGGGAGAGGCCAAAGACACCTACAGAAGTGCGAAGTTTTCTAGGATTGGCAGGGTATTAAAGAAGGTTTGTCAAGGATTTTTCGAAAATCGCCACGCCATTGACTAAGTTAACCAGGAAGAATCAGAAGTTTGAATGGAATGCAGAATGTGAGGACAGCTTTCAAGAGTTAAAACAGAGATTGGTAACAGCTTTGGTGTTAGTACTACCAGACGACCAAAGAAACTTTATGATTTTCAGCGATGCTTCACATAAAGGATTGGGCTGTGTGCTAATGCAACACAATAAGGTGATCGCGTATGCGTCAAGACAGTTAAAACCGCATGAATTGAAGTACCCGACGCATGACTTGGAACTAGCCGCCATAGTGTTCGCACTTAAGATTTGGAGACATTACCTCTACGGAGAAAAGTGTGAAATCTACACGGATCACAAGAGTTTAAAGTACATTTTTACTCAGAAAGAGCTCAATATGAGGCAAAGAAGATGGTTGGAATTGATTAAGGACTATGATTGCCTGATAAATTATCATCCTGGAAAGGCGAACGTTGTAGCCGATGCTTTGAGTAGGAAGGAAAGATTGAATATGATAGCAACACCAAAAGAATTGTCTAAAGATATTAAGAAATTTGGATTGGAACTTTGTGATTGTGGAATAATTGAAGAAGTTTGTTGTGCAATGACTTTTCAGCCAAAATTGGTGGAAAAGATAAGGAAATGTCAGGAAGAAGTAATGGAGAAAGAGAAGAATCAGCTAACTTGAGAAGAGATTGGTACTCAAAGGGATGAGCAAGGTATACTAAGATTTTCCTCAAGAATTTGGATTCCTCGTGTACCTGAATTGAAGAATGAGATTCTGCAAGAAGCCCACAATTCAAGATTTTCAATCCATCCGGGAAGCACCAAGATGTATCGGGACTTAAAGAAGAACTTTTGGTGGCCAAATATGAAGCGAGATGTGGCAGAATGGGTTGCAAAGTATTATACTTGTCAGAAAGTGAAGGCAGAACATCAACGACCAAGCGGATTAATTCAGCCCCTAAAGATTCCAGAATGGAAATGGGAAAATATTGCTATGGACTTTATAGTGGGAGTACCGCGAACGAAATCCGGACATGACGCTATATGGGTTATAGTTGATCGCCTTACGAAGTCGGCGCATTTCCTTTTAATTAATAAAAAGTCGTCATTGGACAGGTTGGTTCATCTGTATGTGCGTGAAATCGTACTAAGGCATGGAGTACCCGTATCGATAGTTTCAGACAGAGATCCCCGATTTAACTCGAGATTCTGGAAGCAATTTTAAGAGAGCCTTGGCACGAAGTTGAACATGAGTACGGCGTATCACCCGCAGACTGAAGGTCAGAGCGAAAGGACAATTCAAATAATCGAAGACATGTTGCGCAATTGTGCAATCGATTTTGCAGGAAGTTGGGACGACCACTTGCCATTAGTAGAATTCTCTTATAACAACAGTTATCACTCCAGTATTGGCATGCCACCATACGAAGCTTTGTACGGATGGAAATGTAGATCACCGACAAGTTGGGATGAAGTAGGAGAAGGAAAGATTCTAGGCTCGGAATTGGTACAACAGTTGCATGAGACAGTCAAGTTAATTCAGAAAAGGTTGCTTGCTGCTCAAGATAGACATAGAAAGTATGCGGATCCAGCGCGTAAGGATGTTAGATTCCAAGTAGGCGAAGCCGTTTTGCTGAAGGTGTCACCAAGGAAAGGGTTTTCTAGATTTGGCAAGAAAGGGAAGTTAGCACCTAGATATATAGGTCCTTTTGAAATTTTGAGTCAAGTGGGGAAGGTGGCCTACGAGTTAGCCTTACCACCTCAGTATCAACATGTTCATAATGTGTTCCATGTGTCATTGCTTAAGAAGTACAATCCTGATGCCAGTCATGTGATAGAATATAAACCTGTAGAAATTCAGGCAGACCTATCATTTATGGAGAAACCTGTCAAATTACTCGACTGGCAAGTGAAGAGTCTTAGGAATAAGTCGGTAAGGTTAGTGAAAGTACTTTGGAGGAACCCCAAGATCGAAGAATCAACTTGGGAGTTAGAGTCTGATATGCGTTCCTGGTATCCTCATCTGTTCTCTTAGATTCTAGGGACAGAATCCCTTAAGGGGGAGAGGATGTTACGACCGGCATTTTGTGTAATATTATTTGTGGACTTGGTATAATATTAGAGCCGAATGTAAATATACTTAATGATTGTACGTTTGTGTGAATAAAAATTCTGCATTATAAATTTGCTTTATGTAGTATATGATTTTTCAAAGTAAGAGTTTATTTATTTCCCTTATTCTTAATTTATAAGTAATATTCTAAACCTTGGAAAAAAATTTCTTTTAAAAGTTATTTCGTTCACAAATTTCAAAAGTTATTTTATAAAAATTCTAAAAATCTAAGTTATTTTATGGTATAAATTTTTACTTGTATTTTATTTTATAAAAATAAATCTTTAAAAATTTTATTTGTTATAATTAGCAAATTACATGGAAGCCCTTGCATGCAAATCACTCTTCTATTCTCTTAAAGGGCAAAGGAGATATTTCCAACCCCACTAACTCATTTGTTGATTACAAAATTACCACACTAACCTTGCATGCAAAATGGCCTAACTTTACATAGAGGTCATTTTTGTACATTCTCATTTCCACTCATTCTTTTTTCCAATAAAACCAAAAATAAAGTGGGAGAAGTCATTTTTCACTCACTCCACACTCCAACACACCTCATTTTTCTCTCCTCCCCTCCCTCCATTTTGCTCTCGGCCGAAGCCCCCATTCCCCCACTCCCTTGCATTTTTCATTCCATTTCTCATCTTCCCTAGTGTAAATCTTCCACCTACATTTATTTTATATACTTCCCAAGAGTTTTGTGACTTGGGAGATGAACTTTCATGGTTGCATGTGTAGTTCTTGTGTGATCTCCAAAGAGAAACTCTTGATTCTTGTGAATTCAAGAGCTCTTTATGAGATACATTTTATATATGTGTTAACTAAGTGTTTTATGGAGAAACCATACTAAATCCTTTGCATGCTACTGAAATTTCATTATATAATCATGTCTAGCCATGTATGCTAGTTTTAAGATGTTAAAATGATTATCAACCATGTTGTACATGCTACTCTTTTCGAAATCATGTTTTTATGTTTAAAAATCTATAAATTTGAAATATTTGTACTTGAGATAGATTTTTTCCATGATATATTTCTTATTAATAGATAAGAGGATATATTTCATGATTATTAAGGATGAGCAATAGGTATAAGTCGAATTTGCAAGAATTTAAACTTTATGCCTTAGCCGAAATCTTGTTAAGTGTTTTCCATGAGTTGCATGTTTATGTTCTTGGGCATGGATGATCTCCCCTCCTGTTGAGGCACTATTTTAGGATATTGATGCACTAGGTTTGCTTTGGTAAAGGTTGGATGCTTGGTTATTAAGCGGGATTCAAGGTGGAAGGGGATTAGTTAGTGTTTGCATTTTTCCAGATTTTATGCACTAGTTATGAGGAAGTTTTGAGTGAGCACTTGTTGTGCACTTTGAGGCCCAAGCCACCAGAAACTAGCACTAGGAGTATATAAAAGGGTTTAGGTGTTTGTTGGAGGTTTGTAAGTCGTTTGGTTAGATGCACGAGTGAAATCACAAAATCTGTCCAGCAGGGGACAATTTTGTTGCAACTTAGAAATAGGAAGTTTTGACCATGTCATGGGTAGGCCCTCATTAGGCCCTATTGAGCCTTAGTTAGAGGGAGTGTCAGAGGAGTTGTTCCAGCCATAGTTCATAGGATTTGAGTTAGAATCATGTGTCACAAGTTAGTTCAAGTCAAAGCATTTTCTGCCCAGAAAAATAGGGGAACCATGGACTTTAAGCTTAGTCCCAAGGAGGCCCAAGCTAGGCCCTTGAGCCACATCAAGTTTGGGAGATGCCTTATGATTAGAAGAGTCTAGTGTAGAAGTTTTGGAGGTAAAATTGTAGTGTAAGAGTGTCTAATGCACTCAAGAAACCATAGATGTCATTCTGAAATTTATCTTAGTAAGCACTTTCACTTACCACATAGTTTTAGAGCACTTATGAGTGAGACCTAGGTTGACCACTATAGTTGCAAGATAGCATAAATCCAGTAGAGTGAAAGGCCCAAGTGAGGGTCAATAGGTTTTGGATATTTTAGTAAAGGCACATCGAGTTAGGAGACCAAAGTTAAAGACTTTGTCTAGTTTAGCGATCAAGTGACTTAGTTGGGGATCGAGATCATCCAAGCCTAGTGTTGCATTATGGTGTGTGTGATATTATTTGGTATTAAAATATGATATGTGAGTATATGTGGTTATGTGTACTATTGTATTTATAAGGTGATTATAAATTGCGTGCATATAGGCCTAAGTGCCATTTATGTTTAATTTCGGGTTGTAAATAGGTTGCGTTGGTGAGAATATATTATAATGAGGTTATTATTAATTGTGTAGGATCTCGAGAGGAGGGTAAACTTTCCATAAAGGTCGAGTAAAGCTTCCAGTTGCTCCTACCTGCCAGACCAGTCCAGCCTTTCTCAAGGCAAGTGATTCAACCTGCTTTTTCGTTTACACTGCAAATGTGTGATAACTAGTTCCTATATATATATGATGCGAGTATCCTGAATTATCTTGTTATACTTGAACCAAGTGATTCTCAAATTTATCTTCGTATTATATAGAAATGCCATGAACCCTCAAGTACATATTGCAAGTAGATCAAAAGTCGTATCATGCTAGTATATCAAAGTAATTGGAATGCCATGATAAAATAAAGATTTGTTATAATAATTGATTGATCCTCTTGATTAACATGCTATTGATTCCTAAAATCTTGACATCTCACCCTGATGCTTGAACCCCAATAGAAACTTTACCTTGATACCTGAAAGCCAGATATTCTTTAAAGTTGTTCATGATTATTTGATAACCCTACCTTACCCTAAAGTTTGACATCCTGATATACCTTAAGCTAATGATCACTTTCTTTATACCTTAACACCTCTAGTATACTTGTAACCAGTGATGCTTATCTTCTCGATGTTCTAATACCTATACCTTGTCTAAAACCATTGCTTTAAGCCTAGTTTGGCATTACTCCTTCCTATTATCCAAAAACCCTACTAAATCTCCTTGTCAAAATCCTTGTAAGGCTTAAAAGTTGCCTAGGGATCCCATTAATGTTTTAGAACCCAGCGAGGTTCGGGATTACTTCGCGGCTGATCACCGGCTGTAATCCATAGCGTCATAAAATAATTTTGATTAAGATATGATTTTGAAAATGTTTTGATTCAAGCAAATGATGCCATCACCCAAAATTTCATCTCTTGTTATTATTAGTTATATCTTCGCATTGTCATTCTTTAATATATATCTCGATTTATGTTTTGTATCGTATTGTTTAGCACTTGTTGAGCATTTGGCTCACTCCTTGCTTTAACCCTGATATTACAGCTAGCAGCTATGATTAGATTCAAGCAGACAGCACGTAAGACTTGTGACACCGATGCGTATGTCCGAGCTCAGGTAGAATAAGGGATAGTTTTGTGTGAGGACACGATGCTAAAACTAGTTGTAATAGTTAGTAGTGTTGGGCTGTTCCATACCCTAAACTGTAAGATCTTGGATTCACATGTATTTACTTTCTTTTAAATACTGTAATAGTTATATATTATGTTTTGTTTAGTTGGGGGTGTGATATACAACCCAAAATAAAACTAAATTTAATAGTCGATTCTGACTTGGAACCGACAGATAACCCATTGTATCTTTACAACTTTCAGGCTAAGCGCTTGCTCACTCATAACCTGTACTACCTGCTCTGGCATCTGGAAGCCCTCAAAACGGTAGGGACCACCAGGTACGCTCTTACGAGCAGTGCGCCTATGCCTGGACATCCTCTTGCTTAACTGCCATGGTTAGATCAAAGAAAAACAAATGAGTATAAAACTCAGCAAGTAACTATAAATAGTTCTATGATACAAAATCCACAATATACCATTACTGCTTTTCAGGGCATTCTACTTTAACATCTCTAGGTGGCAGATTTCCGTCTTTTGGGTTATAAAAGGGTTATGAAGTAAAACTTTAGGATTTCAGGAAACAAGGCTCAAGATAGGGTGAAAGTCGACATTTATCATAAATCAATAACAAAATCTCAAATGATCTATCAAATAGAAAGCGATAATCTTTTCATCATTAGAAAACAATTATACGATTGATAATATCATCACAATAAAAATCAGGGTTCACAAGCTGTAAGCGAATCATATCACAATCATCTCTTTTCAAAACAGTATAAGCCATTTCATTTTCAAAGAATCAAACACTGAATAAAAATTCAATTCCTCTTTAAATAATTATGGAACCCTTGATTGGACTACTTTAACTTTTAATTCATAATAATACGGGTGATCAGCCCGTACCAACCTCCATCTGGTCTTTAAGGTACCTATGGCATAATTTCAGACTTAAAATGGACTAGCCGCGCTAGCCTCTTTATATGACTGGACTAGTCCCATTAGTCTCTTGCGTCTCAATCCAATCCTTCAGGAATTCGTTTAGAAAACCTTGTGTTGGAAAAGAAAGGTTTTACAAAATTCATTTTATCATTACCAAGAATATGAAATCATTCAGACTCTTCCGAGTCGAAACTCATTCTTAAGTTCAATTTCAAGAATTTAAAGATAGGGAAATGAATCAAGGATAAGCAAAGTTCAATTCTAGGGATCTTGATCAAATGATCACAAGGTACACAAGTTAGGGAATCAGAGCAGTTTCAAGGATCATCATGAATAAGATTATAAAGAAATGAAGGATTAATTCACAAGGGATTTGCAAAGTTTCTTATAGGGTTTACAAGAGTTCAAGGTATTAACAGGTGATCAGGATAAGAAAAGGTTACCAAAGGGTTTGAACAATAATCTTATCAATAACAAGTTCACAAGGACAATGACAAGGTATCTCAAGAATCAATAACAGGGGTACATCACTATAAAAGTTCAATACTCTACATGGCATGAACAATATCCTCTCTATAACAATTTACACAAGTAAGTAGAGTTACTTGCCTGAATTCGCTTTCCTGTTTCATAGAAGTTGAACTACTGCCACCTAGTATACATTTCCCTTTCGTAGCCTGAATTCCCTCACGCTCCAAATCTACAATCCAAAAACCAAAACCTTAATTATATTCCAACTTGACGTTCCCAGAATGCTTAACATTTCCCATAATCGCAATACCCTAAGAGTATATATATATATATACTCAATTATAATCACACAACACGCTTATACCATAACTCGTATACTTTCACCAAATAGTCTTCGAATCACGCATTACGATACAAATATGACATATAACATTTAGTCCTAATATTTCAAACTCTATACTTGAGTTATCATATCAATTATATGACCTCACATCAAGGCAACTCAATCCTTCCTTATTCATCATTTAATTCAAACCAAAACACACACATAAATCACATAACTTCTAGAAATTACACATGGATTCACTTATCTTTACATGCATGACTATAAATCCACATACAAGCTTAACTTCCATCTTAACTATCATCGACCAATCAACACCAATTTCAAATCATGCAAGTTTATTTGATTAAATTCTTCCTCGACACAAGGCAATCATTCGGCCCTAACCACATAGATCAACATGCATATTTCAAATCAACTTCACACTTCAGTCTATCCCAAAATCATCTAAAAATTTCTATAACACATCATTCACAAGTCATTTTATCAATTAAACCAACTAAATTTCTTAACACAAATCCAAAAATTCGAATTTCACATAAATCATAACATGCATGCATCAATTCGATTCTTCAAACTATCAATTAATCTAATTACTCCATACTTTCTAAAAATAACTATCCACAATCATTTTAATCAACAAAAATCAACTTAATTTCTTTTAGAATCAAAAACCCATTCGATTTTAAACAAAACACCACATGCAACTACAGAAAATCAAGTTTATGCATTCTAGAGTTGAGTTTATACATCATGACTCACCACCGGTTCACCGGAGTTCATCACCGGTGGTGGTGGCTTCACGGTGGTGCCCCCATTCGGGGGTTTCCAACCTTAAGACCTCCGATTTCAATCCAAGAATACAACAACACACACATGCAATGCATAATTATCACAGAAATTATACAATCTCAAGTCGAACATTCAAAAGGAAGCACCAACTCGGCTCTCGGCTCAACACCGAGCCCAAACACACACACACTCGCATACAAGTACAAATACACACATACAAATGATTTAAAGTATATATCTAGGATGATCATGAAGTTTTATGAATGATTCCATAGAAATCAATTAGGGAAGGGGGTTATATCGAAAGAAAAGAAGAGAGAGAGAGAGAGAGAGAGAGAGAGAGAGAGAGAGAGAGAGAGAGAGAGAGAGAGAGAGAGAGAGAGAGAGAGAGAGAGAGCTTTGAGAGTTTGAGAGAGAAAAAGAGAGATGAGAAAATGTGAGAGATGAGAGAGAGTGAGAACGGTAAGGAAAAGAAAAAGGGGAGGGGAGGGAGTATATATATTAATTTGGCAAGGGTAGTATGGTCATTATACCGTACTTTTAATTTTCTTTTCTCTTTTCTCTTATTTTCAATCTAAAAATGAATTTAATCAAGAAATAGCTCTCTCAGAAAAGATGAGAATGGAACGAACAATAATTTTAAAGCATAGATCTCGAAATTAGCTTTTCGGCCATATTTTCAGAATAATTTTTGAGCGAACGGTTGATTAAATACGGATTTTACAAGATTATGTTGACAATAGCATTTTAACTCCATAAAACCATTTTAAAATGCAACGATCACGAATAAATCCGTCTATCATTTTTAGAAAGTTTCTAGGACTATTTTGAAGATAACAAAACAAATTCCACGCCTTGACCTTACTCGAATATTTTATAAAAATGTATAAAGGTTCAATAAACCTTATTTAAATTCAAATAAATCCCTTAAACCCTTTTAAAAATCAACAAATCATGTAATCATGCATACAGAAAAGCAAACACATATATTTACACATCACAACTCATGTATGATCATGATATTTCCCTTTTTATATTATTCCTCTTTTAGCGTAACGGGTTGTGTTCTGCTTGATGGCCCAACGCTAAGCGTTTCAATTACGCTTCACAATTATCTTTTACCAACTGACACGCCACTAGAACATGATACTCACTTAGACATTCCATTTCACACAATAGCACATAGTTCAAATTTAAATACTTTAATCCCTTTTTAAGACGGGTTCCGTTCTTCCTGACGGACCAACAACACAACTTAACTCCTAAGCTGACTCTTTAAATTGGAACGCATCTTTCTACGCTCCCAGATACTAATATACAATAAGGACAATTAACATAATCATTTAATCCCTTTATTAAATAACATAATTTATAATTACACCACAAAATCATACTTTATTCACTTAATTATGTCGCGAAATTCCCAGTCGTTACAATCTACCCCCCCTTAAAAGGATTCTGTCCCCAAAATCTGGTCTAAGCAAATAGATGGGGATACTTTTCTTGCATTTCACTTTCTAATTCCCAAGTTGACTCTTCCACTAATTGATTTCTCCATAACACTCTAACTAGAGGTACAACTTTATTTCTAAGTGTCCTCTCTTTTCGATCTAAGATTCGAACTGGTTGTTCTACATAAGACAAATCTGGTTGAATTTCCACTGGTTCCAATTCGATCACATGGCTCACATCAGCATTATACTTCTTTAAAAGAGATACATGGAATACATTATGAAAATGTTGCATTTGCGAAGGTAGCGCTAATTCATAAGCCACCTTTCCAACTTGTCGTAGTACTTCGAATGGTCCAATATACCTAGGACTCAACTTCCCTTTCTTTCTGAATCTGGTTAAACATTTCCAAGGAGATATTTTAACAGTACTTTATTTCCAGGTTCGAATTGCATATCTTTTCATTCTCGATTCGCATACTTTGTTTGTCGATCTTGAGCAGCAATTAATCTTTTTCGAATCATTTCTACATTTTCTTTCGTTTGTTGCACTAGTTTTGGGCCAATTAACTTGTGCTCACCAACTTCGTCCCAATATGTAGGGGATCTACATTTTCTTCCATACAACGCTTCATAAGGCGGCATGCCAATGCTCGCGTGATAACTGTTGTTGTAGGAAAACTCAATTAATGGTAAATGTTCGTCCCAGTTTCCTTTGAAATCTAATACACAGGTTCGCAGCATATCCTTGATCGTCTGAATTGTCCTTTCACTTTGTCCGTCAGTTTGCGGATGATATGTTGTACTCATTTTCAACTTAGTTCCCAAATGATCATGAAATTGTTGCCAAAATCTCGAGTTAAACCTCGGGTCTCTATCAGACATGATAGATACAGGAACTCCGTGATGCATCACAATCTCGTTCAAATACAATTTGACTAACTTTCCTAACGAAAACCTTTCATTTATCGGTAAGAAATGTGCTGATTTTGTCAATCGATCGATTACTACCCAAATCGCATCATGATTAGACTTGGTCTTTGGTAATCCTACCATGAAATCCATCGTGATATGTTCCCATTTCCATTCTGGTATGTCCAGTGGTTGAAGCAATCCACTTGGTTTCTGATGTTCCGCTTTTATTCTTTGACACGTGTAACACTTACTTATCCATTCCGCGATTTCCTTTTTCATGATTGGCCACCAATAACTCTCTTTTAAATCCTTATACATTTTCGTACTTCTAGGGTGAATTGAAAATCTCGAGTTATGCGCTTCATGCAAAATCTTGTGTTTTAACTCCACAACATTCGGTATCCAAATACGTGAGTTAGCACGATATATTCCCTTTTCATCCTTTTGAGCTTTGATTTCTTCTCCTCACAACTTATCTTTCTCGCGGTTCATTACTTGCTCTCGATAACATCTAATCTTTTCCAAAATTTCAGGTTGAAATGACATAGCATACATTGCTTCACCTCCAAATTCTGGAGTCTGCACCTCTATTTCCATCTTTTCAAAATTCTTGATCAATTCCTCCGACGAAGTTAACATATTCAATCTTTCCTTGCGACTTAAAGCATCTGCTACCATATTCGCCTTTCCAGGATGATAATTTATCGCACAGTCATAATCTTTGATCAATTCTAACCATCTTCTTTGTCTCATATTCAATTCCTTTTGAGTGAAAATATAATTTAAACTCTTATGATCTGTATAGATCTCGCACTTTTCCCCGTACAAATAATGCCTCCAAATTTTAAGGGCAAACACAGTTGCTGCCAATTCCAAATCATGTATGGGATACTACTATTCATGCGGATTTAGTTGCCTTGACGCATACGCTATTACTTTCCCGTGTTGCATTAATACACATCCAAGTCCTTTATACGAAGCATCGCTAAAGATCAAAAATTCTCCCTTCTCATCTAGTAACACCAACAATGGGGCGGTTACCAATCTTTTCTTCAATTCTTGAAAACTTTCCTCGCATTTATCCGTCCATACAAACTTCTCGTTCTTCCTTGTCAATTTAGTCAATGGAACAACAATCTTAGAGAAATCTTGCACAAACCTTCTATAGTATCCGGCTAATCCCAGAAAACTTTTGACCTCTGTGGGAGTTTTGGATCTCTCCCAATTCATCACAGCTTCTATCTTGGCTGGATCTACTTTGATTCCTTCTTTATTGACTACATGTCCAAGAAATTGTACTTCCTTTAGCCAAAACTCACACTTCGAAAACTTGGCATATAACCTTTTTTTCTCAAAATTTCCAAGGAAATCCTCAAATGCTCCATATGATCTTCCTCCATCTTGGAATAAATCAATATATCATCGATAAACACTATAATGAACTTATCCAAATATTGCTTGAACACTCTGTTCATAAGATCCATAAATGCGGCTGGCGCGTTCGTCAAACCAAACGTCATTACCAAAAACTCATAGTGTTCATATCTTGTTCGAAACACTGTCTTGGGTATATCTTCCACTTTAATCTTTAGCTGATGATACCCAGATCTTAAATCAATCTTGGAGAAAACACGTAGCTCCTTTTAACAGATCAAACAAGTCATCGATTCACGGTAGAGGGTACTTATTCTTAATCGTCAACTTATTCAATTCGCGATAATCAATGCACAACCTCATGCTTCCATCTTTCTACTTTACAAATAACACTGGTGCACCCCACGGGGATACACTCGGGCGTATCACTCCTTTATCCAATAATTCTTGCAACTGTGTTGCTAATTCTTTCATCTCTACTGGCGCCATATGATAGGGAGCCTTCGATACTGGTTCCGTTGTAGGACCCAAATCAATTGTAAACTCAATCTCTCTATCTGGAGGTAGTCCAGGTAATTCATCTGGAAACACATCAGGAAAATCTCTTACTACCGGAATATCTTCAATCCTTACGGATTCTCTCTCTACATCCTTGACATGAGCCAAATAAGCTTCGCATCCTTGACGTAATAATCTCCTTGTCTGAATAGCCATTAAGAATTTCTTCTTTTATCTTTTTCCCTTGAACATCACTTCGATTCCATCCTTGGTCTTTAACTTCACCTTCTTACTTTTACACTCAATTTGCGCCTCGTGGTTTGACAACCAATCTATTCCTAATATAACATCGAATTCTTCTAACTTAAAAGGGATTAAGTCAGCAGAAAAGTGCCGACCTTCTATAACCACATCACAATCGAGATAAACCTTATTAACAATGACCTTCTCTTGATTTGCTACCTCTATAATCAAGTTGGGTTCAAGAGGGTACACAACACAATTTAGTTTATCAAGAATACTTTCAGAAATAAAAGATCTAGTTACTCCAGAATCGATCAATACTTTTACTTCTACTGAGTTAATAACAAGCATACCTGCCACCACATCCACATCTTGCACAACATCTTTCATTGTCATATTAAAGGTTCTAGCTCTGGGTTGAGTTGTTGGTGCTGGGAGAGGTGGCGGTCCAGCAATCCTAAGAACATTGGCCTTCTGAACAGGCTCCTTGCAGCTTCTGGCCATATAGCCCACTTTCTTACACTTGAAACAAGTTAAATCAGGCTTCTTTGCTCCATTCGGACAATCTGATGAGTAATGCCCTTTCTGGTTACACTTAAAATAAGTCACATCCAGCTTATTACATCTTCCCGGGTGTCTCTTCCTACAAACTTTGCACTCTTGAATCTGGGGTCTACTATCATTTCCCGGTTGTCCTGCCTTCTGGAAACGGTTCTTCTGAGCTTCGTTACCGGGTTTAAACTTCTGAAACTTTTGATTTTGACATCCTCCATTCTTTCTAAACTTTCCTCTAAATTTTGAACTTCCTTGCTCTTGCTCCGAGCTTTCAAACTTCCTTTTCCTACCTTCATTTTCTCTTCTTGCAGCTTCACGCTCTCCTTCCACTATCATTGCCTTTTGCACTAGGGCAGCATAGCTCTTGATCTCCAACAACACCACTTGACTTCGAATCCATGGCCTAAGTCCCTGTTGGAACCTTTTGGCCTTCTTCGCCTCCGTATTCACATACTCAGGTACAAATCTAGACTATCTCGAAAATTTCACTTCATATTCTACTACCGACATTTCTTCTTGTCTAAGGTCCAAAAACTTCATCTCCAATTGATCTTGCATATAACTTGGCAAATATTTCTCCAGAAACATTTCAGTAAACTTCTCCCATGATAAATCATTTCCTTCAAGCAAAGCCTTCGAAGATTCCCACCAGAAACTCGCCTCATCTTTAAGGTAATAACTCGCATACTGAGCTTTCTTTTCATCATTAACTTCTGCTAACTCGAATGCTTTCTCCATTTCTCTTAACCATGACTGAGCTTTTATTGGGTCGGGCAAACCTAAGAACTCTAGGGGATGAACGGATTGAGAGTGTTTGAAGTTTCCAACTTTAGGGGCTACGGGTTGTTGCAAAAGCTGAGCAAGTCGGCTCATCATAGTAGTTTCTTGATTTATTTCTGGGTCTTGTGTTTGGATTTCTTCTTCTTGGTGATCTGGTGAGGTGGCCATTTCTTACAAACCTGATTGAGCAATTATTTAGCAATACGATAGCATGGCATTGATATATATATAACAACATTTTATTACAAAATCGCTTTTGCGGGTTTTAAGCTTTACCCAATTTGCACATACAATCCTATTACTATATAATTTCCTCATGTCAGTGTTATTTTCTCATAGCACAGGATATGACTTCACAAAATTTTAAATACGGTTGTATGAAAACGTGGTATACAAAACAGTTGTAAAGATTTCAGGGTCCACAATAGGAAATAAGATATATGATTGATTCAAAAAGCCAAAGGTACATAGATAAAAGTCTGATTATGACAAGTTCTGGAATAAGGTACAATAATATAACAGGGCTAAACAGAGGAAAAAAATGGAAAACATCCCTATATCTACCCCTAAATTCTAACACTACTACTACCAAGTTCTGAGATACAATACAACAAATGAAAAGGGATCCCGGCTTCTGACCAAGTATCCCAAAGCCTACCGGCGCTGAAAACAACAACTATGGGCTCCACCAAAAGTCCCACCTGACCAACACTAATCGCTAATCATCCAGAATCTCTCTCAACACAACCAACATCCAGCGAATGATCTTATGCAGCCTCCGGGCCTCAGCATCAGCATCACTAGTGGATGGTCCCTTATCCAATCTCCTCCGGGAAACCTGCTCCACCATCTTAATCCGGACTCTCCACAATCATCCATAACTGAAGAGCTCTGCCTAGACTCTCGAGCTAGCCTATCCACCAAAACTCCCAACTTAGGAATACGAGAGTAAACAAAGTCTCGATCCTGGGCTAACTTTCCACCAACACTGACAGGCACAATCTTAGGCATCTCAGACTCTGGCTCAGGGGCTGGGGTCTCTGATTCTGGCCTCAAGGGTGATATCTGCATAGGAATTTCACTACTCTCAGATGGATCCTCCTCTGGATCTGATCTAACATACACAGGCTCCTCTGAAGAGGGTAGAATGGGGTCCAATAGGGTACCGGTCAAACTAATCCTTGAATCGGAATCACCACCACTACTGGGATTCTGAGAGAAAACACAAAACAGCAACCAAGAAATAGCATTAGGGTTAAATAAAACTTCCAATTAACTCACACCCTAACTCTAGTTGCCACTTTAGCTTATATACACTTTCCTTAGACTATACCTAATAGTCTAACTCAACTCTATACGAGTCGAAGACTCTCGTGATATAAATACACCCAAAATACCCCTTTTAATCCTAACTTGTCTCAAGGACTAGATCCTGTAACTCTGATACCAACTTGTGGCTCCCTCAATCTCTGGGTTAGGAAATGAGGACCCACACACCTTTAATCTATAAGTTAAATAAGCATAAACCCCGATTAACTACTAACAGGATCAAACAGGATAAAGTTTGAGACAAGATTACAATTACCAACCATAAAATATAACTTACAACCCAAAATAAAACCAAATTTACATAGTCGATTCCAACTTGGAACCGATAGATAACCCATTGTATCTTTACAACTTTCTGGCTAAGCGCTTGCTCACTCATAACCTGTACTACCTGCTCTGGCATCTGGAAGCCCTCAACACGGTAGGGACCACCAGGTACGCTCTTACGAGCAGTGCGCCTAAGCATGGCCATCCTCTCGCTTAACTGTCATGGTTAGATCTAAGCAAAACAAATGAGTATAAAACTCAACAAGTAACTATAAACAGTTCTATGATACAAAATCCACAATATACCATTACTGCTTTTCAGGGCATTCTACTTTAACATCTTTAGGTGGCAGATTTCTGTCTTTTGGGCTATAAAAGGGTTATGAAGTAAAGCTTTGGGATTTCAGGAAACAAGGCTCAAGATAGGGTGAAAGCCGACATTTATCATAAATCAATAACAATATCTCAAATGATCTATCAAATGGAAAGCGAGAATCTTTTCATCATTAGAAATCAATTATACGATTGATAATATCATCACAATAAAAATCAGGGTTCACAAGCTGTAAGCTAATCAATATCACAATCATCTCTTTTCAAAACAGTATAAGCCATTTCATTTTCAAAGAATCAAACACTGAATAAAAATTTAGTTCCTCTTTAAATAATTATGGAACCCTTAATTGGACTACTTTAACTTTTAATTCATAATAATATGGGTGATCATCCCGTACCGACTTCCATCTGTTCTTTAAGGTACCTATGGCATAATTTTAGCCTTAAACTGGACTAGCCCCGCTAGCCTCTTTATATGACTGGACTAGTCCCACTAGTCTCTTACGTCTCAATCCAATTCTTCAGGAATTCGTTTGGAAAACCTTATGTTGGAAAAGAAAGGTTTTACTAAATTCATTTTATCATTACCGAGAATATAAAATCATTCAGACTCTTCCGAGTCGAAACTCATTCTTAAGTTCAATTTCAAGAATTTAAAGATAGGGAAATGAATCAAGGATAAGCAAAGTTCAGTTCTAGGGATCTTGATCAAATGATGACAAGGTAAACAAGTTAGGGAATCATAGCAGATTTAAGGATCATCATGAATAAGATTATAAAGAAATGAAGGATTAATACACAAGGGATTCACAAAGGTTCCTATAGGGTTTACAAGAGTTCAAGGTATTAACAGGTGATCTGGATAGAAAAGGTTACCAAAGGGTTTGAATAATAATCTTATCAATAACAAGTTTACAAGGACAATGACAGGGTATCTTAAGAATCAATAACAGGGGTACATCACTATAAAAGTTCAATACTCTACATGGCATGAATAATATCCTCTCTATAACAATTTACACAAGAAAGTAGAGTTACTTGCCTGAATTCGCTTTCCTGTTTCACAGAAGTTGAACTATTTCCACCTAGTATACCTTTCCCTTTCCTAGCCTGAATGCCCTCACGCTCTGAATCTACAATCCAAAAACTAAAACCTTAATTAGATTCCCACTTGACGTACCCTAAACGCTTAACATTTCCCTTAATCACAATACCCTAAGAGTATATATATATGTATATATATATACACACTCAATTATAATCACACAACACGCTTATACCATAACTCGTATACTTTCACCAAATAGTCTTCGAATCACGCATTACGATACAAATACGACATAAAACATTTAGTCCTAATATTTCAAACTCTATACTTGAGTTATCTTATCAATTATATGACCTCATGTTAGATATATTTGAGATATCATGTCTAATATGATTTGTGTTTAGTTTTCAGAACTTAACAACAGGACATATCAAGACTTACTGAAATCAGAACTTACTGAAGTCAGAACTTAATATCAGAACTTAAGGTCATTTCAGAACTTAAAGGCGGGAAGACTTTCAGATAAGGAATGCGGCTGATTTACAGGAGAGGATCTGGACTAAAACAATAGAAGATATGTAATAACCCCAATTTTTGGGAAATTTTGAAACCCTTATGAATAGTGTTTTTGCTGAATGAGAAAACTTTTCATGTCACACTATATAGGGGTTCTGATATGGATATTCTGAGATTTTATTAGTACTTTATATGGGATATAAGTGTATGTAAAGATCGTCAGAATCCAAATCCGAACACTTTGATTTTTCCCGAAAATCCAATAGATACGGAAAGAATTGAGTATAAGGTAACAGGATAAAAGGATTTAAATTAAAGGATTATAATAGAGGATCATAAAAAGGAATATAATGTATTGAGAAAGGTTAAGGGAACCTAAGTAATAAGATCCCGGGTATGATCCCTCAAACGATAAACGAAAACGAAAGTTAAGCGAACAGTATAACAGATCAACGGTCATTAGGCAAACAATTAGGAAATTAATCAAAGGGATTAGAGAGGATGATGTCACCCAACCAATGAGAAGAGGACAAGGAGGGGAGGATGACATTTTTGAGGATGACACAAGCATGACATGGGAAGGAAGGAGATGTGGTGGCTTTTTAACCACACAAAATCAAGGGCAACTAGGTAATTTACTAAAACAAACACAAAAATCAAACCAACCAAGCCAAGCAAATCATTTTTCATCAAAATCAAAAAGAAACCAAGGCATTGTTCTTCATGCTCTCGGCCAAAACAGAACCAGCACACTAAAACTGCTGTATCTCCTTCATTTCTCACTCAAATATTGTGTTATATAGCTCATTGAAAAGGTATTGAGATGACCTACAACTCTTGTTCACAAGTCTCGTCCAAATAATCATGGTAAGACCCTCATTTTTACAGTTCTTTAAATCGGGCTTTTAGAAACTTCAAAGCCTAACTTTGTGTTCTTGATTTCTTTGGAAAGATCAAGCTTGTAGGAGGCTCCCTAAGGCTTCCTAGAAACTTAACACCTCCCAAGGAAGGTATAAACTTCAAATCCTAGCCTTTACTTTATTTGTTAGTAAGTTTAATGGTTGGTTTTGTGAAATGAGAAGCATGGATTGTGATTATTAGTAGTTTGGTTTGATTTGGAAGTGTTTTGGTAATTGAAGCTTGATTATAGTTCATAGGTCTTGATTGTGGTTGTTTGAGTTGAAAACCTTGGAGATTATGGACTGATGTGGTATGGTTTCGGTGAAGTTTTGTTGTATTGATGGTTATGAGTTGGTTGGTGGTTAATTGGAGTAGTTTAAACATTGGTAATCGCGTAAACATAGTCGTCGTAATGTCCGATTTACTTTAGACTGCTTTTGTTCATAACATTTGGACCCGAGAACTCCCTGCTAGATTATGACCATTGCCATGTTTAGATAGTTCATGTTACGAGCTTCGTTTTGATATGTAGTTCGTTTGATTCCGATGTACGGTTTAGGAGAAACGACTGTTTCAAGTAACGGCGTTTCGCGAACGAATCATTTCCCCTCGCCTTACTTTGAAACATAGGTTAAAGACCGAAAAGGGTTAATTAATGTATGAAACATTTATGGTAAGTGTGTTAGGCAGTTGGTAAGACACTCACGAAGGAATCACCTTAAAACTCGTAAAGGTTAAATTATTAAAAATGGTGGAGCCGAGGGTACCCGAGTGACTTAAGCGAATCAGTGAGCGTAAAATAAGCGTTAGAGTCTAAGTTAGTTAAAGTATAGATTTACAAGTGACTTTGGTTTAATTCCAACTTACTTGTTGTTTATAGGTTACCAGACTCGTCCCGAGCCTTTTATCACCCCAAGTCGCTCAGGCAAGTTTTCTACCCGTTATAACTGTTGTTGTGATGAATATATGTATTTGCATTATCTTGCGATAGATGCATGTTGGTTAATTAGCAAATGATGCAATATATTGAAGCATGCTGCTATGGTATATATATATGCATGCCTGTTTCGCATTCTTTCCATATATATCTGTTGATTCAGTTGATAATACCTATGCTAGAGGATAGCGGTAATTTGCATATACCCTTAGTACAGGGACCCAAAGGTGAAAATATTTTCTAAAACCGGGAGTCGAGGATCCCGAGTAGATTTTGTATATATGGATATAAATATATATATATATATATACTTATATATATATATATGGTCATAGTTTTCAAAACTATTAATCGAATAAGGTTTATTCGATAACTTTAACTTTATTTTATTATTGAATATTATTTCGAATATTATTCGAAGGCGTATGACTCCTTTATATTAAATGAATATTATTTTGAATATTCATTCGAGGACTTATGACTCCTTTTATTTTATTATTGAATATTATTTTGAATATTCATTCGGGGACTTATGACTCCTTTTATTTATTTATCTGAATATTATTTGAATATTCATTCGAGGGCTTATGACTCTTTTATATTATTTATTGAATATTATTTGAATATTCATTCGAGGGCTTATGACTCAGTTTATATTATTTAATGAATATTATTTGAATATTCATTTGAGGATCTATGACTCCGATTATTTGCTGAGATATACTCTTTATTTTATTAAAGAATAAGGTGTCAATAATCAAACTTATTTTCGATTATTCAAATAAAGATAGTACTTTCATATAAGTATATCTTTGGTTATTTAATACTCATTTCAAGTATAAGTTTTAATACTTCTACTTCAATTATTTTGATAAAGATTATTCTTTATGGGAATATTAATTAAATAATAATATTCAGTTATTTCTTTTATATTGAGACTGATTTACTTCATTAAATCAGCATCATTCCAAACACTCTTTAAAAGGGTTTTCAAGTCTTTAAAATGATTTTCAAAAGTTAGAGCGGATCCCAAAACTATTTTTATATTTAAGATCTTCCTTTTAAAAAGGGGATTTAAATACTCGCTCAAAACCTGGGGGATCCGGCTCGGTGGTGTGTTTTATATTCGCAACAAGGTTGCTGTCTTGATAAAAGAGTTTTTGATTACTTACCCAATATTCGGGAAGTAAAATTCTTGGAACAAGTTAATCCATTAACAGGCATCGTCTGGGAAATATCGGTGAGTTTTCCTTTCCAACTAGATACGACTTCTTGGTGGAGCCGTATCAATAAGTTCTACTTGGGGAAAGGGGGAACGAGCTTTACGTTTCAGAGTCATGGATTTCATCTGAACTAGGAGTGGCGTAAGTGGTCGAGTGGCGCCGGCCCAGCCTTATTATATTGGCCCAAATGGCCTGGAAGTTCCGCTAAGGCGGTCCATTCCTTAGGAGTTCAGTGTTCGGTTGACAAGTAAATCCGACAGGTTCTCCTCTACATGTAGAAAATGGTGGGGTTGTACTACTACGACTGATCATCGTAAGTGGTCTTCCTGGTGCGGCAAACTCCCGTAATGAGTTCATCATCCATTTGGATAATTCTGCAACACTACCCGTAGCATTTCGATCGAAAAGCTACTAATAGGTGGTTGCCGAAGCATTGACAGGGTCAAACATTTTTATTGGTGTATCCATTGAATGAAGTATCTCGTAACTTCATTTCTTTTCAAAATATTTCAAAGATCAAATATTTTCAAGTTTTATTTGTGGTCTCATCTATGGGATGACCTCGTGAATCTTATTATACTTCGAACAGTAGTAGTTCAAGTAGATTTCTAAAAAAAAATGGTATAAGTATAGTGAAGTAATTGGTAACTTCATCTTCTTTTAAAACTTATATCCCGTAAGTAATTACCTTACTCATGATAAAGAATTCTAGTAAGTATCCATTTAGATACTTGTATTATTGTTATCACTATATATTATCTTGCGAGCTGTAAGGCTCACTCTTGCTTTATTTCTTCATCACACAACAACAGTTAGGAAAGATGGCCAGACTCCAGCAGACCCAGCGCAAGCGCGTGGGAAGCATCCCGCGTCTTCCCGATGATGTTGTAGCTGCTATAGCTGCAGAGGTAGATCTATTGTGGATCAGACCATCTACTTTTGAGAATCAATTATGTATAATTATAACTTGTGGCAGATAATGGCAATTAACTGTAAATTTATCAAGTAATCATTTTGGGTTGTAATAACTTTTAAATTGTGGATTCAAAGACTTGTACTTATTTTCATCTCTGAGACTATAACGGGTTGTGGTGTGTGTGTTAGTGTGGGGTCACAGCATAAGGTTATTATTATTAATTAAGTGAAGTGATATTGTGGAAAGAAAGACCGTGACGACCCGGATCCCCGACCCCGGATCTGGGGGTGTTACAGAAATGGTATCAGAGCTAAGCGTTATAAACCTCAGAGATGATGGGACGTTAAGATAATAAGTTAACTAAGATAATAAGAACTCTTGCCAAGTTCATAGTCGGGCTACCTAACGTAGCACTGACAGTTAAAACCCTTATGGGAACCCTTATAAATATCGTGATAGAAGCGTAGTTCGTTATCGTAGATGGTAGCGGGACTCCGAACCCTGAGGTTGAGGAGCAACAGCGCGATGATGTTTATTACTAATTGGAGATCGGATTGTGGATCCGATAGAGTGTCCTAATGCAGGACCGGATGATGTTGATATTGAGAATGTAGCGGTTGAGGATGTTGTCCTAGAAGGGATAGTTGCTGAGAAGGATCCCATGGAGGATCCTGACAAGAATGAATAAAGGACCACTGATGAATTGATGACCATGGTTAGGTCGACTACTAGAGGTAGGATTGGTCGGTCACTACCAGAGGTTCGTTCAAGTTTGTAAAGATAGTAGCCCCTTTAACGCGGCTTACTCATAAGACTGAGAAGTTCAAATAGGCAGAGAAATGCGAGAACAGCTTTTAAGAACTGAAGCAAAGGTTGGTGATGGCCCCTATGTTGGCGTTGCCGGAGGGAAAAAGGAGATTTTGTGATTTGTAAGTGACGCTTCGCATAAGGAATTAGGGTGCTTCTTATATAGCACAACAAGATAATCGCGTCTGCGTCAAGACAATTAAGGGAATTTAAAATTCGATATCCCCACCCATGAGCTTGGGCTCGTGGCAATAGTTTTGCCCTAAAGATTGGAGGCACTACTTGTATGGAGAGAAGTGCGAGATTTACCTAAGCCATAAGTACTCTAGTACATTTTCCCGTAGAGAGAGCTCAACATACGCCCGAGGAGGCGGTTAGAGCTAATCAAGAATTATGATTGGGAGATTCTGTATCATTCGGGGAAAGCCAATGTGGTGGCTGATGCCCTTAGTAAAAAGGAGAGACTCAAGATGATAATGTCTTTGGGAGAATTGATAAGAGATTTTGAGAGAATGGAA